>NC_135507.1:122754816-123054816 GCF_052857255.1 Amblyomma americanum | reverse complement strand
AAAATGAAAATTTAGGTTTTTCACATATAGCATATTCAGGTTCAGTATACTCCAATTCACAAAGTTAGGTACAAAGTACCTACCAACCACTAAAACCATGAATACAAATGGAGCCAATGTGGTGTCCAGTGGTCGCCATCTTCATCTTGTTCGAAAGCTGGCACCCTTTCCTATGTCTTGGTACTACTCACTAATATTGCGAAATCCTCTCGAAACGTCCACATTCCGCCATTTTTTGAGGCCTCTACAACAACCTCCGAATGGCTGGCACACCACTTCGAATGCGATTACAACTTCTTTGTTTTTCCAATTTTTTATGGTGCAATTATAATTAATCTTATACCTTTGAATTCAAAAAGAAACTAAATTGTGTACAATGCTATCTTTTTGTGGCTGAGTTGAACATATCAAATTTTGTTAACAACATGTCACCTAATTATATTTCATAATTATGGTGCTTTGACATAATTGAACATATTTAAAAGATGGTGTACATCAATATCAATATAAATAGCATAGTGCCACATGCCATGCCTTTGGCTACAGCTCCATTTCAGTCAGAAGCAAAAGATATTGAGTGAAACATCTTAACAACCCGTAAGGAATTGCCTAATTAGGCTTCAGTCCCTTAATATGAAGACTAAATAATATATACACTGAAACTAGATATGTTGTTAAAAACATGAGGAATAAATACATATATGCACATAACTTCATTATGGAATCTCTAATAATAAACATTTTCATTTTAATACCAGTGTCTCCCCTTAATGCACTCCATGATGAGATGATATACATTTTTGCTAAACTGTCTTTGAACACTAAATTCTATTTGGAACTTAAGGAGTGGTAATGCACAAATGAGTAGTCGTGAATGCTTCCCACATTTCTATTTGTTGATTTACTGCTGTGTGTGAATTGGCCTAAAAGTTGACCGTGAGACTGCTCTGTTAAAGCATGGAATATCAGGTTCCTATCGCAATTGCAGCTACTTTACTGGGGAAAATCTAAACTAAAGATGCGAGTTTCGAATTTGGAAGGAAGAGTTTGTTGTAGTGACTGCACACGGCAACTTATGCGTGTACTGTGCTGTTGAAGTACAGCCTTTCATTTTTATTCATTCAGTACATTTCTGCAACATACCTTAGATTTTCAGTTGTATGGTCCAGTGAACTTGACACAGCTCGTATGTCAGCTTTTATCTTGTTATGGGACGTACTGCGTTCCAGGCAAAAGTTCGCACCCCTAGAGTTAGTGTCTCCTGTTCAGTCAGCAGATTCTGGTATGCTCCTTGTAAACGTGCATTTCAGTTTTTTTAATCGGCAGCGTATCGCACTGGGGCACATCCCCACCATCATAAATACTTGCTCTGAGGACCAGGTCAACTTGCGAGTGTTTGGTTACAACAGACTGCATTAAGAATATATTGGCAGGTTGCAGATTTTCAGCTTTGTTTGTGACATTGGTGCCATTTAGCTTTGTGAGGCATTGGTCAGTGTATTGGCATCCTGTGCTTTCATGGCTAGAACTTCCACTTGGTTTTTTCCATGCGGGGACCGAGCCCTACCCTGAGAAGATCATTATACTCCTCGAGAGGCAGTATTGTCGTTGGAAGCAGCTTCTTCAGAGCACGGTCATGACAAACTTCCCAGCTTCATCATGGTTAGCTCTCTCTTGCAGTGCTGTGAAAATAATCTTTCAGGAGTACCGGAGGATATGTTTATGCAGAACTGTTTGATCGTGCCGGTTGCAAAACTCCCCATAGGGCCCACATATTGAAACCTGGTGGTCTGATTGTTGCTACACCTGTAGGCGAAAAAATAAGCTGCACACAGTAGCAGACTTCGAGATAGTACATATGGGAGTGTAGGAACCTTAACCCAACCTGAGCTGTACTCGTCATGGAATATTGTACAATATCGCCAATGACAAGTCACACTCATCTGGTCCGATGTTGTGTTGCTCCCACAGCCAAAGATGAGTTGTGGTCGACAGCTGCATTTCTTGCAATTTGCAACACTAGAGAGCGGAAGTTGTACTTGGAACGCGTTTTGCACCTTTATCGCGTGTTTTAATCCTGACACCAGTCACTTTCACAGAAATCTCCAGAAAAAATTTGGCACTTTTTAAAAGTTTTTAGGGAATTAATTTGGTAGTTAAAGGGTTAATGACCTTTCAGGCTATGTGTGAGTCATTTATTGTGCTTGAAGCAAGTTTTCCTGTTGTGCAGTGCCTTTTGGTCTAGCTGTTGACATTGAAGCCTCAGATCAAATCCATTGCAAACAGCCTGAAATAAGCAGCATCTGTAATCAGGTGTAAAGCAATGAAAATTGGAAACGATTAGGCTGAAGTACACATGATCGATTGCATTACCATTGGCTTTCACATTCTGTGTCCACTATACCAGGTGCCCTAGCGAAACGTATGCAAGTTTTTTGATAAGACTGAGTGACCTAGACGAGCGGAACCGAGCGCTGTTGAGAGTCGTGTGGTGTAATTTGCAGTATTTTTTCATTCTGTGAAGTTAATTAGTAAATACTTATTTATCAGCTTGACTAATTTGTTAGCATGATCAATGATCAATTTGATTTGGTTTCATCCATGTAGATGTAGGACGTGCTCTCTGAGAACAAGATACACTCTTCGGAGCAGTGCCTCCAACATGGCTTTCCATTTGCACTGGCCATAAGATATATGCCGACAACTGTAGACCCATTTGGCAGACTTTCTATTTAGGCCAGTAAAAAAGTTCATGTCAGTGGTGCCTTGGTGTAAACATTTCAGCCTGCTGTTTTTTAACGCACACCTACCGCTTCCAAATTGACACTTTTTCCAGAAGCCGGTATTTAAGAAGTGAGCTAATTAGTCTTTTTTAATTGACTAACTTTTCAGAACACAAAAATTACAGCACACTTCAGTGGTGTCACTGGCCAAGACACTTTTATCTTTTTAAAAACATGGGTTACGTTTAGCTGCAACACCTGGTTGGTACAAAACAATAATTGAAGCAGTTCAGCATTTGCACTTTTTAATGTTTCTCGACCGAACTGCAATGAACAATCAAGACCATTGCATAGACATGGCATATGGTTCGCAAGAAGATAATTGAGACAGAAGCCGGAATAAAAATGTGACCGCATGGGCGGAAAACTGTCACTGCTATAATACACAGTCATGCATATTTGGCTGGAACACCTGGGAAAGTTACCGTTGGCAACATACTGGCCTACCCATACCTAAATGTCACATGCACAGAGTAGCATAAATGTATGCTTTGCTTGAGAAGTAATTGCATTGGCTAAGTTGTCTGCATCCATTGAGAAACTGCTGGCTGTGACTCCTGTTTTGATGGATGACTCCTGGATGGATGAATGGATGGAAGACCCTCTTTAAAACAGGGCAGTGGCAGTGGCAGTCGCCACCATACGCAGCTTTTTTATTTCTTTACTTTTCTTTGAGCACTCTGTCAGACTTAACGATGTTATCTGAAAAATTGTCCATTATTCTTCAGGTTCAATTTTTAATCCTGAACTTCTGACCTTTTGTCAGCTGCCTGCATTTGAGCCATGAATCTTCCGGTCGCTGTTTTACAGCAGATTCATTCGCACGGGCTTTGTTATCTCTAAACCCTAGAGCCTCAGGGAGAGAGAGTGACTGTGCATGCAGTAACATCCGGATGGATAATCGCCGCATTCTAATGTTCAATAGTTTCCGCAGATTTACCACACATCACACACATGTCATCATCTCTGTTAAATTTCTTTGTGCAGCTCGCATTCTAAGACACCCTGATCTAGTACGGCGCTGCCTCTTCAGTTATCATAGAATGATTCCGTCTTGGTTTGCCTTTTCCCTATTTCTGTGTAGTTCTACAGTCTGCTTCATTTCCATTGAATTAATCCATCCTGTTCTGGTCATTTTTTCAAGTTGTGTCCAGCTGTGCTTGCTTGCTTGCTTGGGGAGGGTTGAAATGCACAGTGGAGCATGTAGTAGGCGGTTCTGTTATTGTCGTGTTGTGCAAACACGTGGATGTGAAACATTGCCACTGTGAGGTGGTGCTTGTACATTGTTTTTATTTTGCGCATGTCTTTTAAGCTGCAAACCCAAAGAGGTTAGAATGAGGCGGTTTTTTATTTTTTATTTGCTTTTGGTATACTGTTACTAGCCCCACGAGGTCTTTACCTGTGTGCAGTTTTGTTTCATCCATTTTGTGACTGTCTTATTGCACCGAACACAGTTGCCGTTTAGCGAACAATTCTGTCAAGTGGGCCCCTGCATATTCCACACACGTTGCAGCTGTTTTGACTTTAGTGTGCAATCTATAATGTTTCACAGTAAGTGTGTCATTCTCACTGAGTGTGTTATTTCAAACTGGTACATTAATGTTACGGGACCTAATATTTGTTAAATTATACTTGTCATCATCAAAAGTTTCTCATCGGCAAGAGCTGTTTCAGAAGCAGAATAGACTTGTAGTAGTCCACGTGGTAAAAGCGGGCAGTTGTTCTGCTGTAAGTAAACAGGACACAGTCGCATGATCTACTAAGGTTGCTGGTGCCAACGGCAGCTGGAATCCTTTGAGTGCACTGACTTGTTGCACCTATGTGCCACTGAAACACAAAAACAAAGGCACACTTTACCTGCTTAACATGCTCGTTGGTGCCAGGATCACGTTCCGTTTGCACCAAATCTGTTGCAACTTTTACCCATTTGAAAATCTCACCGCTGTCCCACCTCTCCCTCTCGTTTGCAGTTTGCATACACCATGCTTTTACATGAAATGCCCATCGTTCGTGCACCTTCGCTTCTGTGGCTGCCCAGCAGTTGTAATTTGCGGAAACCAGCTTTTACCATGCATAGAAGCAGAATTCATTGTCAAACATAAGGACTGCATCTATGCATTCCCGTTGTAATGTGTTGCACTTCTTCGTTTGCATGCAGTCTGCGTACACAGCTTGGTTTAGATGCCTCTAGCAAGTTCAGTTTACGGCATTCACGATAGAGCCACAGGTTGGCCTCTTTTTAGCATTATGTAAGCTGTTTTTTAACATGCTGATGAGCTGCTGTGTTTTTAACCTGTGCATGTTGAATACATAGCGTCATGTTCACTGAATATTATGCACATGAGTGTATGTGTGTCTGTGTTGAGTCTTGTTTCACGTGGTACCAACAGTTTGTAGTTGCTGAAATGCTTTGTCTCTGTCGGGGTGCATTTGAGTTGCAAACGTCATCGGTGCCTAATAGAAAAGAAGGCCATGAAGAACTTGTCTGTTTTAGCGTCACATTTTTTCTGTACCCATGAGGTAACTGAATCAAAACAGAGGTAACTGAATCAAAACAGAGGCCATGTGGTGTGGAGTTCAAGTGTCTATGTACTCCACTCTGGCGTGAAGTTTTTTTTCTTTTGCCCCCAGAATTTTTGGGGGTGACAAAATGACGGTTTGAGAATGCAATGTGTGCATTTTTATTTCCTCCTTGGGGCCCAGTGCTTCATGAAATGTGTACAGTCCGAAATACATTCTGCGAGACTTAACGCCTGGAGATTTCTCACTGTCGAAGTGGACAGATCCCTGTCGACAAGAGACTTCCTTGGCACCTCTTGGTTTTCCTGCGTTCTGGATGTGTCATACAAGCTTGGCTTCTTGCGCAAATGACAGCCTTTCCAAACATGAATAGTTGTTTTCTAAACACCTGCAGTGCATGCCTTGGAGACTTGCTGCCCAATTATATTCGGTGCATCATGAGATATCTTATGCCTGGTCCATGACTGTCCTTCCTTGGGTCACTGTGACGTCATGCACAACTATGGAAATCTGTTTGTGCTGGTCACCTTCACTAGCCACAGTGTCTGAGAGTTGCATCTCCTAGAGATGCAGCTGCCTACTTCCAATAGACGCAGATTTCATGTCGCAAATAAAGGTTTAATTTCAAGAGCCCTGTTGTCATGAAGACCACTGGCCTTGTTCTTCGTGGCTGATAGCAGCGAAGTGATAACTGGTGGCTGTCCAATCGTGCATCGGTAGTGTCCATTAAGCGGCTGTGACAGCGTTAATGGGCCCAGGCTCGTTCAAGAACCCCAGGCGGAGACAGGTTGCACTAATGCACATGCATCACGTTTTTGTTTTTTGTTTACGACAAGGAGACGATCTGAAGCACACAAAAGACACACAGGGGAACTAAAGCGCCACCATGATGCAAACATGATGCAAGCAATGATCGAATTAAAAACTGTTGGGCAGTAGTCCAGGGCCCCAGCAACTACTGTCCTACTGCGTGTGCTAGTGTGCGTATTGTCTGTCACATTCAGATACCAGAGCCCACCTGCACTACTAAGCAAATAAGAATGTCTCATTCCCAGTCTAGTCTTAATTGTAGTCTAGGCCATCTGCTGGATTTGAGGAAAGGAAAGGCATAACCGGCTTACTTTGTGGATGGACACCAGAAGCATGCCTAAGAGAAAAAACAATCCCGACTAAGCTAGCTGGTGTTTGTTTTTTCTCACTGGGCGTGCAGAAAAAGTCAGCCAGTTTTTCGTCTTTTCTTTCCTCAGATTCAGTGGAGGGTCTAGACTGGAAGCTAGACTTTTATTTGTTTCATCCAAGTGGGCCCTGGTTCTGTCGACTGGAACCACACTGAGACAGCTGGTGACATATCATCAGCTGACAGTGGGGTCAGCTGGCAACAGAGTGGCGAAATCTGACATGATTAGCAGGAGGCGGGTGCCAGCAGGCAACAGGGTGGTGTGGGGCTGCGCGGGCAGCCTGACCGCAGACCTGGGTGCCTGGCTGGTGCTGTCTAGCTGGCCTTCAAAACGCCAAGCTCCAAGGAGACGTGTCCCGCATTGCCTCAACCGTGTCCATACTGACCACCGATGTCCCACCACTCATGCACACAGCTGCACTTTGTCATTCTGGCCATGCTTCGCATACGAGCACAGTCCATGTCGTTGCAGTGGTCACCACTAGTATTTATTTGGTGCTGGTACGTACCTTCGGGCCAGAGAAGTCAGCATTTATTTTACCTTGTTCCTCTTATACGTACATGCACCACATCCCTCTATAATGGGACTTATTTATTAATTTAGAGTATTCGCGGAGGTACCATTGCATAGTAGAGAGGGAAGGAGCAATATGAAATGTGAAAGTGCTATAGAATACTTTTCTAGAAAATGTAAGGCATCTAGATTAAATGCAATGTGCAAAAATACATTATACAATGCTATCCAAAATAGTATGTGCAAGAAAATCGGTCTTGGGAAGGTATAAGCACATTGCAAATGCAAACTTTACATCAGGTTGTATTATGCCATTCTCAAGCTGTCAACATCAGTTATGCTGGTTACTGATGTGGGCAAGTTATTTTAGCTTTTGCTACTCCGGGGGTTGGGGTGGTGGGGGAAGTGAATAAGAATGTGGCATTGTGTTACAATGGAAAATGTTTCTTTTTTGATGGTGGTTATGGCTAGGTCAAATTTATATAGTGGTGATTGAACCTAAAGAGAGCGTTGAGTTGTGTTATGAAAGGGAAAAAGTATGAGAAAAGTAGCTTTTGCGAACAGATGATTACAGCAGGTGTTACTAATGTCATCATCATCATTCATGATCAGCCTGATTACCCCCACTGCGGGGTAAAGGCCCCTCCCAGGTCTCTCCAGTTAACCCTGTCCTTTGCCAGCTGTGGCCACCCTATCCCCGCAAACTTCCTAATCTCATACGCTCACCTGACTTTCTTTCTGTCCCCTACTACGCTTGCCTTCTCTTGGAATCCACTCCAGCGGTTATCCGGCCTTCGCATTGCATGCCCTGTCCAAGCCCATTTCTTCCTCTTGATTTTGACTAGGATGTCATTAACCCACATTAATAACACCGACTGTCCCAATATCCTTAACTGCATTGCATGGTTGTGTGTATTTGTGTTGTGAGAGATGTAATACACAATATTATCAGTGATGGTATGAATGACAAGTTTTGGTGAATGTACTTTGATTTGAACTGTGCCTTAGAGTTTGTGTGATTTCCAAGAAAGATTATTAATTAATCTGGACACCCAGGCATCCTTAATAGAGGAGCTATATCGATTGTTTTCCAGTCGTAGAGTATGGTGCCAGATTACTTGACTGTGAAAAAAGTCATTGTGGTATGCATTGAACAGTGGTCCACAGTATTTTGTAACTATTTATTGTTGATTTCATCTGCCTCACATGACAACTCAGGCTTTAGTTTTACAGCGTAACTGTCAATGGCTCACACTAGGTGTGAGGGCTGTGCATCGAGCGATGGTGTAACACCTCACGCGACATCTCCTGCATCAAGGAGCCACCCAAGTACAGAAGTCTGTATTTGATCACAAAAGCACTAGCAGCTGCTGTAGTGAACGGCACTTATGGGAAAGCCTTTTGTAGAGGAATTTTTTCATGTGGCTTTTGTGCCTGCATGCACCAAAGGCACAATAAAAATATAAACAGCAAACATTTTTGTGTAAAATATAACTCGGTCCACAAGATGGCTGTAGGATTTGTTGCAGGCAACTGACCGGTGATTACAGGGGATGAAAATGATCCAGTGACTGTTTTAAGAACAGTTGTGCAAAACATGGTCATTACTGGGGCTCCAGTACATGAGTAATGATATGGTAAGTTTCTCATGTAAGACATTAGAATCTCTTTGAATTAGTCAGTAATAACATTTGAAGGCTATAATAATAATAGTAACCTAGTGGACCTTAAAGAACTGAAATGATTTCTCGGTATTTTTTGGTGTCCTAAGCAATGTCTTAAGATTTTCTTGACGTTTGGCCTATCTGAATGAACAATATTTTTTCTGTTGGGCAATGGATTTAGAAGCCTGCTGTTTGCTTAGACGCTTCGAAGGGGAATGCACCACACAGGGAGGTCAAATTTTCTTTCAGAAATTGCTATAATTAGTTACCAGGGAGTGGTGGAAGGTAAACTGACAGAAAAGTGCCAAGAAATAAGTAGAGTTCTTTGTTGAAGGCAGAGTATCTGGTTTATTGTAGTCTCAAAACTATTTTTTTTTGCAATTTTGCTAGGTGTTTTACTAGGCAAGTGGTTTACAGTATACACATAACTGGGTAAGAGCGTATGAAGAAGTTGAGGAGTAGTGATGTGCTTTGTGCTGCACAAAGAGTGACAAGCTGTCACAAGTTGGAGCAATCAGCTGCTAGAGACAAACAGGTTGACTTCACTCAATAAAGGCCTGGGCTAGCACTCATCGACATGACCAAATGGTTAGCAAAATAGATTCATAAAGTCATGCCTGGGCTCTGGGCAAACCAATGGTAATCTAATTTTAACAGTCTTGCAGGTTATCACAAAAGGGTTAGTTCTTTGATTGTGATCAGTAGCACACACTTAGTATTAATTCTAATTCACGTTAACTGGTGCAGAACTCTATATACTCATTAATAAAGAGACTCGACTTCAATATTTGGGAATTTTATTTTCTTCCAGTACGAGGTTAGCTTCTTAATTGCTATCCCTGTCCTACCCTGCACTATATTCTCTCGCTATGATCATTTCTGACCTGACGGCTCTGAAATCTCCTGGGCAAGATGGTATTATTAGCGTGTTCTATAAACATTTTCCACTTTCCCAATGCCTGTTCAATGCCTCCTGTATACTTTCTGTGCCTGGGCGAACGCTCTCTTCAGGCCGTCGGGCGCTGGCTCCGCCGCCGCTCGCGGCACTGTGTGAGTAGAAACAATAGAACTCCTCATCCTAAAATGCGATGGTATCCATCCCGATGTCGATGCAGGCACAGTCACTCTTCCTGAGGCCTTAGGGCTTAGAGATAACAATAGTCATGTAAATAAATCTGCGGTGGAAATTAGCAAACAGCGATTGGAGAATTGGTGGCACAAAAGCAGAGAGGTGACATAAGTTTTAAAGTGTAGGAAGACGTTTTTTTAAAGGAAATGGCGAATGGTATTAACAACTTACAGCATAGTAAACAAAAATAAAGGAAAAAAAACTGAGCATAGTGGCAACAACCACTGCCCCATTCCAAAGGGGATGCTCCTACCTTCCATCCATCCATCCATTGCCAAGGACGTTGTGGCTGTGAGGAGGTTGTGGATGTTGTGGCTGTTAATAGGGAGATAAGGAAGCCAGGAGAAAGGCTTTGAAGTGGCAGACAAACAGAGAAGTGCATAGAGCTGGCTTTCGCGGAGGCTTTACACGAGGTGGCATCCACACAGGGACAAAGATGGATGCCTGCAGCCACTGAAGCTAGTGCAAACTACGTTGGACTTCTCACACGGAACAGCTGGCATATCTGTCCAAGATCAAGTTGTGAAAGCAGAAGCCATTTTTGCTATGTCCGTCGCGCCGAGATCGGGTGGCACCTGGCAGGCCGGGCAGTAGCTTTTTTAGGGGGTCCACTGCGGCTCGGAGCATAGGGGTAGGTAGAAGCAAAGTAGAAAGTGTAACAATGGCGGCTGACCCCAACAAAATGGCAACTAGGAGGTCCAGAAAGAAAACTACAAAGAAGAAATTTAACCAGAGGATCAAGTTCATAAACATGCAAGGCGGTAGAAAGAGAGCGAAGTGGTTAGAGATAGAACAGCAGTTGAAGGACGAAGAAGTAGGTGTATACGCGCTATGCAAGACACATCTCAGGGATCTAGAAGACCCACCATTTATAGATGGCTACGTCTGGGAAGGGAGCAACAAAGGAAGGGAGGAGGAGAAGGTATGCTGATACATCAAGGAACAAATTGGCAAAGAATAGTCAACTTGCAAAGAACATGTCTAGGTATCGGGTACAATTGCCGGTAAAAGGACGTGGCTAGGAGTAGTTTATTTAGGGATAGGGGACAAATGCAGGCAAGAGAACACGGATCTAGTTAAGTGTCTGAATGACGATATAAAGCAGTTTGGAGAGGCACCGATATTTTTCTGCTGGGGGACACGAATGGCCACATCAAGGATCTGGATGGATACACAGACTGTAACGGGAAGTTGATGCTAGACTTCTGTGAGCGACACAACCTAGTTATTGTAAATAGAGAAAGTGTGAGGGACAGATCACATGGGAATCCCGTAACAGGCAAACGACCACTGACTGCTGCTTAATCTCGCAGGGGATGTATAGCAAGTTCGCAATAATGGAAATAGACGAAGAGGGGAAGTACAGCCTCGGTAGTGATCATAAGCGTATTAGTCTAGATTGAAGCCCAGCTCAAAAGAGAAATGAAGGGGAGTCAAAAAGAGTACGCAAAATTAAATGACGAACAAATAGCGCAAATAGCGGCTTGCATAGAGGAAGCAATAGAGACGCATCCCATGGAAAAGTGGGATTGTAATAAGTTAGAACTACTCATTAGTACAAAAATAAAAGTAAAAGGAGTAAACCGCTGGAGAGGAAAGAGGAAGTGACGAAGTTGGTGGAATAAGGAAATTAGGGAGGCCATCGAATGACGGCCGGCATCACGGGAACACAGAGAAGCAAAGAGGGCGCAGTTATGTGAAGAGGAAATAGGCCAAAAATGGGAATCTTGTCGACAAAAAAAACAGCAAGTGCAGCTCCTTGTCCAGGCTAAAATAAAACAGTCATCTGATCGCTGGCTGGCTGAAGTTCGCGATGCAACTAAAGGGGGGCCAAGAAAATTCTCGAACCATATAAGCTGGCTGTGCAAAGCGAATCACAGAAAGCAGGAACAGATTCATGATTCCAAGGGAAAATGTTTAGAGGGAGATGACGCTGTGAACTACATTTCATCAGTTATAGCTGAGTCATTTAAGAAAGACGATAGAGTTATCACCCCAAATGAGAAAGCAACATAGGACAACACAATAGAAAACAGCGTGGAACTGACGAATCTTAACTCGCATATAGTGCACAACACCGTTCAGACTGCTGCCGATTGCCTGCGATTGGATATTGAGGCCGTGATTGTGAAAATCTACTCGAACATTTACATTTACACAGTCAGGGTGGAGTCTCAAAGAGTTTTGTGATTTTGCATCAGTGGAGTACCAACGGCGTCTGGGCTATAGCAAGACCAGGTGGCTGGCATTGATGCCAGCTGTTGAGAGGGTCCTAAAGCTCTATCCAGCTTTAAAGGCATATTTTTTTGTCCATAGACAAGTGTCCGTCTCTCATCAAGTCGTTTTTCGAAGACCCATGTGGAGATTTCTGGCTCTATTTTCTGCATAGTCAAGCTGCTATGTTTGAAGCTACTGTACTCCAAATTAAAGGAGACACGAAGACAGCTGTGCAAGTCTACAGCGCCTTAAGCCAGCTGCAGACCAAAGTGCGAGAAAGATTTGAGCAATCATTTCTGCCATCAAGTGTGTGCTCAAGGGCAACAGAGCTTGAAGAACAGGGACAAGTTCGAAGAGAACAGGCTGTGAATACTGTGGTGAAGTTTTATGCAACCTGCGCGTCATACCTCGACCAATAGTGCCAGCAGTTTGATGAAGTCAGAAGCCTTCTATGGGTCTCGCTTGGGTCATCCCCATGCTGGGATGACGTGCAGAGAACTGTAGAACTCATAACTTCAGAGTTCAATCATGTCACTGTTGATGGGAATGCCATGTTTGATGAAATCAATAATGTTTCACATTATGTGACCGCTGAAAAAATTAAGGAATGGAAGGCGCAGAAAATATCTGTTGGGGAACGCTGGGTGGAGATTCTCGGGCACTTCGAGAAGAATGATGCGCCTTGTGAGAACTTGATGACCGTGCTGTAATATTGCATGTGCCTGCCACGTTCAAATGCACCGGTAGAGACGGTGTTTTCTCTCATGAACAAGATATGGACCGCAGAGAAGATACAGCTTAAAGTGGCGACATTAAGAGCCATGCTTGTGTTGAAGGTAAATGTACGCATGACGTGCGAGCAATACTTTGCGCATCTTTGCAAAAAGGAACATTTGCTGATTGAAATACATTCTAGCCAGAAGTATTAAAGAAGGAGAAACTTTTCGCACAGGTTGATTAGAAAAACGAAATAGCTTTTGCATGTTTGAAATAAAAATGTATGATTTAATGGTCTCTTCGCGCCTATCTACCTGCCTGCCTACCCCCCCCCCCCCCCCCCCCCCACTTTGGGTTCCATAGAATATGGTCACATTAAATATTAAGCACGTCACAAAGTTCACAAAATGTGTAACGAAGGTCGTTTATAGCATTCCTCTTACGTGTAAAAAAGTGTACATAGGCCAAACAGGGCATTGTTTTAATGAAAGAGTGCTAAACACTTCAATCTAGTAAATGATGGTGTCAGCTGCCATCTTGCCGTACACTGCCGGTCGTGCAAATGAAAACCTATGTTTAAGAAAACGCAGTTTCTGGGTCACGCCAAGGACAAGCTTCAGCGTGAAATTATCGAAGCCTATTTTATTAGGAAAGCCGGTGACAATTGCGTCAGCACGCCTTCACTGTCATTGCTGGAGAATGAAATGGCTTTTTTGGATGATTGTGATTAGGTTTCACCTCATGATAACTGAATGTATTTAAACGTCGAGCTTTTTCAAACAAAATCAGTTGGAAGTGCAGCACAGTCCTGTCTTGTTTGTTCCTTGTCTTCTGTGTGCGTTCTATTCATGCTGCGAAACTTGTCTCCGTTATGAATAGGGTTTAGATATAACAATAGTCATGTAAATAAATCTGAGGTGGAAGCTAGCAAAAAGCGACTGGGGGATTGGTGGTACAAAAGCAGAGAGGTAACATGAGTTTTAAAATGTAGGAAGACGTTTTTTTAAAGGAAATGGCGAATTTTACTACCAACTTAAAAAAATAAAGGAAAAAAACAGCATGGTGGCAACTGCCATCACCCGTTTCAAACGGAACGCTCCTACCTTCCATCCATCCACGTCGGGAGTTGCGTCGGGTGCCTCCGCTCTCCTCGGGAATACCAGAAGCTGGGCTGGCGCTGATCGGCCGCGCGCGGTACGATTCTTGCTTTCGCGTTTGCATGCGTGTTTAATTGCATTCATGCTTAAGTTAGTATTCCGCATGCAATCTGTCCCTATGTATTTAGAAGCGCTGAAAAGAAAAAGATGTGGGCATACCCGTGAATTTCTCACAGACGAGACGTATATCTGGCGATTCTGCTCACTGCCTATTCCACAGTGGTGTGTGTCAAATATCTGCTGACAGAAAAGAAGTTATTTTTCGTCCCCACCCGAAAATTCAACAGCGATCCAATTGAATCCCTGTTTGGCAGTTTGCGAATGTCATCCGGGTGTATAACGACATGTTGGATGTTCGGGCTGCACTGTCAGGTCTCGGAAAGGTACTGAAGACCATGATCGCTGCGTCTAATTCAGCATCCAATATTGCCCACAAAGAATGTGCTTCGATGTCAAGGCTCATAGCCGCTGATCTCCTCTCTTCTGCGCAACCAACTTCTACTTCAGCTCCACAGCCTCCCCTGACGTCGACTGTGCAAGCAGCGCCGAAGCTGTTGAGAGAAAGATTGGTGCTTCAGAGGCTTACTACCACAATTTTGCCACAGCACCTGCCATCGCTTCTGAACTCGGCTACCGCTTATGTGGGCGGTTACATTGCACGAGTTGTCGGCGAGCATATAGAATGCGAGAACCTTACTTTGTGTACGAAGACGGTTAGCAACCAGCCACTCCTTCAGTTCACCCGCAGCCAAGACCGAGATGGGCTCCTCTACCCGTCAGATCAACTTCTATTCGTTCCCGACACAATAAGAGCTTTTGCTGACCGTGCCCTGCAGGAAGATCAGACCTTGCAAAAGCCTCTCGCTGCATTAGTAGAGCACGCCGTCCCAGCTATTTGTGCTTCAGAGATGCTAAGTGCAAGAGCAATGGCAGAAACGAGCACAAGCTTAATTAAGCGCATGAACCGGCTTGTTTCCTGAGGCCGCTCCTCTGCAACTACGCATTCAACGTTACTGGCAAGCATGACGTAGTTAAACATTTTTCAAAAAAGCCCCTTTCGCGAAAGTACGCGAAACTGTGAAACGCGAAAGTACGCGCGAACCGGCCATGTGGGAGTTGGACACCACAATAAATGTTGTTTTTTTCGATTTGGAGTAAGTTTTGAGTCACAAAGCACCGTTATTGAATACATGAACCCCTATATCTTTTTTTATTCGAAAAGTGTGCCATGAGACATAAGTTGAAAAAAAAGGGGAAGGAATGCGGGAGATAGAACGTTAAAAGAAGGATTGAAGGCCCGTTGCGCTGAGGTAGTCCGCGCAGTGCTATCTTCAGGCAGATGGTGCAGCGACACGTTACATAACTGACTGCACTTACAGCAGGGCGCATTTTTCGCGCGTACCGCTGAAAGTTGAGAGTCAACACTGCGACCCGAGAAATAGTGCTGCAGGAAAGTGCGCGGCCAATCAAGTGATGATACCACATGGCACAGCTCCACATTTTCTGGCGCCAACTGTGGCTTCGGTGGCGACAATGGTAACTCTTAAAAACTTCACGAAGGAAACGCGGGATCAGGTATCGATTTGGAAGCAGTCTAACGGCTTTACGTGCTACTTAGCGCATGCCCTTCCGGCTTGCGTCGTCTGTTACATGAGTAAACAGCACGCAACAGAGCTTTTTCAGCGCTCAAGCTTTCAGTATTAGCTGCTGCCAAACACTGCTTTCAAATAAGGACCCTCAGACAAGCGAGCTTAAAGGTGACGGAACAATATTTCACAAATTGGATTCAAACAGACGCGCGCTGTCATATCATTGCAGCTAGCAGACGACGCGCGAGCGCATTGCACAGCAATAGCCGCAAACGGCACGCCTGAAATGGGCCGGTTACCCTTAGAGACAAGAGCTTCCCAGCTCCCTTTTAAAAACGTTTTGATTGTTCTTGAAACAACATGAACGCAGTCAAAAAGTCAACGACAGAACAGCTGCGAACGGTCTGCGTTTCTATGAGCGACGGTGATGCGAAGGGCGTCCTGCTCCGGTGGCGGCACGTGGCGGCGAAAGGCCGTACTAGCCCCGACTGCCGGCTCCCATTGTTCACCTCTCCTTTTCCCAGGCACAGAAAGTTGAGGAGGGACTGGCCTGTTTTGATCACTGGTTTTGATGGATGTTTTCCAGGCTTCTTGTGATGGTTTTTTGCCCCCCACTTTCTATTGTGAGCATATTATATTAAAGGGGGCCCGAAACACATAATCAGTGCATTTATTTGCCTCTTGATTGCATATAGAATGAGTTATAGTGATGCTATTAGCATTGGTCGTACCGCATATACTCTAGTTTTTAATATTTTAATTAGCTCGCAAAAACCAATTCATGGCGCTGACGGTGTCACCATGTAGTGGCGAATTTTAGCAGTGGATATGACATCACTTGATGATTGGACAAATAGTAAATATACTGCAAATTGTGCAAATAACTAGAGATACGTTTAGTCATGTTTGTGTTTAGTCAACTTGTTTGCTTTAGCTTCGTGCAGATAAATGCACTGCAAAGTAAGTAAATTAAAAATACACCACCAGAGGCTCTGGCTACTCTTTGCATCGTAGAGTATTTGCATCGAAGGACTTAGCGCCCCTCTGTAAACATCCTACGACCTAGCACACAACACTTATGGTTACTCTCTATGTATCAGACATGGAGGAAGAAAAAAAGTTTTTTTTCCTCCATGGTATCAGATAACGGCTTTGCGGAATCGATCCGATCGAGCCATTGCACTCTATAAGCGTTCGATTCTGCTCCAAGAAAGGATGCAAAGAAAAAAGCCGTTCGTTTCACATTTAGCAGTGCGCATCGTCAGCTTGTGGAGGATCACCGGGCAGCGGCGTCAGATGGCGCCACGTCCTCGTCAACAGTAAAAGGGGCTTTAGTTGCTTTACAGCGCGCGCTCCTTGCAGCGCGAAGCAGTAGCGGTACGCCGTCACACCGTCGCAGTATCTCGCGCTCGAGTTCGAATCCAGTCAGGGAACGTCACTGATCATTGTTCCCCTCTGCGCCGTCGATATGACGATGAAACATCGCTGGGTTACAGTGAACTAGAACCTTTACAGTGGCTCGAGTGGACGCCTGACTCATCGTTCGCCACGTGCCTCCTTCGGAAGAAAGTATCTGTCGTCGCCCGCACGTGAAGCGAGCGCGCTGGTCGTCTGCTACTGCGCATCTTTTCGCATTGCTATCGTCACGGCACTTCGCCTCTTTGGTGCCTTCTCCTGCGTCAGTGTCTTGATGATGCCGCCCAAGCGGCGGTTAAACCACTGTTACGCGCCAGGCTGCACAACTGGGTACGCAAGGACAGCCCAAGAGCGGAAGTTATCTATTTTCAGGGCTCCCGAAGATGAAACCCAAAGGCTTGTTTGGAAGCGAAATCTGCGCAGGCTCAACAGGCCGCTTGGCACCGATTGTGCAGTTTGCGAACTCCACTTTGAACCGCACCTCATTTTGGGGGAGAGGGGTCCTTCAAATTGACAAGCCAGCACAGCGCGTGGTGATCGCTGACCACCTGTAACGGTCGTCCGTACAGGTAGGGGCGGAATTTTGACGTAGCCCAGATGATGGCAAAGCACTCCATCTCAGTTGTAGTATTTTTAGCCCCGGTCTTGGAAAGGGAACCGCTAGCGTATGCGATGACTTTCTCCAGCCCGTCGCTTTTTTGAACGAGGACGGCGCCTAGGCCAACGCTGCTTGCGTCGGTATGAACTTCAACGTTTTCATCAAAATGCGCGAGGATCGGTGCGGACTGTAAACGACGCTGAAATTCCTTGAAGGCTTCTGCTTGCGGCGCTTCCCATTTAAACGGAACGTCTGCCTTCGTCAGTTGGGTCAGGGACTCGGCGATGCGCGAAAAGTTTTTCACAAATCGTCGGTAATATGCGCACAGTCCGAGAAATCTGCGCACTGCTTTCTTATCGGCTGGCGGTGGAAACTGTTCAATAGCAGCTGTTTTCTGCGGGTCTGGGCGTACTCCTTCCTTGCTAACGATGTGGCCTAGAAACAGCAGCTCTTCGTAGGCAAAGTGGCATTTCTCTGCTTTCAAGGTTAGGCCAGACAACTTGATTGCGTCTAGTACTGTTCGAAGTCTTTAGAGGTGCTCTTCAAAGTTCGAGGCGAAGACAACGACGTCGTCTAAATATACCAGACAAATTTGCCACTTCAGGCCTGCCAGCACTGTACCCATTACTCGCTGAAACGTCGCTGGTGCGTAATAGAGACCAAATGGCATCACCTTGAACTCAAACAGCCCATCCGGAGTGATGAATGCTGTCTTCTCGCGATCTCTTTCGTCGACCTCAATTTGCCAGTAGCCGCTCTTGAGGTCCATCGATGAGAAATATTTGGCGTTGAAGAGGCGGTCCAGTGTGTCGTCGATGCGGGGGAGGGGCAGACGTCCTTCTTTGTTATGTTGTTCAAGCGGCGGTAATCAACGCAGAATCGAAGTGCGCCGTCTTTCTTTCTCACTAGAACAAAAGGTGCCGCCCATGGGCTGTTTGAAGGCTGGATGACGTCGTTGCGAAGAATTTCTTTGACTTGGTCCCGGATGGCCTGTCGTTCTCGCGGTGACACATGGTAGGGGCTTTGACGGAGAGGTCGGACGTGTTGGTCCGTGATAATGCGATGCTTCACAACTGCCGTTTGTCGGACCTTCGGCGATGTCGAAAAACACTCACTGTAGCTTTGAAGCAGATTGCGGATCTGGTCTTGTCTGTTCCGGTGCAGGGCTGGGTTGATGTCGAAAGTGGGCGAGTTCTCTTGGTCAGGCGAATCTTCTGCGGAGGGGTCGGAGAGGACGAAGGAGTCTCGTACGTCGGATATTTCGTCGAAGAAAGCAATCGTCGTTCCTCTGCTAATGTGCCGGTATTCTTCGCTAAAGTTAGTCAGTAGTGCTTCGGCCTGGCCATTGGGGAAATGTGCGATGTCTCTTGCGATGCTGATTCCTCGGTCTAGAAGCAACTGCATGTTCCCCTCGATGATGGCTTCAGCGTTAATGGCTTTCGTGGCGCCTACGGACACGATAACGCTTGAACGGGGTGGGACGCTCACTTA
Organism: Amblyomma americanum; assembly: GCF_052857255.1. Taxonomy (NCBI): domain Eukaryota; kingdom Metazoa; phylum Arthropoda; class Arachnida; order Ixodida; family Ixodidae; genus Amblyomma; species Amblyomma americanum. The sequence continues at coordinate 123,035,844 of NC_135507.1, read as the reverse complement.
TTCCTCCAGGACACTCAGGGCGACGTGATTTTACCGAGTTTTCATCGAAGCGATGGCTTCGTCCGTCGAAAGCGTAATCAGCTTGGATCGCAGGTAGATGATGGCCTGACGCTCATTAAGGAAATCCATACCAAAGATCACTTCGCGGGAGCACTGCGGTAGCACAACAAAGGTCGCAGCATAGGTATGTCCTTTGACAGTCACTCGCGCTGTACATCGCCCTGATGGCGCAATGAGGTGGTCCCCTGCGGTACGAATTTGTGGGCCGTCCCAAGCCGTTGTGAATTTTCTCTGATGCGCAGCGAATGTTCCATTCATCACTGAGTAATCGGCTCCTGTGTCGACTAGAGCGGTAACTTTCCGGCCGTCGATAGTCACTTCTAAGTCGGAGGTCCTGGCTCTTGCATTGCATGTCGCTCTCTGTGTCGGGTCACGGCTTCGTCGCGTATGCGAGTCGCGGGTGGGGCGTGTGGTCGAAGCTTTTCTGGGTGGCGTCGTCGTTTTGAAGGCAGTTTGCGTCGTGGTCGGGGTTGTCATTTTGTGCGGCGTCGGTGCAGCGAGTGTAGGTTCTTCATGCGGCGTCGCGGGTGCAGCGTCTTCATGGGGCGTGGTCGGTGGAGGATCTTCGGCGTTTCGCTCGTGAGCAACCTGACCTCCAGAGGTTGCTGCCCTTAGCTTCCCCTACGGGGGCTGGGAGACCTTCCTCGTACCGCGGCTGCGTAGCTGCGGCGTGGCGACGCAGAGCGCGAGGTTGACGGCGATGGTGAGCGCGTAAAGCGGTTCGGCGTGTACTCCTCTCGACGCAGGTACTCGTCGATTTCCTGCTGACGTTGGCCGAAACGTGGTCGTGGGGCGTTAACGGCAAATCCCCGAAGACCGATACGTCGGAACGGGCAGTGACGAAGAATATGGCCGGCCTCACCGCAATGAAAGCACAACGGCCGGTTGTCAAAAGTCCTTGAGGAGTCCTTACTGCAGCGGCGTAGGACATGGCCTGGGGTTCTGTGGCCGTCGGGGTGCCAAGTGCCTGTTGCACTTCTTCCCGTACCACATTCATGAGAGTCGCTGCCTGTGGCTGTGGGGAGGATGCCAGTAATCGGCGCAGCTCCTCTCGGACGATTTCGCGGATAACTTCCCGCAAGCTGTCGTTGGTGGTGGCCGTCGTGTCTGAATGGATTGCACAGGCAGAGGGAGGGTGATTGTACTGCTGAGCTCGTACGAAAACCGAACAGATAGGAATCGAACACTCGCGACAACCTCTCTAAAGTAACCAAAAATACGTCCCGATAAACTTTCGGTTGAGACAACAATATCCGGCAGTGCATTTCCAAGCCTTAATTGGCACACAGTGCGCAAAAACGTATCACTTACATCACGCGCATAAAAACAAAATCTGCTTACGATCTGCCGTAGAAATAAGTGCCTCAGACTCAGGCCACCGTCCTTGACCCGCATAAACAAATTCGTCCGGCTGCATCGTTCCCAGCCCGCAGCCCACACAAAAACGGCAAAGATCCGGTGCAGTCTCTGTACGTTCATCCTTGCACAATGCAACACTTGCATTACGTACCACAACCTAGACATAAAAAACAGATTACACACTGTGGCCCTTGCGAAAATTGACAGATGTTGCCCTTTCCACCTTTCAACCTTTCTGTTAGCAGGAAGAAGTTGTATAGGGATTTGTGCGATATAGTTCTTCCACAACCTATGTACAGGGCCGTATACAGTGGAGGCCTGAGACGCGACGTACTTAAGCGTGTGAAGGCGACGCAGGTGCTGCCAAGTGCAAAAACATTCTTCTTTCAGTTACGTATCGGAACACTACCAGTAAAGAAATTTTTGGAGGGGAAGCATTTATTTCTACCTTGGTGATCACATTGTTTAATCTGTAAAAAGCCGGAGACAATAGACCACGTTTTTTTTTGCATTGTTGGGAGGGGGTATACTTCTGGGACATCTTGCAGAAGACTTTAAAAAAGGAATTTCCGCTAGACTCTCATGGAATACAGTACTTGCCTGTAGAGAGTGAGGATGAGACACCATTCGACCTTATTATGCTAATGGGCCTCCACTGTATTTGGCGCTCCAGAATGGCAGGATATCATTGCGATCCTGATGCACGTCCAGCACGGATCTATTTTCAGGAGTGTATGCATAAGTATACTGAAATTCAGAAACTCACTCCTGAAGCTCCTGAGTGGCTCGAAAGAGTTAAGCCTTTGGTGGCGCTTAGACAGTTTTGAGTTTTAATATGACGAAGACACAACCCACCAGGCGTATAGTGTAAGTATGGTTCATTGGGCCGTGTAAGTGTATTTGTGTACTGTGGTTCTTGCCGAAGTCAGGCAATAAAGAAAAAAAAGTACGGCTGAGCTCGGACGTCGAGGGTCTTCTCAATCGCGCAGGCTTCTTGCATTAATTCCTCGACTGTTTTTGGCGGCTTGCGGACGAGGCTGACAAAGAGTTGTTCTTTTACGCCGCGCATTAAAGTCTGAACTTTCTTTTCCTCGGTCATCTCGGAGTCGGCTCGGCGAAATAGGCGCTTCATCACCTCGACGTAACCGCGGACGGACTCGAGGAGTCGTTCGGCTCTTTCTTTCCTCACGACACTGGTGAATACCTTCAACAGTTCTCTTTTGAATAGCTCCCATGTCGTAAGGGAGGACTCGTGGTTTTCGTACCACGTGCGTGCGGAGCCATCCAATGAGAAAAATACGTGTCCAATTTTTGCCGCATCATCCCACTTGTTGAATGACGCCACGCACTCAAATTGGTCCAACCATTCTTCGGGTCTTCGCCTAGGGATCCATTGAAAGTTGGCGGCACCCGCGGCCGCTGCAGTATGATCGGTGTCGACATCTTCGGCGAGGTTGCGGTGCTCGTAGCAGCGTCTTTTCGCTGTCTGGTGCGGTACGGCAGTTTCCCGAACTCAGGCTCCTCTCTCTGGAGACGTCGGCTGGCTCGCTGAGCTGCTTGCTCGTCCTCGGGTGCGAAGCGCTGAGGGCTGGCGTCACGGCTTGAAGGGGGCGTCCAGAACATGGAAGGCTAAACAGCACCGCCACCAGATCTCACATAGTGGCGACGGCAGTCGAAGCGACAAGCGTTCTCGGCGGTCGTCGAACAGAATGCCCGCCGCTGTCGGCCGTGCTCAATTTAAAGCTGATAGCGAACTTTCTAGATAAAGCGTGCAAAGTTACTAGAACATTCCGGAACAACGTAGAATCAGCTTTGCCTGGCTGCAATCAATCAAGACAAATCTAGTCGCGTCTTGCGTCGCAAACAAAGCGCTAAAGTGGTGTGGCGGCAGATTTGAAGAACGAACACTGCAAATATTCGCGGCAATATTTACAGGGTGTATTAGCTCTAACAAGCTCCACCAGGACAGCATCATGGATGTACTGGCTGTCATACATACCAAAGAGATGGCAGCTATCGGATTCGATGAACACAGAAAAATATTGACAGCGAGCATGATTAGGTTTTATGTTGTTACGCGAATGCAGTTTTAAGTCAAAGGGTCGGGATGCGGCACGCAGGAAGTCTCACCAACATTTAAATCTAAGTCGCATATGAAAGCGCATCGAATCTGTTGAACAATGGTTGACTATGGTATGCAGTGAGCATATGCTCCGTAAATAAAAGTGCACTGGTGGATATGGCAATTGTGTTGTTTATTGTTGTAGATATGATTCTTCCAATAGCTTGTGTATACCGATAGCAAAGATCTAAAAATGAAGTAAGGAAAAAAATTACACCAGCAATTAAACCAGGAATGCATGCATTCAATATAGTGCATTCGAGCGCGTCGCGTTCGTAAAAAGCCGTCTCGCCGCAAATAACGCAGTGAATTTGGAAGCGTTTGCCAAATATGGTCAAATTAAGGAAACAAGTATACAACCATTGCCTTTCTTCTGCGACAAGCTTCCTGGCTTATGCGTTTTCGTTTCGGGGCCAATGATTAAGGCTGAACCTAGACTGTAGACGTTTTTTTATTTGGCATTGAGCGTCAGGCGCAATTAGGCACGTATTTTATGCGGAGTGCGCCATCAGTCACAGATAGAAGTTCGCCATATGTACGACGCCCAAGTATCCAGCTCAACCACGCGCGGGAAAACCGATAGGCGATGCAGTGCCCATTTCCGGCCTGACAGCACAACTACAACTTGTTCCCACGACAGTATCGGAGCCTTGACATGAGTAAAACGAAGCTGCAAGAAACAAAAAGCAAATGCAAGAACGTCTGGCCCTGGCTACTCTTACAACACTCCTTGTATAAGTCCTACTACATAGGTACAGGCAATGTCTTAGGAAATGCTGAAGACATTACATTCTGACAATTCCGGCATTCTTCGGACAAGTTTTCTGTGCAACGCAAAGTGTGCATCATACATAAAAAAAGATGTAGCAATCCTTCTAAGGTGAGCTTGCCTTCTTTGATGAGCGTTGCCATGCAGGTACATGCCGCAACCAGCCCCTTGATGACAACCCTCTCCTGTAAATGTTTCAGCTGATCCTGATCATGAGGGGGAAATAATTAGAAGGCTAAGAATGGGGTGGAATGCATATGGCAGATTCTCTCAGATCATGAATAGCAGGCTGCCAATATCCCTCAAAAGTTTACAACAGCTGTATCTTACCGGTACTGAACTACGGGGCAGAAACGTGTATGGTAACGAAAAGGGTTCAGCTTAAGTTAAGGACAGCAAAGCGAGCCATGGAGTGGAAAATGGTAGGTGTAACGTTAAGAGACCGGAAACGGGCAGAGTGGGTGAAGGAACAAACGCGGGTGAATGGCAATTAACCTAGTCGAAGTCAAGAGGAACAAATAGGCTTGGGCAGCGCATGTAATGCGAAGGCAAGATAACCGCTAGTCCTTAAGGGTAACGGAGTGGATTCCAAGAGAAAGTAAGCGTAGCAGGGGGCGGCAGAAGGTTAGGTGGGAGGATGAGATTAAGAAGTTTGCAGGCATAGGGTGGGCGCAGCTGGCAAAGGACCGGGTTAATTGGAGATAAATGGGAGAGGCCTTTGCCCTGCAATGGGTGTAGTCAGGCTGATGATGATTATTATGATGATGACTGCAAATGTTTCACACTTTGCAGATGGCTGGATCGCAACTTAAAAAAAAATGAAGCAGTAGTTAGCACACTGGGGCACACAATCAGAATTGTGTGCAGTTTAATTACGTAGACCCTAGCATAATTATAAGCTATTCCACACATCACTGCAAGAATCGGAAGCACTGGCTAGTAAAATTTTTCTGTATTAAAACTGATCCAAACCCCTGTTCTGAAGTGAGTCTGCCTGTAAAAAAGCAATATTTTCTGACTTTTTCATCTATCTTATGCAGAATACCTCCATGAATGACCTGAAAAAACGTGGTTCAGCAAAGGGCAAAAAAGCCAAAAACAGCAATGCTTTCAAAAATTATACCCCGACTAGAACAGAAATGACAGGCTGCAGTTGTGGGCACAACCAGCATAAATTAAATTTATATATACTATAAGCTTTAAGAGCCACACAGTTCCTTTGCAGCTAGTTGATAAAAATCTTTTGGAAGTGGCAGTGCATATCAATGTAATGGAATGTGGTTACTTTGAGTCTGAAACTAAATGAATAACAGCAGATGAGCTCAAATGTCAGTTGATTTCATTGAGCAGAATAAGTAAAGGGTAAAATGGACTTCAGTTAAGGAAGTAAATGCTCATTCGGAGCTACTGAAATTCAGCTTTACGGATACTTCAGAAACTTCGCACTTTAAAATATGCTGCCAAGGCAACCAATTTACCATCTAAGCTAACCAGGTCAGACAGCAGTCGGCAGGGCTCGCCTATTGAGAGCGCACACAAGTTGGAGTACATTTTAATTAATAGAGATATTACTCAGTAATACCTACCTTCATGTGGCTGCAAAGAAAATCTATATAGCGTTCTCAGAAACACAGCGAGAAGCTCACAGATATGTAAATATAAGGAAATTTGTTCAGTCATTACAAATAATGTTTTTGAAAATTTTGAATCAGTTGAGTGGACGCTTGCTATTTTGTCCAGACCATGAGAACTTTTAAGAAAGTTCTTCAGTGAACATGAACTTCATGACATGCCTGATTCGAGATGTCACCTATGTTGCTGAGCTCGCGAATCTGAAAAAAAACGCATAAGAGATGAATTCATCAATCATAAAGCCTGCAATATTACATAATCTACAGCCACAAATGCAGCTGTGTGGATGCGTCAGCCCTAGCAGCAGTTGCTAGACGTATACAAAGCTCCTGCCTTTATGTGCCCGTTTCTGCATGAGGAAGTTCTCATCTTTGGTTGCATAAAACAAAGGTGATCTCGCTCTTTGTGGTGGTATCAGTTTTTAATGTTCACTGCAGTGAACACGCATCAGTAACCATGACAAGCGCAGTAAACTGAATAAGCTCAAAAATTACATTGAACTGATTTATAGCTTCCCTCAAAGTTGAAAAAACTTGACTTCACTGTGTAACACCAGTATGACACAGCTATGTTTTCCATTCTGTCATATTCCTGTAGTTAATCTTTCATGCTCTCCTACTGATGGGAACGGCGGTTAGCAGTACGAAGAGCACTTCAGGTCTTCGTCCGGCGACACGTTGCCGGTTGGGGCAGCAATTCCAACTTCTCAAAGCAAAACTTATTTATTAAAGACGGGATTGAAATACAAGGCAGTAATGACAAGGCAGTTTAAATGAAAGGCAGTTTAAAGAAAGGCTGTTTAAAAAAGGCTGTTAAAAACGGCCGAGCTTGAGACTCGGCGCGCTCGTCCCAAGTCGTCGTTTCCCGCGGGTTTTAACCCCTTCGATAATTGGGCGGAGCTTGAGTAATCTGGCTCTCGCCCAATTTGGACCAATAGCAAAGCAATTGCATCGTATGTACAAGTGGGCGGAGCCCAGGGCTCGCCGGTCCGAGCCCAGTGGAATGCGCAGCTCGCTGCATGCGCATTCGATCCACCGGTTGCCACGCGTCGGGACATAAAGGATTAGTGCCGCCTCTCACCCTAAGCGCGGGCGTCACGCCTCGACGTACATTCCTCGATTCCCCCCTTACCCGGGCATGATCGCTCCTTGTAACAGGTGCGGGGGGGGGGGGGGGGGGGCATCGGCCCCGTGGGCTGTCCCGAGCCCAGTGGAATGCGCAGCTCGCTGCATGCGCATTCGATCCACCGATTGCCACGCGTCGGGACAGAAAGGATTAGTGCCGCCTCTCACCCTAAGCGCGGGAGTCACGCCTCGACGTACATTCCTCGATTCCCCCCGGGCATGACCGCTCCTGGTAACAGGTGCGGGGGGGGGGGGGGGTCCCATCGGCACTGTGGGCTTCCACTTAAGACCTGTCAAAGAAACAGCATCAGTTTCACTACACCTGCAAACACAGTGAAGAAAATGCTGTACTTGCCACGGCGTTCTGTACTTTATTGGAGAGTGTCATCAAATTTTTTAAAACGCTTGAATTCTTTGAATGGCTTCTTGATAAGTTGCTCCTGTACGTCCACAATGACTTGTGCCTGTCGTTCCAGGAGGGCTATTCGCTGCTGCTGAACAATGCGAAACACTGTGAGGCGATTTAAGATGTCTCGTTGAAACTCTGAAAATATACCACTTCTTTCTGCCGACAAACTGTCAAGGATACTGTAGAAGCTTGGGGAAGTTGGTGTGAGATTGTTTTTCAGCAGCGCAAAGGACAGAGGACAAGACAAATGCACAGATACTTCGGGAAGTGAGCAAGATGAAACAACCAAACATCTGTGCAACTACTTAAGTGCCGTTTAGCTCCATATACTAGGGTGTTATGCTGTACCATATATACTGTAACCAATGCACATCATTACGCTTAGCTACAACTTTATCTTAGCAGTGCAGCCAAAGCTACAAAGACGAAATGCCCTCTCTCCCTACGCTGTGGAATATAGGTAGTACCCAGTTGCAGTGAATATTACTTTCTTAAAACATGCATTCACATTCCTCATTACGTAAGGCGCGCTTCTTAAAGAACTGCAAACTTTCAAAACGGAGCATCACTGAAAAGATAGGTTGCTTGGTTTTCTCGCGCTTATCCACTGTCGGTTTTTAGGACACGATGTCATTAAGTCTCCACGCTGGGTAATATTTGGTCGACGCCTTTGCCGCCATTCTGGTCACATCATAGCATCTTCCGTAGCATCTTTTGATCACTTATGTATTATTTTCAAATGTAAATGCTGAGCAAGACTGCAGTGTGCCATGTGGGTGAACATCTGCTGGCAGGTGAATAATGCAATGAATCCCACCCCCATTATAGGAAACCTCATCTTCCCCATACAGCACTGCAAAACACTTGATGAAATACAGTAGGAGCGACTCCGTTTATTCGGCCTAATCTTGACAGAGCGTTGGCGTGCTAGGAAGGTCACTGCAGCATGCAATGTTAAAAAAATCGCAGTACACCCTTTTTGGAAGTAGTTTGCTAAGGATGACGGGTCGTAGGTACTGAATAAGCAAAAGAAACTCCGGTGCTTACCAGTGATTGTTTTCTTCGAGGAATCTGGGCTTCCGCACAAACTCTGTGGGCACATGTGGTGCCATTGAAGCACTTGTTGTAGACACTTCTTTTCTTTTCGAGGGACCAAGTCGTGTCACCAGCGATAGAAATCCATAGTTTACCAACTTTCTTACGACTCCCAAGTAAACCAGGCGCATGAAATCAAGTGGAGAATATCTTTGATGGAATCTATCGGAAGTTCTGTTACCACCGACATCCCGACCTTGTGTTCAGGGTATAACTGGAACCAGAACGTACTGTTTGTTCGAGGTGCTCCTGCTGATACAGGGAAGTGCATCTTGGCGCCAAAATTGCGCTCACCAATACACTTGGAGCAACCGAAGTACCCAGTATGACCTTTTGTCTCAAGTACAAATGTTTGGGCAGAAACATCACAGATAATGCTCAACTTCACCACAGCTAGCAGTTTTGCCTACAATGCATATACGTACCTGATTTCAGACTAACTTTCCGCTCAGCAATGCGTTAACTTAGGATGTTAGCACAGTGGGACTTTGACGATCCAACAAGTGCTCCGATCAGAAAAAGTGCAGACTGTTTGCTGATTACACGACACTGAACTAAGCATTGAATCGGAAATTTTTGTTGCCTGGAGTTCTTGGACAGAGGCAACCCATAAGTGTTTAAGTTAATATGCACAGATTCATGGATGTCATTCGTTCCAATAATACAGTTCAGTCCACGAACAATGCCAAATGGCAGCACTGGCCTGGAGGCAAAAGTGCTATTCCCCCAACACTGGATGTATTGCGAGGATTATGCAGCAGTGTATTGCATCTGAAGGAAGACTCGAAAGACAGTCAGGTAATTTTAACAATCCCAGGAGAGATGTGAATGAGAAGTGTAATTCTGTCAAATGAGGTCTTGGGCGAGTTGGTTACTTTTCTTAGGCATAGTAGCAGCGCAAAAAAAACACACACACAAGAGAAGAATAGACACCGAGAGACATGCACAGACGCTGCTACTGACAGCCAGTCCTGGTAAATGCGCACTTGCTGTCATAGCTTCGATCGCAGAATTTTGCCAACGCGCTTCACATGTCCCCACGAAGGGGAAACAGAGCCAAAAATGGCACTCATTTCTTCGGGAATCCGGCCTTTCCTCAGACAGACGGCGATGTACCTTGATCGGGAAATTGCGTAGGCAATGGTGACGATTAAAGCATTGACAGAAGGAAATTGTTGCTTAACACAGAAAGAAGAACCCACTGTAGAAAAAATATGCTTCACTAAAACGAGTTCTTGGGCGAGTTGGGTACTTATCTTAGGCATAGTAGCAGCGCAAAAAAAAGAAGAAAAGACACCGAGAGACATGCACAGACGCTACTACTGACAGCCGGTCCTGGTAAATGCGCACTTGCCGCCATAGCTCCGATCGCAGAATTTTGCCAACGCGCTTCACATGTCCCCACGAAGGGGAAACAGGACCAAAAAAGACACTCACTTCTTCGGGAATCCGGCCTTTCCTCAGACAGACGGCGATGTACCTTGATCGGGAAATTGTGTAGGCAATGGTGACGATTAAAGCAATGACAGAAAGAAATTGTTGCTTAACACAGAAAGAAGAACCCACTGTAGAAGAAATATGCTTCACTAAAACGAGTTCTTGGGCGAGTTGGTTACTTGTCTTAGGCATAGTAGCAGCGCAAAAAAACACACACAAGAGAAGAAAAGACACCGAGAGACACGCACAGACGCTACTACTGACAGGCGGTCCTGGTAAATGCGCACTTGCCGCCATAGCTCCGATCGCAGAATTTTGCCAACGCGCTTCACATGTCCCCACGAAGGGGAAACAGGGCCAAAAAAGACACTCACTTCTGGAATCCGGCCTTTCCTCAGACAGACGGCGATGTACCTTGATCGGGAAATTGTTTAGGCAAAGGTGACGATTAAAGCATTGACAGAAGGAAATTGTTGCTTAACACAGAAAGAAGAACCCACTGTAGAAAAAATATGCTTCACTAAAACGAGTTCTTGGGCGAGTTGGTTACTTGTCTTAGGCATAGTAGCAGCGCAAAAAAACACACACAAGAGAAGAAAAGACACCGAGAGACACGCACAGACGCTACTACTGACAGCCGGTCCTGGTAAATGCGCACTTGCCGCCATAGCTCCGATCGCAGAATTTTGCAAACGCACTTCACATGTCCCCACGAAGGGGAAACAGGGCCAAAAAAGACACTCACTTCTTCGCGAATCCGGCCTTTCCTCAGACAGACGGCGAGGTACCTTGATCGGGAAATTCTGTAGGCAATGGTGACGATTAAAGCATTGACAGAAGGAAATTTTTGCTTAACACAGAAAGAAGAATTCACTGTAGAAGAAATATGCTTCACTAAAACGAGTTCTTGGGCGAGTTGGTTACTTGTCTTAGGCATAGTAGCAGCGCAAAAAACACACACAAGAGAAGAAAAGACACCGAGAGACACGCACAGACGCTACTACTGACAGCCGGTCCTGGTAAATGCCACTTGCCGCCATAGCTCCAATCGCAGAATTTTGCCAACGCGCTTCACATGTCCCCACGAAGGGGAAACAGGGCCAAAAAAGACACTCACTTCTTCGGGAATCCGGCCTTTCCTCAGACAGACGGCGATGTACCTTGATCGGGAAATTGTTTAGGCAATGGTGACGATTAAAGCATTGACAGAAGGAAATTGTTGCTTAACACAGAAAGAAGAACCCACTGTAGAAGAAATATGCTTCACTAAAACGAGTTCTTGGGCGAGTTGGTTACTTGTGTTAGGCATAGTAGCAGCGCAAAAAAACACACAAGAGAAGAAAAGACACCGAGAGACACGCACAGACGCTACTACTGACAGCCGGTCCTGGTAAATGCGCACTTGCCGCCATAGCTCCGATCGCAGAATTTTGCCAACGCGCTTCACATGTCCCCACGAAGGGGAAACAGGGCCAAAAAAGACACTCACTTCTTCGCGAATCCGGCCTTTCCTCAGACAGACGGCGATGTACCTTGATCGGGAAATTGTGTAGGCAATGGTGACGATTAAAGCATTGGCAGAAGGAAATTGTTGCTTAACACAGAAAGAACAACCCACTGTAGAAGAAATATGCTTCACTAAAACGAGTTCTTGGGCGAGTTGGTTACTTGTCTTAGGAATAGTAGCAGCGCAAAAAAAACACGCAAGAGAAGAAAAGACACCGAGAGACACTCACAGACGCTACTACTGACAGCCGGTCCTGGTAAATGCTCACTGGCCGCCATAGCTCCGATCGCAGAATTTTGCCAACGCGCTTCACATGTCCCCACGAAGGGGAAACAGGACCAAAAAAGACACTTCTTCGGGAATCCGGCCTTTCCTCAGACAGACGGCGATATACCTTGATCGGGAAATTGTGTAGGCAATGGTGACGATTAAAGCATTGACAGAAGGAAATTGTTGCTTAACACAGAAAGAAGAACCCACTGTAGAAGAGATACGCTTCACTAAAACGAGTTCTTGGGCGAGTTGGTTACTTGTCATAGGCATTGTAGCAGCGCAAAAAAACACACACAAGAGAAGAAAAGACACCGAGAGACACGCACAGACGCTACTACTGACAGGCGGTCCTGGTAAATTCGCACTTGCCGCCATAGCTCCGATCGCAGAATTTTGCCAACGCGCTTCACATGTCCCCACGAAGGAGAAACAGGGCCAAAAAAGACACTTCTTAGGGAACCCGGCCTTTCCTCAGAGAGACGGCGATGTACCTTGATCGGGAAATTGTGTAGGAAATGGTGACGATTAAAGTATTGACAGAAGGAAATTATTGCTTAACACAAAAAGAACCCACTGTAGAAGAAATATGCTTCACTAAAACGAGTTCTTGGGCGAGTTTGTTACTTGTCTTAGGCATAGTAGCAGCGCAAAAAAAACACACACAAGCGAAAAAAGACACCGAGAGACACGCACAGACGCTACTACTGCCAGCCGGTCCTGGTAAATGCGCACTTGCCGCCATAGCTCCGATCGAAGAATTTTGCCAACGCGCTTCACATGTCCCCAGGAAGGGGAAACAGGGCCAAAAAAGACTCACTTCTTCGGGAATCCGGCCTTTCCTCAGACAGACGGCGATGTACCTTGATCGGTAAATTGCGTAGGCAATGGTTACAATTAAAGCATTGACAGAAGGAAATTGTTGCTTAACACAGAAAGAGGAACCCACTGTAGAAGAAATATGCTTCACTAAAACGAGTTCTTGGGCGAGTTGGTTACTTGTCTTAGGCATAGTAGCAGCGCAAAAAAACACACACAAGAGAAGAAAAGACACCGAGAGACACGCAAAGACGCTACTACTGACAGCCGGTCCTGGTAAATGCGCACTTGCCGGCATAGCTCCGATCGCAGAATTTTGCCAACGCGCTTCACATGTCCCCACGAAGGGGAAACAGGGCCAAAAAAGACACTCACTTCTTCGCGAATCCGGCCTTTCCTCAGACAGACGGCGATATACCTTGATCGGGAAATTGTGTAGGCAATGGTGACGATTAAAGCATTGACAGAAGGAAATTGTTGCTTAACACAAAAAGAAGAACCCACTGTAGAAGAAATATGCTTCACTAAAACGAGTTCTTGGGCGAGTTGGTTACTTGTCTTAGGCATAGTAGCAGCGCAAAAAAAACACACAAGAGAAGAAAAGACACCGAGAGACACGCACAGACGCTACTACTGACAGGCGGTCCTGGTAAATTCGCACTTGCCGCCATAGCTCCGATCGCAGAATTTTGCCAACGCGCTTCACATGTCCCCACGAAGGGGAAACAGGGCCAAAAAAGACTCACTTCTTATAGAACCCGGCCTTTCCTCAGAGAGACGGCGATGTACCTTGATCGGGAAATTGTGTAGGAAATGGTGACGATTAAAGTATTGACAGAAGGAAATTGTTGCTTAACACAAAAAGAACCCACTGTAGAAGAAATATGCTTCACTAAAACGAGTTCTTGGGCGAGTTTGTTACTTGTCTTAGGCATAGTAGCAGCGCAAGAAAACACACACAAGCGAAAAAAGACACCGAGAGACACGCAGAGACGCTACTACTGCCAGCCGGTCCTGGTAAATGCGCACTTGCCGCCATAGCTCCGATCGAAGAATTTTGCCAACGCGCTTCACATGTCCCCAGGAAGGGGAAACAGGGCCAAAAAAGACTCACTTCTTCGGGAATCCGGCCTTTCCGCAGACAGACGGCGATGTACCTTGATCGGTAAATTGCGTAGGCAATGGTTACAATTAAAACATTGACAGAAGGAAATTGTTGCTTAACACAGAAAGAGGAACCCACTGTAGAAGAAATATGCTTCACTAAAACGAGTTCTTGGGCGAGTTGGTTACTTGTGTTAGGCATAGTAGCAGCGCAAAAAAACACACACAAGAGAAGAAAAGACACCGAGAGACACGCACAGACGCTACTACTGACAGCCGGTCCTGGTAAATGCGCACTTGCCGGCATAGCTCCGATCGCAGAATTTTGCCAACGCGCTTCACATGTCCCCACGAAGGGGAAACAGGGCCAAAAAAGACACTCACTTCTTCGCGAATCCGGCCTTTCCTCAGACAGACGGCGATATACCTTGATCGGGAAATTGTGTAGGCCATGGTGACGATTAAAGCATTGACAGAAGGAAATTGTTGCTTAACACAAAAAGAAGAACCCACTGTAGAAGAAATATGCTTCACTAAAACGAGTTCTTGGGCGAGTTGGTTACTTGTCTTAGGCATAGTAGCAGCGCAAAAAAACACACAAGAGAAGAAAAGACACCGAGAGACACGCACAGACGCTACTACTGACAGCCGGTCCTAGTAAATGCGCACTTGCCGCCATAGCTCCGATCGCAGAAATTTGCCAACGCGCTTCACATGTCCCCACGAAGGGGAAACAGGGCCAAAAAAGACACTCAGTTCTTCGCGAATCCGGCCTTTCCTCAGACAGACGGCGAGGTACCTTGATCGGGAAATTGTGTAGGCAATGGTGACGATTAAAGCATTGACAGAAGGAAATTGTTGCTTAACACAAAGAAGAACTCACTGTAGAAGAAATATGCTTCACTAAAACGAGTTCTTGGGCGAGTTGGTTACTTGTCTTAGGCATAGTAGCAGCGCAAAAAACACACACAAGAGAAGAAAAGACACCGAGAGACACGCACAGACGCTACTACTGACAGCCGGTCCTGGTAAATTCGCACTTGCCGCCATAGCTCCGATCGCAGAATTTTGCCAACGCGCTTCACATGTCCCCACGAAGGGGAAACAGGGCCAAAAAAGACACTCACTTCTTAGGGAACCCGGCCTTTCCTCAGAGAGACGGCGATGTACCTTGATCGGGAAATTGTGTAGGAAATGGTGACGATTAAAGTATTGACAGAAGGAAATTGTTGCTTAACACAAAAAGAACCCACTGTAGAAGAAATATGCTTCACTAAAACGAGTTCTTGGGCGAGTTTGTTACTTGTCTTAGGCATAGTAGCAGCGCAAAAAAACACACACAAGCGAAAAAAGACACCGAGAGACACGCACAGACGCTACTACTGCCAGCCGGTCCTGGTAAATGCGCACTTGCCGCCATAGCTCCGATCGAAGAATTTTGCCAACGCGCTTCACATGTCCCCAGGAAGGGGAAACAGGGCAAAAAAAGACTCACTTCTTCGGGAATCCGGCCTTTCCTCAGACAGACGGCGATGTACCTTGATCGGTAAATTGCGTAGGCAATGGTTACAATTAAAGCATTGACAGAAGGAAATTGTTGCTTAACACAGAAAGAGGAACCCACTGTAGAAGAAATATGCTTCACTAAAACGAGTTCTTGGGCGAGTTGGTTACTTGTCTTAGGCATAGTAGCAGCGCAAAAAAACACACACAAGAGAAGAAAAGACACCGAGAGACACGCACAGACGCTACTACTGACAGCCGGTCCTGGTAAATGCGCACTTGCCGGCATAGCTCCGATCGCAGAATTTTGCCAACGCGCTTCACATGTCCCCACGAAGGGGAAACAGGGCCAAAAAAGACACTCAGTTCTTCGCGAATCCGGCCTTTCCTCAGACAGACGGCGAGGTACCTTGATCGGGAAATTGTGTTGGCAATGGTGACGATTAAAGCATTGACAGAAGGAAATTGTTGCTTAACACAAAGAAGAACCCACTGTAGAAGAAATATGCTTCACTAAAACGAGTTCTTGGGCGATTTGGTTACTTGTCTTAGGCATAGTAGCAGGGCAAAAAACACACACAAGAGAAGAAAAGACACCGAGAGACACGCACAGACGCTACTACTGACAGCCGGTCTTGGTAAATGCGCACTTGCCGCCATAGCTCCGATCGCAGGATTTTGCCAACGCGCTTCACATGTCCCCACGAAGGGGAAACAAGGCCAAAAAAGACACTCTCTTCTTCGGGAATCCGGCCTTTCTTGAGACAGACGGCGATGTACCTTGATGGGGAAATTGTTTAGGCAATGGTGACGATTAAAGCATTGACAGAAGGAAATTGTTGCTTAACTCAGACAGAAGAACCCACTGTAGAAGAAATATGCTTCACTAAACCGAGTTCTTGGGCGAGTTGGTTACTTGTCTTAGGCATAGTAGCAGCGCAAAAAAACACACACAAGAGAAGAAAAGACACCGAGAGTCACGCACAGACGCTACTACTGACAGCCGGTCCTGGTAAATGCGCACTTGCCGCCATAGCTCCGATCGCAGAATTTTGCCAACGCGCTTCACATGTCCCCACGAAGGGGAAACAGGGCCAAAAAAGACACTCACTTCTGGAATCCGGCCTTTCCTCAGACAGACGGCGATGTACCTTGATCGGGAAATTGTTTAGGCAATGGTGACGATTAAAGCATTGACAGAAGGAAATTGTTGCTTAACACAGAAAGAAGAACCCACTGTAGAAAAAATATGCTTCACTAAAACGAGTTCTTGGGCGAGTTGGTTACTTGTCTTAGGCATAGTAGCAGCGCAAAAAAACACACACAAGAGAAGAAAAGACACAGAGAGACACGCACAGACGCTACTACTGACAGCCGGTCCTGGTAAATGCGCACTTGCCGCCATAGCTCCGATCGCAGAATTTTGCAAACGCACTTCACATGTCCCCACGAAGGGGAAACAGGGCCAAAAAAGACACTCACTTCTTCGCGAATCCGGCCTTTCCTCAGACAGACGGCGAGGTACCTTGATCGGGAAATTCTGTAGGCAATGGTGACGATTAAAGCATTGACAGAAGGAAATTTTTTCTTAACACAGAAAGAAGAATTCACTGTAGAAGAAATATGCTTCACTAAAACGAGTTCTTGGGCGAGTTGGTTACTTGTCTTAGGCATAGTAGCAGCGCAAAAAACACACACAAGAGAAGAAAAGACACCGAGAGACACGCACAGACGCTACTACTGACAGCCGGTCCTGGTAAATGCCACTTGCCGCCATAGCTCCGATCGCAGAATTTTGCCAACGCGCTTCACATGTCCCCACGAAGGGGAAACAGGGCCAAAAAAGACACTCACTTCTTCGGGAATCCGGCCTTTCCTCAGACAGACGGCGATGTACCTTGATCGGGAAATTGTTTAGGCAATGGTGACGATTAAAGCATTGACAGAAGGAAATTGTTGCTTAACACAGAAAGAAGAACCCACTGTAGAAGAAATATGCTTCACTAAAACGAGTTCTTGGGCGAGTTGGTTACTTGTGTTAGGCATAGTAGCAGCGCAAAAAACACACAAGAGAAGAAAAGACACCGAGAGACACGCACAGACGCTACTACTGACAGCCGGTCCTGGTAAATGCGCACTTGCCGCCATAGCTCCGATCGCAGAATTTTGCCAACGCGCTTCACATGTCCCCACGAAGGGGAAACAGGGCCAAAAAAGACACTCACTTCTTCGCGAATCCGGCCTTTCCTCAGACAGACGGCGATGTACCTTGATCGGGAAATTGTGTAGGCAATGGTGACGATTAAAGCATTGGCAGAAGGAAATTGTTGCTTAACACAGAAAGAACAACCCACTGTAGAAGAAATATGCTTCACTAAAACGAGTTCTTGGGCGAGTTGGTTACTTGTCTTAGGAATAGTAGCAGCGCAAAAAAAACACGCAAGAGAAGAAAAGACACCGAGAGACACTCACAGACGCTACTACTGACAGCCGGTCCTGTAAATGCTCACTGGCCGCCATAGCTCCGATCGCAGAATTTTGCCAACGCGCTTCACATGTCCCCACGAAGGGGAAACAGGACCAAAAAAGACACTTCTTCGGGAATCCGGCCTTTCCTCAGACAGACGGCGATATACCTTGATCGGGAAATTGTGTAGGCAATGGTGACGATTAAAGCATTGACAGAAGGAAATTGTTGCTTAACACAGAAAGAAGAACCCACTGTAGAAGAGATACGCTTCACTAAAACGAGTTCTTGGGCGAGTTGGTTACTTGTCATAGGCATTGTAGCAGCGCAAAAAAACACACACAAGAGAAGAAAAGACACCGAGAGACACGCACAGACGCTACTACTGACAGGCGGTCCTGGTAAATTCGCACTTGCCGCCATAGCTCCGATCGCAGAATTTTGCCGACGCGCTTCACATGTCCCCACGAAGGAGAAACAGGGCCAAAAAAGACACTTCTTAGGGAACCCGGCCTTTCCTCAGAGAGACGGCGATGTACCTTGATCGGGAAATTGTGTAGGAAATGGTGACGATTAAAGTATTGACAGAAGGAAATTGTTGCTTAACACAAAAAGAACCCACTGTAGAAGAAATATGCTTCACTAAAACGAGTTCTTGGGCGAGTTTGTTACTTGTCTTAGGCATAGTAGCAGCGCAAAAAAACACACACAAGCGAAAAAAGACACCGAGAGACACGCACAGACGCTACTACTGCCAGCCGGTCCTGGTAAATGCGCACTTGCCGCCATAGCTCCGATCGAAGAATTTTGCCAACGCGCTTCACATGTCCCCAGGAAGGGGAAACAGGGCCAAAAAAGACTCACTTCTTCGGGAATCCGGCCTTTCCTCAGACAGACGGCGATGTACCTTGATCGGTAAATTGCGTAGGCAATGGTTACAATTAAAGCATTGACAGAAGGAAATTGTTGCTTAACACAGAAAGAGGAACCCACTGTAGAAGAAATATGCTTCACTAAAACGAGTTCTTGGGCGAGTTGGTTACTTGTCTTAGGCATAGTAGCAGCGCAAAAAAACACACACAAGAGAAGAAAAGACACCGAGAGACACGCACAGACGCTACTACTGACAGCCGGTCCTGGTAAATGCGCCCTTGCCGGCATAGCTCCGATCGCAGAATTTTGCCAACGCGCTTCACATGTCCCCACGAAGGGGAAACAGGGCCAAAAAAGACACTCACTTCTTCGTGAATCCGGCCTTTCCTCAGACAAACGGCGATATACCTTGATGGGGAAATTGTGTAGGCAATGGTGACGATTAAAGCATTGACAGAAGGAAATTGTTGCTTAACACAAAAAGAAGAACCCACTGTAGAAGAAATATGCTTCACTAAAACGAGTTCTTGGGCGAGTTGGTTACTTGTCATAGGCATTGTAGCAGCGCAAAAAAACACACACAAGAGAAGAAAAGACACCGAGAGACACGCACAGACGCTACTACTGACAGGCGGTCCTGGTAAATTCGCACTTGCCGCCATAGCTCCGATCGCAGAATTTTGCCAACGCGCTTCACATGTCCCCACGAAGGAGAAACAGGGCCAAAAAAGACACTTCTTAGGGAACCCGGCCTTTCCTCAGAGAGACGGCGATGTACCTTGATCGGTAAATTGCGTAGGCAATGGTTACAATTAAAGCATTGACAGAAGGAAATTGTTGCTTAACACAGAAAGAGGAACCCACTGTAGAAGAAATATGCTTCACTAAAACGAGTTCTTGGGCGAGTTGGTTACTTGTCTTAGGCATAGTAGCAGCGCAAAAAAACACACACAAGAGAAGAAAAGACACCGAGAGACACGCACAGACGCTACTACTGACAGCCGGTCCTAGTAAATGCGCCCTTGCCGCCATAGCTCCGATCGCAGAAATTTGCCAACGCGCTTCACATGTCCCCACGAAGGGGAAACAGGGCCAAAAAAGACTCAGTTCTTCGCGAATCCGGCCTTTCCTCAGACAGACGGCGAGGTACCTTGATCGGGAAATTGTGTAGGCAATGGTGACGAATAAAGCATTGACAGAAGGAAATTGTTGCTTAACACAAAGAAGAACCCACTGTAGAAGAAATATGCTTCACTAAAACGAGTTCTTGGGCGAGTTGGTTACTTGTCTTAGGCATAGTAGCAGCGCAAAAAACACACACAAGAGAAGAAAAGACACCGAGAGACACGCACAGACGCTACTACTGACAGCCGGTCCTGGTAAATTCGCACTTGCCGCCATAGCTCCGATCGCAGAATTTTGCAAACGCACTTCACATGTCCCCACGAAGGGGAAACAGGGCCAAAAAAGACACTCACTTCTTCGCGAATCCGGCCTTTCCTCAGACAGACGGCGAGGTACCTTGATCGGGAAATTCTGTAGGCAATGGTGACGATTAAAGCATTGACAGAAGGAAATTTTTTCTTAACACAGAAAGAATTCACTGTAGAAGAAATATGCTTCACTAAAACGAGTTCTTGGGCGAGTTGGTTACTTGTCTTAGGCATAGTAGCAGCGCAAAAAACACACACAAGAGAAGAAAAGACACCGAGAGACACGCACAGACGCTACTACTGACAGCCGGTCCTGGTAAATGCCACTTGCCGCCATAGCTCCGATCGCAGAATTTTGCCAACGCGCTTCACATGTCCCCACGAAGGGGAAACAGGGCCAAAAAAGACACTCACTTCTTCGGGAATCCGGCCTTTCCTCAGACAGACGGCGATGTACCTTGATCGGGAAATTGTTTAGGCAATGGTGACGATTAAAGCATTGACAGAAGGAAATTGTTGCTTAACACAGAAAGAAGAACCCACTGTAGAAGAAATATGCTTCACTAAAACGAGTTCTTGGGCGAGTTGGTTACTTGTGTTAGGCATAGTAGCAGCGCAAAAAACACACAAGAGAAGAAAAGACACCGAGAGACACGCACAGACGCTACTACTGACAGCCGGTCCTGGTAAATGCGCACTTGCCGCCATAGCTCCGATCGCAGAATTTTGCCAACGCGCTTCACATGTCCCCACGAAGGGGAAACAGGGCCAAAAAAGACACTCACTTCTTCGCGAATCCGGCCTTTCCTCATACAGACGGCGATGTACCTTGATCGGGAAATTGTGTAGGCAATGGTGACGATTAAAGCATTGGCAGAAGGAAATTGTTGCTTAACACAGAAAGAACAACCCACTGTAGAAGAAATATGCTTCACTAAAACGAGTTCTTGGGCGAGTTGGTTACTTGTCTTAGGAATAGTAGCAGCGCAAAAAAAAACACGCAAGAGAAGAAAAGACACCGAGAGACACTCACAGACGCTACTACTGACAGCCGGTCCTGGTAAATGCTCACTGGCCGCCATAGCTCCGATCGCAGAATTTTGCCAACGCGCTTCACATGTCCCCACGAAGGGGAAACAGGACCAAAAAAGACACTTCTTCGGGAATCCGGCCTTTCCTCAGACAGACGGCGATGTACCTTGATCGGGAAATTGTTTAGGCAATGGTGACGATTAAAGCATTGACAGAAGGAAATTGTTGCTTAACACAGAAAGAAGAACCCACTGTAGAAGAAATATGCTTCACTAAAACGAGTTCTTGGGCGAGTTGGTTACTTGTGTTAGGCATAGTAGCAGCGCAAAAAACACACAAGAGAAGAAAAGACACCGAGAGACACGCACAGACGCTACTACTGACAGCCGGTCCTGGTAAATGCGCACTTGCCGCCATAGCTCCGATCGCAGAATTTTGCCAACGCGCTTCACATGTCCCCACGAAGGGGAAACAGGGCCAAAAAAGACACTCACTTCTTCGCGAATCCGGCCTTTCCTCAGACAGACGGCGATGTACCTTGATCGGGAAATTGTGTAGGCAATGGTGACGATTAAAGCATTGGCAGAAGGAAATTGTTGCTTAACACAGAAAGAACAACCCACTGTAGAAGAAATATGCTTCACTAAAACGAGTTCTTGGGCGAGTTGGTTACTTGTCTTAGGAATAGTAGCAGCGCAAAAAAAACACGCAAGAGAAGAAAAGACACCGAGAGACACAGACGCTACTACTGACAGCCGGTCCTGGTAAATGCTCACTGGCCGCCATAGCTCCGATCGCAGAATTTTGCCAACGCGCTTCACATGTCCCCACGAAGGGGAAACAGGACCAAAAAAGACACTTCTTCGGGAATCCGGCCTTTCCTCAGACAGACGGCGATATACCTTGATCGGGAAATTGTGTAGGCAATGGTGACGATTAAAGCATTGACAGAAGGAAATTGTTGCTTAACACAGAAAGAAGAACCCACTGTAGAAGAGATACGCTTCACTAAAACGAGTTCTTGGGCGAGTTGGTTACTTGTCATAGGCATTGTAGCAGCGCAAAAAAACACACACAAGAGAAGAAAAGACACCGAGAGACACGCACAGACGCTACTACTGACAGGCGGTCCTGGTAAATTCGCACTTGCCGCCATAGCTCCGATCGCAGAATTTTGCCGACGCGCTTCACATGTCCCCACGAAGGAGAAACAGGGCCAAAAAAGACACTTCTTAGGGAACCCGGCCTTTCCTCAGAGAGACGGCGATGTACCTTGATCGGGAAATTGTGTAGGAAATGGTGACGATTAAAGTATTGACAGAAGGAAATTGTTGCTTAACACAAAAAGAACCCACTGTAGAAGAAATATGCTTCACTAAAACGAGTTCTTGGGCGAGTTTGTTACTTGTCTTAGGCATAGTAGCAGCGCAAAAAAACACACACAAGCGAAAAAAGACACCGAGAGACACGCACAGACGCTACTACTGCCAGCCGGTCCTGGTAAATGCGCACTTGCCGCCATAGCTCCGATCGAAGAATTTTGCCAACGCGCTTCACATGTCCCCAGGAAGGGGAAACAGGGCCAAAAAAGACTCACTTCTTCGGGAATCCGGCCTTTCCTCAGACAGACGGCGATGTACCTTGATCGGTAAATTGCGTAGGCAATGGTTACAATTAAAGCATTGACAGAAGGAAATTGTTGCTTAACACAGAAAGAGGAACCCACTGTAGAAGAAATATGCTTCACTAAAACGAGTTCTTGGGCGAGTTGGTTACTTGTCTTAGGCATAGTAGCAGCGCAAAAAAACACACACAAGAGAAGAAAAGACACCGAGAGACACGCACAGACGCTACTACTGACAGCCGGTCCTGGTAAATGCGCCCTTGCCGGCATAGCTCCGATCGCAGAATTTTGCCAACGCGCTTCACATGTCCCCACGAAGGGGAAACAGGGCCAAAAAAGACTCACTTCTTCGTGAATCCGGCCTTTCCTCAGACAGACGGCGATATACCTTGATGGGGAAATTGTGTAGGCAATGGTGACGATTAAAGCATTGACAGAAGGAAATTGTTGCTTAACACAAAAAGAAGAACCCACTGTAGAAGAAATATGCTTCACTAAAACGAGTTCTTGGGCGAGTTGGTTACTTGTCATAGGCATTGTAGCAGCGCAAAAAACACACACAAGAGAAGAAAAGACACCGAGAGACACGCACAGACGCTACTACTGACAGGCGGTCCTGGTAAATTCGCACTTGCCGCCATAGCTCCGATCGCAGAATTTTGCCAACGCGCTTCACATGTCCCCACGAAGGAGAAACAGGGCCAAAAAAGACACTTCTTAGGGAACCCGGCCTTTCCTCAGAGAGACGGCGATGTACCTTGATCGGGAAATTGTGTAGGAAATGGTGACGATTAAAGTATTGACAGAAGGAAATTGTTGCTTAACACAAAAAGAACCCACTGTAGAAGAAATATGCTTCACTAAAACGAGTTCTTGGGCGAGTTTGTTACTTGTCTTAGGCATAGTAGCAGCGCAAAAAACACACACAAGAGAAGAAAAGACACCGAGAGACACGCACAGACGCTACTACTGACAGGCGGTCCTGGTAAATTCGCACTTGCCGCCATAGCTCCGATCGCAGAATTTTGCCAACGCGCTTCACATGTCCCCACGAAGGGGAAACAGGGCCAAAAAAGACACTCACTTCTTAGGGAACCCGGCCTTTCCTCAGAGAGACGGCGATGTACCTTGATCGGGAAATTGTGTAGGAAATGGTGACGATTAAAGTATTGACAGAAGGAAATTGTTGCTTAACACAAAAAGAACCCACTGTAGAAGAAATATGCTTCACTAAAACGAGTTCTTGGGCGAGTTTGTTACTTGTCTTAGGCATAGTAGCAGCGCAAGAAAACACACACAAGCGAAAAAAGACACCGAGAGACACGCACAGACGCTACTATTGCCAGCCGGTCCTGGTAAATGCGCACTTGCCGCCATAGCTCCGATCGAAGAATTTTGCCAACGCGCTTCACATGTCCCCAGGAAGGGGAAACAGGGCCAAAAAAGACTCACTTCTTCGGGAATCCGGCCTTTCCTCAGACAGACGGCGATGTACCTTGATCGGTAAATTGCGTAGGCAATGGTTACAATTAAAGCATTGACAGAAGGAAATTGTTGCCTAACACAGAAAGAGGAACCCACTGTAGAAGAAATATGCTTCACTAAAACGAGTTCTTGGGCGAGTTGGTTACTTGTCTTAGGCATAGTAGCAGCGCAAAAAAACACACACAAGAGAAGAAAAGACACCGAGAGACACGCACAGACGCTACTACTGACAGCCGGTCCTAGTAAATGCGCCCTTGCCGCCATAGCTCCGATCGCAGAAATTTGCCAACGCGCTTCACATGTCCCCACGAAGGGGAAACAGGGCCAAAAAAGACACTCAGTTCTTCGCGAATCCGGCCTTTCCTCAGACAGACGGCGAGGTACCTTGATCGGGAAATTGTGTAGGCAATGGTGACGATTAAAGCATTGACAGAAGGAAATTGTTGCTTAACACAAAGAAGAACCCACTGTAGAAGAAATATGCTTCACTAAAACGAGTTCTTGGGCGAGTTGGTTACTTGTCTTAGGCATAGTAGCAGCGCAAAAAACACACACAAGAGAAGAAAAGACACCGAGAGACACGCACAGACGCTACTACTGACAGCCGGTCCTGGTAAATTCGCACTTGCCGCCATAGCTCCGATCGCAGAATTTTGCAAACGCACTTCACATGTCCCCACGAAGGGGAAACAGGGCCAAAAAAGACACTCACTTCTTCGCGAATCCGGCCTTTCCTCAGACAGACGGCGAGGTACCTTGATCGGGAAATTCTGTAGGCAATGGTGACGATTAAAGCATTGACAGAAGGAAATTTTTTCTTAACACAGAAAGAAGAATTCACTGTAGAAGAAATATGCTTCACTAAAACGAGTTCTTGGGCGAGTTGGTTACTTGTCTTAGGCATAGTAGCAGCGCAAAAAACACACACAAGAGAAGAAAAGACACCGAGAGACACGCACAGACGCTACTACTGACAGCCGGTCCTGGTAAATGCCACTTGCCGCCATAGCTCCGATCGCAGAATTTTGCCAACGCGCTTCACATGTCCCCACGAAGGGGAAACAGGGCCAAAAAAGACACTCACTTCTTCGGGAATCCGGCCTTTCCTCAGACAGACGGCGATGTACCTTGATCGGGAAATTGTTTAGGCAATGGTGACGAATAAAGCATTGACAGAAGGAAATTGTTGCTTAACACAGAAAGAAGAACCCACTGTAGAAGAAATATGCTTCACTAAAACGAGTTCTTGGGCGAGTTGGTTACTTGTGTTAGGCATAGTAGCAGCGCAAAAAACACACAAGAGAAGAAAAGACACCGAGAGACACGCACAGACGCTACTACTGACAGCCGGTCCTGGTAAATGCGCACTTGCCGCCATAGCTCCGATCGCAGAATTTTGCCAACGCGCTTCACATGTCCCCACGAAGGGGAAACAGGGCCAAAAAAGACACTCACTTCTTCGCGAATCCGGCCTTTCCTCAGACAGACGGCGATGTACCTTGATCGGGGAAATTGTGTAGGCAATGGTGACGATTAAAGCATTGGCAGAAGGAAATTGTTGCTTAACACAGAAAGAACAACCCACTGTAGAAGAAATATGCTTCACTAAAACGAGTTCTTGGGCGAGTTGGTTACTTGTCTTAGGAATAGTAGCAGCGCAAAAAAAAACACGCAAGAGAAGAAAAGACACCGAGAGACACTCACAGACGCTACTACTGACAGCCGGTCCTGGTAAATGCTTACTGGCCGCCATAGCTCCGATCGCAGAATTTTGCCAACGCGCTTCACATGTCCCCACGAAGGGGAAACAGGACCAAAAAAGACACTTCTTCGGGAATCCGGCCTTTCCTCAGACAGACGGCGATATACCTTGATCGGGAAATTGTGTAGGCAATGGTGACGATTAAAGCATTGACAGAAGGAAATTGTTGCTTAACACAGAAAGAAGAACCCACTGTAGAAGAGATACGCTTCACTAAAACGAGTTCTTGGGCGAGTTGGTTACTTGTCATAGGCATTGTAGCAGCGCAAAAAAACACACACAAGAGAAGAAAAGACACCGAGAGACACGCACAGACGCTACTACTGACAGGCGGTCCTGGTAAATTCGCACTTGCCGCCATAGCTCCGATCGCAGAATTTTGCCGACGCGCTTCACATGTCCCCACGAAGGAGAAACAGGGCCAAAAAAGACACTTCTTAGGGAACCCGGCCTTTCCTCAGAGAGACGGCGATGTACCTTGATCGGGAAATTGTGTAGGAAATGGTGACGATTAAAGTATTGACAGAAGGAAATTGTTGCTTAACACAAAAAGAACCCACTGTAGAAGAAATATGCTTCACTAAAACGAGTTCTTGGGCGAGTTTGTTACTTGTCTTAGGCATAGTAGCAGCGCAAAAAAACACACACAAGCGAAAAAAGACACCGAGAGACACGCACAGACGCTACTACTGCCAGCCGGTCCTGGTAAATGCGCACTTGCCGCCATAGCTCCGATCGAAGAATTTTGCCAACGCGCTTCACATGTCCCCAGGAAGGGGAAACAGGGCCAAAAAAGACTCACTTCTTCGGGAATCCGGCCTTTCCTCAGACAGACGGCGATGTACCTTGATCGGTAAATTGCGTAGGCAATGGTTACAATTAAAGCATTGACAGAAGGAAATTGTTGCTTAACACAGAAAGAGGAACCCACTGTAGAAGAAATATGCTTCACTAAAACGAGTTCTTGGGCGAGTTGGTTACTTGTCTTAGGCATAGTAGCAGCGCAAAAAAACACACACAAGAGAAGAAAAGACACCGAGAGACACGCACAGACGCTACTACTGACAGCCGGTCCTGGTAAATGCGCCCTTGCCGGCATAGCTCCGATCGCAGAATTTTGCCAACGCGCTTCACATGTCCCCACGAAGGGGAAACAGGGCCAAAAAAGACACTCACTTCTTCGTGAATCCGGCCTTTCCTCAGACAGACGGCGATATACCTTGATCGGGAAATTGTGTAGGCAATGGTGACGATTAAAGCATTGACAGAAGGAAATTGTTGCTTAACACAAAAAGAAGAACCCACTGTAGAAGAAATATGCTTCACTAAAACGAGTTCTTGGGCGAGTTGGTTACTTGTCTTAGGCATTGTAGCAGCGCAAAAAAACACACACAAGAGAAGAAAAGACACCGAGAGACACGCACAGACGCTACTACTGACAGGCGGTCCTGGTAAATTCGCACTTGCCGCCATAGCTCCGATCGCAGAATTTTGCCAACGCGCTTCACATGTCCCCACGAAGGAGAAACAGGGCCAAAAAGACACTTCTTAGGGAACCCGGCCTTTCCTCAGAGAGACGGCGATGTACCTTGATCGGGAAATTGTGTAGGAAATGGTGACGATTAAAGTATTGACAGAAGGAAATTGTTGCTTAACACAAAAAGAACCCACTGTAGAAGAAATATGCTTCACTAAAACGAGTTCTTGGGCGAGTTTGTTACTTGTCTTAGGCATAGTAGCAGCGCAAAAAACACACACAAGAGAAGAAAAGACACCGAGAGACACGCACAGACGCTACTACTGACAGGCGGTCCTGGTAAATTCGCACTTGCCGCCATAGCTCCGATCGCAGAATTTTGCCAACGCGCTTCACATGTCCCCACGAAGGGGAAACAGGGCCAAAAAAGACACTCACTTCTTAGGGAACCCGGCCTTTCCTCAGAGAGACGGCGATGTACCTTGATCGGGAAATTGTGTAGGAAATGGTGACGATTAAAGTATTGACAGAAGGAAATTGTTGCTTAACACAAAAAGAACCCACTGTAGAAGAAATATGCTTCACTAAAACGAGTTCTTGGGCGAGTTTGTTACTTGTCTTAGGCATAGTACCAGCGCAAGAAAACACACACAAGCGAAAAAAGACACCGAGAGACACGCACAGACGCTACTATTGCCAGCCGGTCCTGGTAAATGCGCACTTGCCGCCATAGCTCCGATCGAAGAATTTTGCCAACGCGCTTCACATGTCCCCAGGAAGGGGAAACAGGGCCAAAAAAGACTCACTTCTTCGGGAATCCGGCCTTTCCTCAGACAGACGGCGATGTACCTTGATCGGTAAATTGCGTAGGCAATGGTTACAATTAAAGCATTGACAGAAGGAAATTGTTGCTTAACACAGAAAGAGGAACCCACTGTAGAAGAAATATGCTTCACTAAAACGAGTTCTTGGGCGAGTTGGTTACTTGTCTTAGGCATAGTAGCAGCGCAAAAAAACACACACAAGAGAAGAAAAGACACCGAGAGACACGCACAGACGCTACTACTGACAGCCGGTCCTGGTAAATGCGCACTTGCCGGCATAGCTCCGATCGCAGAATTTTGCCAACGCGCTTCACATGTCCCCACGAAGGGAAAACAGGGCCAAAAAAGACACTCACTTCTTCGCGAATCCGGCCTTTCCTCAGACAGACGGCGATATACCTTGATCGGGAAATTGTGTAGGCAATGGTGACGATTAAAGCATTGACAGAAGGAAATTGTTGCTTAACACAAAAAGAAGAACCCACTGTAGAAGAAATATGCTTCACTAAAACGAGTTCTTGGGCGAGTTGGTTACTTGTCTTAGGCATAGTAGCAGCGCAAAAAAACACACAAGAGAAGAAAAGACACCGAGAGACACGCACAGACGCTACTACTGACAGCCGGTCCTAGTAAATGCGCCCTTGCCGCCATAGCTCCGATCGCAGAAATTTGCCAACGCGCTTCACATGTCCCCACGAAGGGGAAACAAGGCCAAAAAAGACACTCAGTTCTTCGCGAATCCGGCCTTTCCTCAGACAGACGGCGAGGTACCTTGATCGGGAAATTGTGTAGGCAATGGTGACGATTAAAGCATTGACAGAAGGAAATTGTTGCTTAACACAAAGAAGAACCCACTGTAGAAGAAATATGCTTCACTAAAACGAGTTCTTGGGCGAGTTGGTTACTTGTCTTAGGCATAGTAGCAGCGCAAAAAACACACACAAGAGAAGAAAAGACACCGAGAGACACGCACAGACGCTACTACTGACAGCCGGTCCTGGTAAATTCGCACTTGCCGCCATAGCTCCGATCGCAGAATTTTGCCAACGCGCTTCACATGTCCCCACGAAGGGGAAACAGGGCCAAAAAAGACACTCACTTCTTAGGGAACCCGGCCTTTCCTCAGAGAGACGGCGATGTACCTTGATCGGGAAATTGTGTAGGAAATGGTGACGATTAAAGTATTGACAGAAGGAAATTGTTGCTTAACACAAAAAGAACCCACTGTAGAAGAAATATGCTTCACTAAAACGAGTTCTTGGGCGAGTTTGTTACTTGTCTTAGGCATAGTAGCAGCGCAAAAAAACACACACAAGAGAAGAAAAGACACCGAGAGTCACGCACAGACGCTACTACTGACAGCCGGTCCTGGTAAATGCGCACTTGCCGCCATAGCTCCGATCGCAGAATTTTGCCAACGCGCTTCACATGTCCTCACGAAGGGGAAACAGGGCCAAAAAAGACACTCACTTCTTCGGGAATCCGGCCTTTCCTCAGACAGACGGCGATGTACCTTGATCGGGAAATTGCGTAGGCAATGGTGACGATTAAAGCATTGACAGAAGGAAATTGTTGCTTAACACAGAAAGAAGAACCCACTGTAGAAGAAATATGCTTCACTAAAACGAGTTCTTGGGCGAGTTGGTTACTTGTCTTAGGCATAGTAGCAGCGCAAAAAACACACACAAGAGAAGAAAAGACACCGAGAGTCACGCACAGACGCTACTACTGACAGCCGGTCCTGGTAAATGCGCACTTGCCCGCATAGCTCCGATCGCAGAATTTTGCCAACGCGCTTCACATGTCCCCACGAAGGGGAAACAGGGCCAAAAAAGACACTCACTTCTTCGCGAATCCGGCCTTTCCTCAGACAGACGCCGATATACCTTGATCGGGAAATTGTGTAGGCAATGGTGACGATTAAAGCATTGACAGAAGGAAATTGTTGCTTAACACAAAAAGAAGAACCCACTGTAGAAGAAATATGCTTCACTAAAATGAGTTCTTGGGCGAGTTGGTTACTTGTCTTAGGCATAGTAGCAGCGCAAAAAAACACACAAGAGAAGAAAAGACACCGAGAGACACGCACAGACGCTACTACTGACAGCCGGTCCTAGTAAATGCGCACTTGCCGCCATAGCTCCGATCGCAGAAATTTGCCAACGCGCTTCACATGTCCCCACGAAGGGGAAACAGGGCCAAAAAAGACACTCAGTTCTTCGCGAATCCGGCCTTTCCTCAGACAGACGGCGAGGTACCTTGATCGGGAAATTGTGTTGGCAATGGTGACGATTAAAGCATTGACAGAAGGAAATTGTTGCTTAACACAAAGAAGAACCCACTGTAGAAGAAATATGCTTCACTAAAACGAGTTCTTGGGCGATTTGGTTACTTGTCTTAGGCATAGTAGCAGCGCAAAAAACACACACAAGAGAAGAAAAGACACCGAGAGACACGCACAGACGCTACTACTGACAGCCGGTCTTGGTAAATGCGCACTTGCCGCCATAGCTCCGATCGCAGGATTTTGCCAACGCGCTTCACATGTCCCCACGAAGGGGAAACAAGGCCAAAAAAGACACTCTCTTCTTCGGGAATCCGGCCTTTCTTGAGACAGACGGCGATGTACCTTGATGGGGACATTGTTTAGGCAATGGTGACGATTAAAGCATTGACAGAAGGAAATTGTTGCTTAACACAGACAGAAGAACCCACTGTAGAAGAAATATGCTTCACTAAACCGAGTTCTTGGGCGAGTTGGTTACTTGTCTTAGGCATAGTAGCAGCGCAAAAAAACACACACAAGAGAAGAAAAGACACCGCGGGTCACGCACAGACGCTACTACTGACAGCCGGTCCTGGTAAATGCGCACTTGCCGCCATAGCTCCGATCGCAGAATTTTGCCAACGCGCTTCACATGTCCTCACGAAGGGGAAACAGGGCCAAAAAAGACACTCACTTCTTCGGGAATCCGGCCTTTCCTCAGACAGACGGCGATGTACCTTGATCGGGAAATTGCGTAGGCAATGGTGACGATTAAAGCATTGACAGAAGGAAATTGTTGCTTAACACAGAAAGAAGAACCCACTGTAGAAGAAATATGCTTCACTAAAACGAGTTCTTGGGCGAGTTGGTTACTTGTCTTAGGCATAGTAGCAGCGCAAAAAACACACACAAGAGAAGAAAAGACACCGAGAGTCACGCACAGACGCTACTACTGACAGGCAGTCCTGGTAAATGCGCACTTGCCGCCATAGCTCCGATCGCAGAATTTTGCCAACGCGCTTCACATGTCCCCACGAAGGGGAAATAGGGCCAAAAAAGACACTCACTTCTTCGCGAATCCGGCCTTTCCTCATACAGACGGCGATATACCTTAATCGGGAAATTGTGTAGGCAATGGTGACGATTAAAGTATTGACAGAAGGAAATTGGTGCTTAACACAGACAGAAGGGTCCACTGTGTGCAGTGTGCGTGAGGAAAGTCGGAAGAATAGCTCCGAAGGGAGGGCGTGTGGATGCTCTTACTTGAGAGAGAGAGAGTGGTGGCGTATTTGTTTTTGATTTGGTTTGTGTCGTTAACGAGACCCTGGGTTCGAGGCTAAGCCGAACCCACGGGGTAGTCTCGCATCTCGCATGTTATTTTTGATTGGAGAATTGATGCTTAGGGCGGGCCACTGAAAATGACCGCCCTTAGTCCTTTGTTAATTAAGTGCTTAAAAGCGCAAGTGAACGGATGGAGTCCAGTCCAGTCTGAGCTGGGGCTCCATGCTGAGCATGTAACGTGGTGCTACTTAGGCTCTAACCCGCCGGGTCGATGAGGAAAGTAGCGCAAACTTTGTTCTTTTGTAAATTCATTTCTGCTTCTTCCGGTTTAGCTCTTTGTATATGTATGCTGTAAATATATGCTCTGCTGTCACCATCTACAAGCACGCCTCCTGTCCATCTTCCACGCCGAACTACACTAGAGGAAGGGTTCGTAAAGCTTCTTCGAAGAAACGAATGACCTGAAATTCTACTCACATCGTAATATTCAATCTAGAAGCGAGTGGTCCCTCCACGAGCACTCTTCACGGCCTCAATGTTTTGGAGCGCGATCGTGTTAAAACCAGAAGAGGCCTTCCGGAAAGGGCCCATCTAACACATATGGCATCAAAACATTCTCCATGATCTCGATGCAGGCATCCCCTGTTATCCTGCCTGGAATCCTGTGGATGGGTTCCAAGCCCTGGTAGCTAACGGCACCCCAGACGTTCGCTTCTGTGCGCCCGCTCGAGCGCACGTCAGAGATATACCGTTTCTCGTAACTGAAAAAAAAAAGCGGCCATCTTTTTGCTCTCAGCTGTTATAAGAACTCAGTGGGGCACTCTGTTGAGCTGAAGTGCGGTGAGGCGAAAGGCTTTAGCGCGGTGTTGCTGCTTTTGTCACTATAGTGTGTGGTTAATATGTTGACTAAGTGCACAATTGTTTATGAATCTTAAACGCTGGAGACACTGGAGGGCGTTTGGGAGGCATCAGTCTGATTGGACGCCTTTCCGCAAACACTCTCCAGCGTCCTAGGCAAGAACTGCATACGCGTTGGCAGGAAGTAGCGTAGTCGTTAGCACGCTCGGCTGCGGAACAGAAGGATTGCGGTTCGAATCGTGCCGCAAAACGATTTTTGCAGCGATAGCTACGCTACGCCACCTCTTCGAGCCTTCAGCGCGGCCACCGTAGCCACCCCTTGAGCTCCGTGGCTGGTCAAGTGGTTCAAGCTGTTACGTGACTACTATGCGTTCAAAACCATTGTCTGCACTTTCAAGCCGACCCGAAGCGTAGCCAGGAAAATGTAGCTCTCGCGTCACTCCAGGTTTAACCAGAGCATAACCAGAGCTAATTTTTTTCATATCGACATACCGCCGATCACGTCATCGGTGTGACTTGACTTGAGACCGGACATGACCTCAGACCGGACAAGGTAATGGCCACAAGTATGAGCCGGTAAAGACTTTCGCCTGAAATGGACGCATCAAAAGCATGCCTGGAGTTTTCAGGACGCCAAACTCTCTGGCGCTGGTCCCATCATGTGCAGAATGTTGATTCATCGCTGAACACGACGTAGCCCCAGTCTTCGTCGGTCTCTGCGAACTCGAGCCGCTGGCGAAGGTGCGACGGGTCAAGTCGCGGCTTCCTCGCGGCTGCCCGGCTTTGAATTGCAGCATCATGGAGCCACCTGCGTGTGGTTTCTTCACTGACATGTAGGCATAGCTCGTCGTGGATTTATCGCGCGGTGAGAAATGGATAATAAACTTAATCCGCGGCAATCAGAAGATCTTCGGGTGTTTTTGCGCGCTCCGGAGCTCCACGCGGAGCGCCTTCCAATCTTCCTTCATGCCTAAACGCCTGAACAGTGCGGTTGACAGCAGAAACGGGCCGCCCCATTCTTGCGGCTATTTCGCTTTGGCTCATCGCCTGAGCCTTAAACACTATGGCAGCACGCTCGTCTGCGGGCACTCTTTGAGGCATTTTCAGAAAATGATCCTGAAATTCATGATTTCACACTGCATCATCCGTTAATATCGTCTTTTTTGGCTGTCACCCGACCTCTATATCGGCCACGCTGGTTCTTTTTGTTAGTTGTTTGAAAGAGCGCAACAGATCTTGTGCTTTATCATCGCTTCATGCCCCCTCGCCGTCAGCGTCAAGGTTGCTTAATGTTATATGCACCGGATCCTAATCATTGCTTTTGTCCCGAAACAAATTCCATACCTATGCCGCGTCATTACAAGACGCTTTTCCTTCTCTCCTGTGCGCTGCGCGACTTCAGCTCTCGTTGAAGAACCCCGTGTAGCTCAGATCAATAAAGACCACTTTACTACGACGCTGCTAATAGCTTGTGTCACGCCCCTATACCATTCATATAGATCCATGCGTAAATGACATGGCACGCATGTGAGACATTTTCTCAACATGACCCAAAGATAGAACGCGAACGACGGTGCGGCAACTCTTTCGCCACACCTCGTCAGAATGTACGATGTCCAGAGCAGAACAGAAGAAGCAGGACCCCGACACCGAGGTAGACTGTTCTGCAAAAGTAAGAGCGACGCGCAGTGTGGAAGAGGGAGGAAATGAGGAAGAATGCGACATAATTTCATGCGGCAGATATATTTCCGGTCAAACCTTACTGGCTGCACTAGCCAGTTTTTGCCCTGCTGCTTGTTTTTGACGTCCTGGATGCGGCAGAATACCAATGACCTTATGTGGAAATAAGTTGGAAGCGCGTCGCCCTTCCCATAACATAAATGTTACGTCGACAGCATTTGGACCAAACTCACAAGGGTCGCGAACCGCGGCAGCTTAGCGCACAGTTTCTGGTTCCCGCGACAAGAAAACTGCAAAGAGCGTTGCCGGGGCCGTGGAGGCCGCGTCGGCGAGCAAAAAGCGCGGAAACGCCCCCGTGACGAGCGCGCTGTCCGTGCGGCGATCAGGCACAGCCGAAAAAGCAGTCAAAGCGAGCTGCGCACCAGTTATCGTCAGCCACCAATGCCAAAATTCATTCATTCATTCATTCATTCATTCATTCATTCATTCATTCATTCATTCATTCATTCATTTATTCATACTGTCAGCCCTGGGCGGGCTATTACAGGAGTGGAAATCAAACTTGAAACAGAAAAAGAACACATTAAACAAACACTGAGATCAACACTAAATTTCATACATAATTGTGTTTGCCACTTGAACAAAACGAAAACATTGTCATAGAAATCAAGCAGAACATAAAATATTGTGCAGTTTATCTAAAAATTCGCTTAGTGATTGTGACGTGACAACGGAGTTCGGTAACATATTCCATTCCTTAATGGCTCTCGGGAAAAAACTAAATTTAAAGCAATCATTTCTGACAGGCGGCAGTGGGATGTACAAACTGTGACGATGGCGTGATTTTGTTTGATCGATTTTCAAGTAGTGGTTAGCGATCTGGAAAAGAAACTTGAGTCTGTCGCATTTGGTTCTAATGTCAAGTGTTTGCAAATCAGCAGATTTACACAAAGAAGTTGGAGAATCAGAATAACGATACCTATTAAATATAAACCTTGCTCCGAGACGCTGGATTCTTTCCAGCTTAGAACAGTTGGAAGCAGTGTACGGGTCCCAGACAACTTTTGCATATTCGAGGATAGGCCTAACTAGGCTTTTGAAAACCAGACTTTTTATTTCAGGAGTTGCACTGCACATATTGCGTCTCAAGCTCCAGAGTGCCTTGGAAGCCTTAGTACATACATTATCTATGTGTGAATTCCAGCGTAAGTCAGATGTGAGTGTTACTCCAAGGTATTTAAAATTACTTACTCTAGTTAGTAATCTACCATTAATGCTGTAACTGTAATCAAGGACAGTTTTCTTTCTTGTAATGGTCATAAAAACTGTTTTGTTTGAATTTAATACCATCTGCCACACCTTACACCATTCATGTATTTTCTGCAAGTTTTGATTGAGTTCTGCCTGATCTTCTGCAGTATTAATTTGTTTATAAACGATGCAGTCATCTGCATACAGTCTAACTGGAACGCTCAAACCAACAGGCAAGTCGTTGATGAAGATCAAAAACAAGAGAGGGCCCAGAACGCTGCCCTGGGGAACACCGGAATCGACTGGCATGATGTTGGATTTATACTCTTGAACCTGAACATACTGTACTCTAGACGAAAGATATGACCTGAACCACTTAGTTATAGTTTCATTTTTAAATATGGCACTGATTTTTAGTAATAGCTTAGGGTGCGAAACCTTATCAAACGCCTTTGCAAAGTCCAAAATTATGATGTCTGTTTGCATGCGGGAATTAATTGACTGAGAAAGATCATGTACAGTTTCCGTGAGTTGTGTGATGGTAGAAAGCCCCTTGCGGAAGCCATGCTGGTTTACAAATAGGTGATTGTTACTCTCAAGAAAAGTTGATAAGTGAGCGTACATAATATGTTCGAGTAACTTGGAACACGTGCTAATGAGGGAAATGGGTCTATAATTTTCAACGTTAGAAGTGGGACCATTTTTATGCACAGGCACTATTTTCGCACATTTCCAGGCAATGGGAACACAACTACTGTCGATAGACGATTGAAAGATTTTGGTAAGAAATTTAGAATTCCACTCTGCATATCTATATAAGAATTCATTCGGGATACCGTCCGGTCCTGAGTTCTTTTTAGTGTTGATATTCAAAAGGAGTTTCAGAACTCCTTCTTCACTTATTTCTAAATCGGGTATAGGAGGGCAACCTGGAGGCTCAAAAAACGGTGATTCGCCGTCATCTTCAGTGAAAACAGATGCAAAAAATGAATTAAAACTTTCGGCCCTCTGGGGGCTCTCTTCTTCATTAGAATGGTGAGTTTTACCGCCGCCATTTATATATCGCCAGAACTTACTGGGCGCTTCAGTAAGAAATCTGGTGAGAGTCTGACTGTAAAAGGTATTTTTACTTTCTTTGATGAGTCGCTTTAACTCTTGGCTCATACGACATATGGAGGTTTTTAATTCAGGGCTTGGGTATTGTGAGCATCTTTTTCGTTTCCTTTTGAGCTGTCGTTTTTTTGTGAATAATGTCTCTATTAATCCAAGGATGCTTCCTTTTTGTTATTTTCGTGGTTTTAGGAATGAACATCTCAATTGCTTTCGCTGTCATGTTTGCAAAAAAATCCCACAACTTATCTGTGCCAAGTCCGTCTTGATATAAACACATGAATTCATCAAACGAGATTTCAAGGTAGTCCAGTAATCCGACATCATCGGCAGCCGCAAAATTCAAAACAGTCTTTCTGCAAGATTTGTGACATATTTCGTGAGTCATATTGAGCGACATAATCACCATTTTATGGTCAGACAATCCTTCTTCAACATCACAACTCAGCAAAAACTCTAGTAGACCAGATGACAAAAAGACAAGGTCTAGTATCGAGGATGTTGTCGTACATACTCTCGTACTCTTTTCAACAATCTGAGTCAAACCATAGCAATAGGCGAGTTAGATCAGATGTTCACTGCTAGCTGTATCAACTCTGCCGGGAGAAAGCGACATCCAATCAATTCCTGGCAAATTAAAATCACCTGTCAACACAATATTGTCACCAAAGTGTACATTTAGGTCCAGTAACCTTTTTAGGTTATCAAGCGCGTCTATGGTTGAATTGGGAGCTCTGTAGAAAGCACCCACTAAGACAGTACGACCATTCAGTCTGGTTTTAATCCATGCAGTTTCTAAATCATCAAACCCTTCTAGAACTGAGAATACTATATTACTCTTAACCAGTATTGCAACACCGCCACCCCTCCTTTCACGGTCTTTTCGTACTATGGAGTAGTTTGGGGGAGCAACTTCACAGTCTCTAATATCTTTATGTAGCCATGTCTCTGTGATTACCATAATATCGGGTTCATGTTCAAGGCATATACTTTCTATGGCGTCAACCTTGTTAAGCATGCTCCTAGCGTTCACATTTATAATTTTAAAGCAGACCGTCTTATGATTGTTTAGTCACTCATTGCTAGTGCTAGTGGCAACCTGGCATTTGAACCGCTGCTTGGTCTCCTCGTTCCATGCGTATAAGGTATTCTTGACTTTTAACTTATCAAAAATTAACTTAGCTTTCACGCCGTTCTTTCGTTCATCGTTCAAATATGGCACAGCCACCAAAATTGAACCTTGAAGTGACTTTAAATGACAAAAACTGAATGGTGGGGTGCTGTACGTGATATCAGGGAGCCAATGGCCGGAAAGTTCTCGCCGGAAAGGGACCGCCGCTCTTTTCGCCTCAGCTCGCGGCGATGGCCCTACGTATGTTTGCTTTATGTTTTTTGCAGTTCGGTCCTCTAAAGTTCTCAGAGTGCTATGCCTTGGTATACCAACACGCGGGCTGCCATGAACCTGGTGTTCATCGCTGCTCTGCGGATACATATCCCAGGGCCGCAAGCCTCGGTTTGACAGCGGCTTTCAATATGGCCCCGCCTACTTCCACGCTGACCGGTGACCATCTTGATATTCCCCTTCGATTCGCCGCTTCTGCGGAGGCCCCCAGAGAACTTTTCGCCACCCGTGCGCCTCTCCCTTCGTGTGGCGTGGCCTCTCCTTCCTCGACTCGCACTCCTGTGCCATTTGTCGAGCCTCAACTTAACCTGCGGGTGCCTAGACGGGTTCCCTTCGTCGAGGTTATTTGCTCTGCCAAAGTAAACTCAACTCGACACTTGATTGAAACGAGTGCATTGACTGCTCGATGTGACGACAATAGTGTGCGTACATGAAGTTTTGGTAGCCTTTCCTTCTCTGCCAACCACCAGTGCTGCATATTCTGAGCCTGCGATCAACTACAGGGGCGTGTGGATTGTCTTTGCGTGGGAATATTGTCTCTGCACGGTAAGCGTCTCATTGAGATTGCGGAGTTCTTTCTCTTAAACGAACGGATGGTTCCGATGAACGTGCATCGTTTTCGCGACTGTCAGGTATGAACCACGTTTTATTTAGTGCCAAAGCAGTTCTAGCTGCATTCTCGGCGAATGCCGAGGGATGAGTCAAGCCTGCTGGCGAGTGACCTGTCTCAATTTGCAGTGGCTGTACAACCAGGTGTAAAAGGATTCTGCACTGGCCCTGAAGGTTGGGAATGTGATTATTCATATCCTGACATGGTCCATGCTCTAATAAGCCACGGACTACCCAAACTTGACCTTGAAGTGACCGTGGCCAAAATCGGCGAAAGTTGAAGGTTGAGTTCCCGACAGGGTAGTAGGCACGTTCCCAATGTGGCCCACGCCCAAATATGGCACAGACCACCAAAATTGAACCTTGAAGTTCATTTTGAAGTGAAAAAATATTTTGTTGATTAGCTGCTTGGCTAAGCCATACATAATTAGAGGCATCATTACCACTGGGTCATGCCTGCGCGCATTCGTTAATTACTGAATTTACGGGCCTTTTGAAAGAAATTTTAATGGTTAGATGCAGCCGCTTCTAGTCGCGCAGTCCTAACAAAAGAATTCTATAAATCTGTAGTTGTCGCTCTGGATGGTGTCGTCGTCGGTCTTATGCGACAGACCGCTTTTTCTGTGGCGGAATATGCACAGTCTGCTGACCACCCCGAAGTCGTTGCACCACTCAAAATCAGCGAACGGACAGAACAAAACTCGACGGCAGCACCACCAAATTGATATACAGTGAGCGAATGCGTTTTGAAATTGTTGTGAAGCACCTTATAGAACTACGTTTGGTCCGAATGCCGTTCGAA
Organism: Amblyomma americanum; assembly: GCF_052857255.1. Classification (NCBI taxonomy): domain Eukaryota; kingdom Metazoa; phylum Arthropoda; class Arachnida; order Ixodida; family Ixodidae; genus Amblyomma; species Amblyomma americanum. The sequence continues at coordinate 122,996,398 of NC_135507.1, read as the reverse complement.
GTGTCGAACACTGTTTGACTTAAATGCCACTTAAGATGTAGCAAAGCGCGTCCTCAACGTAGCCCATGCCGAGATATGGCATGCACCACCCAAAACTTTATCCTTGGAATGACCTTGGCCGAATTTGCCGGTGTATGTGGGTGTGCTAAGGTGAAACGCAAGCTTTACGTAATCTCAAAATGGAATTGGCCCACTTCCAAAATAGTGTTGGCCCACCCTCGGAATTTGCGTGGTTCACCCCCAAAATTTGAAAATTGAGTTGACCCACCTTCGGAACCGACTTGGGACATCCTCAAATAGGCTTCGCCCACTCCAGCAAATTTGCATGGTCCCGAAATTCGGGTGTCCCATCGTGCTTTCGTACAATATTTCGCGCTTGGAAACGCTAAACCACCAGCCATTTTTTAAATTTGTTCTATGTGGGAGGCTGCTCATAACTGCATACTATGGAAAACGAGAAGGGCGTTTGTCCTGACCTATACATGAACGTTAAGCACAGCTGGACTGTACTCGAACGAAAAATCATCGATTTTCGCTTTGAACAACGTGCTTTTTCAGTTCTTTGCCGGTTTCGAGTTTGACCATTCATCCTTGTAAGGTTTATTCAGCTGTTCAAACTGGATACGCAGATGAGTTTCTGAATTGAGAGGCGTCTTTCTGACACGAAAATTTCCATCAAGATCCGACTTCAGACAATATATTTTCGCTACACAGGCAATGCTTCACGAAAAAAATAAACGCGAATATGTTCTACAATCAGCCTTTTATGGAGAATGTTGCTAGCAAATATTAGTAATGCTATTCCACATAAGTTCTTTCCATTCTTGGGGTGCAACTCGTAGTGGTTCTTTGCTTTCTGTACGCGTGTGCTTGTCAGGATCTCAAAGTAAAAGCACTTGTTTCGCGTAATATTTTAAACGTATGCCCAGTCTCTCTTTCGCGCAAGTGATGCCTGTCTGTCGAAGTGCCCTTTTTCACTGTCTAAAACAATCGCATGAAAAAATCTCGTGGCGCACTGTCATGAAGACGACAGTGCGCCAACACCGACGATGATTAAGAGGTTTGGGTGGCCTCAGCGACCTGCTGCCGGGTGGGAAGAAATCCGAACGCTCGCGCCCAGACGTTCGCCGCTCTGCTCTGCTGGGAACGATCGCCTAAGTTTCGGGTGGCTTCTCGTTTTGTGGGCTTTAAGCACGCGGTAAGGCGGTAAGCCTGGGCTGTGTCTACCCAGTCAGACATCAGTCTGGCCAGGGGAGGTCCCCTGGTCGGCTTCTCTATCCCCTGATCTACTGCCTTTGGAAGCTCTTTCGCGCGGCGGCGTCGGCAGTGTCCCTTGTTACGTATCGCCTACGACGCGCGGTATAGCCGGCGCGGATGCAACGGACGCCGGGGCTTCGTTTAAAGTGGCGGACTTTTTGGCCCGTTCAGCGCTGCCGCAACGCCTCCCGCCAAGCGCATCCAGGCAGGTTTCAATGTCACGTGTCTTCGTGTGTGCGTGTGTATGTGTGCATGTTGCTGCCCACGCTTGTCAAAGCGCGGCAGCCGGGGAGAGGAGCTCCCCAACTGGGAGGCGAGGAGGTCTGACCGGCGCCGGCCCGGCGGACGCGTCACGTCGCCGTCTCAACGTGTCCGTGCGTCGCCGTCTCGTGCGCCTCATCCCGAGCCGTTCCGTCTTGCCCTCGACTCCGAGAGTATAAAGGCAGCTGCCCCGGACGCCAAAAGGAAGGCTTCGATTTCTTCCGTCGAGTAACGTGGTCACCCGTTTCTCCACTTCGGTCGACCTGACCGGCTGCTCTTTTGCGATGCTAGAATAAACAAGTTGTTCTGTTGGTACTGGCAGTCGACTCATCCTTTGCCAGGACCTTCGGATGTTTCCAGCTGTGCCCCAGGCCGCCAGGCCAACGCTGCCCTTGGGGCTTGCGACCCATTTGCAACAACTGGTTGCCAGCGGTGAGATCGCGACAACGGAGGCCAGCAGCGAAGATATGCAACGACCATCCGGGAGCAGTGCAACGAGCCCTGTGTGATGACTGGTTGCCTGCAGCGGAACGACTGCGCTGAATTCTTGGCTGCGAGGTATGGTGAGTGCGGGACGTTCTTCTTCTGAGTTTTGCCAGGCTTTTGTTAGTGTCAGAAACAGAGCTGGTAATTGTGGTTGTCGTTGCTGCCGGGTTAGTTTGCGGCAAGACAATAGTAGGCAGTAGAGAAAGCAGCATTCGGAGCAGCCATGGATTGGAAGTCGTTGCGCAAACCGAAATTGCTGGAGCTTGCAAGAGAGTTTGGTCTGGATGTCTCAGACAAACTCAGAAAACCAGAACTGCTAAGGGCTATACTTGAGTTGGAGGCTGAGGATGACCTGCTGTCGGAATGCCTTGAGACCATTGAGGAGAGGGCAAAAAGACAGGAGCGCGAACGTAAAGAGCAAAAAGAGAAAGACGAGCGCGAACGTAAAGAACAAAAAGATAAAGAGAAAGAAGAGCGCGACCGTCAACACGCTTTGGAAATGAAGCGTCTCGAGGTAGAGATGGAACGCGCTCGTAATGGAAGTGAGGCACACGGTGCAAGAAAACGAGTATCGTTCAAAATGACTGACCTGATGCGGCCGTTTAAGCTTGGAGAGGACATTGGTTTGTTCCTGGTTAACTTTGAGCGAACTTGCGAGAAGCAGGGGTTCTCTCGGGAAACGTGGCCACAGCGCTTGCTCACTTTGCTACCCGGCGAGGCGGCAGACGTAGTCGCTCGCTTGAAGAGAGAGGAGGCAGAGGATTTCGACCAAGTGAAATCGAGTCTGCTAAAAAAGTACAGGCTGTCAGCGGAGGCGTTCCGTCGGAAGTTTCGGGAAAATGAAAAAGGCAGAAATGAGTCATATACAGAGTTTGCCTACAGGCTTATGTCAAACATGCAGGAGTGGCTCAAAGAAGAGAAAGCGTTTGGTGACCACGAGAAAATTCTGCAGTGTTTCGGGCTGGAACAGCTTTATAGTCGGTTACCTGAGAACGTGCGGTACTGGGTCTTGGATAGGCCAGACGTTAGTACAGTGGCTAAAGCCGCCGAGCTAGCCGAGGAGTTTGTGACGCGTCGGGCTCGCGGAGCTAAGGGCGGTCAAAAGGGTGAATTTGGCTCCAAGTCTGAGAGGCCGAAGTTCACACCCATGAGAGCAAGGGGGGACACACGTAGTGCGGATGCGAATGAAAGCAGTCCGACCGAACGTAAGGAGACGGCGGCAGCCGAAGCCGAACGCAGAAAGCGGTTCGAGACGAGGCAAGCGCGCGTGTGTTATACGTGCCAGAAGCCGGGTCATTTTTCGGCGCAGTGTCCAGAAACAAAAACAAAAGTCGTGTTTGTGTCATTATGCAGCACTGACGAGAACATGAAGCTTCTCGAGCCTTACATGCGAGACTTCCTCGTGAACGGGAAAGAGTGCCGAGTGCTTCGTTATTCCGCAGCTACAATGGATGTAGTTCACCCCTCTTACGTAGAACCCGATATGTTCACGGGCGAGTGCGCATGGATCAAGCAAGCCGTGGAAGCTCATAGCGTGTGTCTGCCCGTAGCAAAAGTGCTTATTGAAGGACCTTTCGGAGCACTTGAGACGGAGGCCGCAGTGTCATCTATGCTGCCCCCCCCCCCCCCCCAGTACCCGTACCTATTTTCGAACAGGTCCGATCACCTCCTGCGCGAGAAGGGGCTTTTGTTTAGTGAGGCTGGCGTTCAGGCCTTAACCAGATCGAGAGTTCGGGAGCTCGCTGCAAAGGTGGTAGTTGCGGGGCCGACGTTGTCGAACAATGAAAAAGGGTCGGAGGCGCAGCAAGCTGATATTCAGAGCACGTCCGAACTGAATAAAATTGAGCCTGTAGCGTTGAAGGCACCAGGTACTGGAGAGGAAATGCCCGACACGGGAAAGTTAGAAGAGCTGTCTGCAGATTTGCTCATCGCGCCTACGTCAGATGGACTTAATAGGTTGCTAAAAGTCAGCCGGTCGGCTTTGATAGCCGAGCAAAAAAAGGATGGCAGCCTAGAAAACATGCGCTGCAATGTCAAGGAAGAGATCGCCAAGAAAAATGCTCGTTTTGTGGAAAGAGGTGGGGTCCTGTACCGGAAGTATCTAGACCGCAGGGGAGTGGAGTTCGATCAGCTGATCGTGCCTCAGTGCTACCGTCAGGATCTGTTGCGCTTGTCGCATGGGGGTTCGTGGTCCGGACACCTAGGAGTTAAGAAGACTAAGGACCGTCTCTTGCAAGAGTACTATTGGCCAGGGTGTTTTCGTGACGCAGAACACTTTGTGAGGACATGTGACACCTGTCAGCGGGTTGGCAAACCAGGGGACAAATCGAGGGCGCCGTTGAAGTTGGTACCTATCATTACGGAGCCTTTTAGACGGCTCGTTATGGATACAGTGGGATCTCTGCCGGTAACAGCCACGGGGTACAGACACATTTTGACTGTGATCTGCCCAGCGACAAAGTTCCCTGAAGCAGTGCCGCTTAAAGAACTCAGCTCAGTTGAGATAGTCAATGCACTACTGTCCATATTTGCGCGAGTTGGTTTTCCTGCGGAAATCCAGTCAGATCAGGGCACAGTGTTTACTAGCGCTTTGACGACAGCCTTTCTCGAAAGGTGTGGGGTAAAGCTGTTACACAGCTCAGTGTACCACCCACAGTCGAATTCCGTTGAGAAGCTCCACTCCGTCATGAAGCGCGTGTTGAGAGCATTGTGTTTTGAGCAACAAAGTGATTGGGAGCTGTGTCTGCCTGGGGTGATGTTTGCATTAAGGACCGCGCCGCATGCGGCTACGGGGTTTTCGCCAGCTGAGCTGGTGTACGGTCGCTCGCTGCGGTCTCCGCTTCGCATGCTTCGAGATTCGTGGGAAGGCAGGGGCGACGACCCAGTCGTGGTCGAGTACGTGCTCAGGCTCCTCGAACGCTTAAGAAGGGCACAGGAGTTGTCAGGTGAAGCAATGGCAAAGGCCCAGCAGAGGGCCAAGGTTTATTATGATCGGACAGCCAGGGCCCGTTGTTTTGAGGTGGGCGATGAGGTAATGATATTATGCACATCGCTAAAAAACAAACTCAACGTGCAGTGGGAGGGCCCAGCACGGATTGTTCAAAAACTGTCGGACGTTAACTACGTGGTGAGTCTGCCAGGAAAACGGAAAGCACAGCAAGTTTACCACTGAAATCTGCTCATACCCTATAGACAACGGGAAGCAGTCGTGTGTATGATGGTAAACGTTCCCGAAGAGCTTCCGGTCGAGCTTCCGGGACTAGGCTCAATAACGAACAGGGAAGACACCGATCAGGTCATTAGTGACTTAATCAGTAAAGCACCGCTGTCGCCTGAGCAGAAAACCGAACTACATCAACTCTTACAAGAGTTTCAAGGTCAGTTCTCTGAGAGGCTTGGTAGGACTTCTGTCCTTACTCATGAAATAGAACTTACCTCCCCAGAGCCAGTACGATCCAAGGCGTACCGGGTGTCACCCCGCCAGCGCGATATTATGGAGGCTGAGGTAAAGAAAATGCTACAGCTCGGTGTTATTGCGGCGGGTGAGAGTGATTATACCTCCCCTTTGATTTTAGTTGAGGTACCGGGCAAGGAACCTCGTCCTTGCGTCGACTACCGCAGGCCTAATTCCATCACTAAGGATCAAATTTATCCGATCCCTAACATCGAGGAGCGCATTCAGAAAGTTAGTAGCGCTCAGTTTATTTCCACCCTAGATCTTGTCAGGGGTCACTGGCAGGTTCCACTTACAGAAGGGGCTAGTAGGTATGCGGCGTTCATTTCACCAATGGGAATATTCCGTCCTAAAGTTTTCAGTTTTGGTTTGAATAACGCGCCATACTGCTTTTCAAGCCTCATGGACAAAGTGTTGCGGGGACAGGAAGAATTCGCTTTACCGTATTTAGACGACGTAGCGATATTCTCCGCATCCTGGTCTGAGCATATGGCACACTTGCGGGCAGTGCTAACCCGCCTGCGCGAAGCGGGCTTGACAGTAAAGGCTCCCAAGTGCCAATTAGCACCGGCCGAGGTTGTCTACCTCGGTCACGTGATTAGACAGGGTCGTCGCCGCCCCTCTGAAAAAAAGGTGGCCGCTCTGCGAGACTTCCCGCAACCGCGCACGAGGACCGATATTCGGTCGTTCTTAGGTGTCGCCGGCTACTATCAGAGGTACATCCCCAGATACTCCGATATCGCGGCTCCCCTGACGGATGCTCTAAGAAAAACAGAGCCCCAAACAGTCGTCCGGGGCGAGACAAGGGAAAGAGCTTTTAGCACCCTAAAGAGCGCCCTAACAAGCCAGCCTGTGCTACGATCGCCAGACTACACAAAAGGGTTCGTTGTTCAGTGCGATGCTAGTGAGCGAGGCATGGGCGTTGTACTGTGCCAACGGGAAAATGGAGAAGTGGAACACCCCGTCCTGTATGCTAGTCGTAAGCTGACCTGTCGTGAGCAGGCATACAGCGCCACCGAGAAAGAGTGTGCGTGTCTCGTGTGGGCCGTTCAGAAATTGTCATGCTACCTAGCCGGCTCGAGGTTTATCATTGAGACGGATCACTGCCCTCTCCAATGGCTGCAGACCATCTCTCCCAGAAATGGCCGCCTCCTGTGCTGGCGCCTCGCTTTGCAACAATATTCCTTTGAGGTGCGTTACAAAAAGGGGAGTCTCAACGGTAACGCCGATGGCTTAAGTCGAGGCCCCTAACGTAGGAATCCGCCTCAAAGTTGTTTGTTACTGATGTTTTCTTTTTGAGGCAGGATTTTTAACATATTGCTTTTGTTTAGTGTTTCAAAGTGATGACGTGCTTTCTAGTGCAATTTTCCCATTTGTTCTGAGTGCTGCTTGACTACTGTAAGGAACTAGGCATTAGTATAAAAGGGGAAAGAGCCTGGCAGAGCTTAGTGAGGGTTGTGTCGTGCTTGCTGACTGAGCGGTTACGTTTCGGCGTAGTTCTAACGCTTGCTGGGAAAGAGAACAAAAATGGCAACTCTCCCGAAGTAACTTTGCAGTGTCCTGTGTGAACCTGAACCTGAGAACGAGGCCTTCTCTGTGCGCTGCGCTCAGGCAACGCGGAGGGACGACAGATTTCGATTACGAGCATCATCGAGCGACATCCCTCCGGACAGCGGATGCAGTCCCCTGACCATCGGGATCTTCTTCTTCCGGCGGGGCGGTCTGTTACGTTTCGCCTACGACGCGCGGTATAGCCGGCGCGGATGTAACGGACGCCGGGGCTTCGTTCAAAGTGGCGGACTTTTTGGCCCGTTCAGCGCTGCCGCAACGCCTCCCGCCAAGCGCGTCCAGGCAGGTTTCAATGCCACGTGTCTTCGTGTGTGCGTGTGTGTGTGTGCATGTTGGTGCCCACGCTTGTCAAAGCGCGGCAGCCGGGGAGAGGAGCTCCCCAACTGGGAGGCGAGGAGGTCTGACCGGCGCCGGCCCGGCGGACGCGTCACGTCACGTCTCAACGTGTCCGTGCGTCGCCGTCTCGTGCGCCTCATCCCGAGCCGTTCCTTCTTGCCCTCGACTCCGAGAGTATAAAGGCAGCTGCCCCGGACGCCAAAAGGAAGGCTTCGATTTCTTCCGTCGAGTAACGTGGTCGCCCGTTTCTCCACTTTGGTCGACCTGACCGGCTGCTCTTTTGCGATGCTAGAATAAACAAGTTGTTCTGTTGGCAGTCGACTCATCCTCCAGAAAAATCATACATGAAAACCTGCCTTCCGTGCAATGGCTGGGAACACCTATTGCACTTGTCAATAGCATCACTTACCTTGGAATAATTCTAGATGAGAACCTACACTGGAAGCCATACATTCAGGCGCTTTGTAAAAAGTTAGCTGCAGCATGGTTTGCACTGTACAAATGCCGAGATTATTTTGGTAATGCCATACTCAGAATTATTTATTTCTCAATTTTTCAAAGCCAGTTATCATATTGCATTGAATCATGGGGCCACACCTACCGATCTTATTTGGAACCACTTAGGGTCTTGCAAAAAAGGGCAATTCGATTCATTTCACATTCAGGATACAACGCCCACACTGCTCCTCCTTTTAAACAGATGGATATACTGCCACTACTATCATTACTTGAATACAGGACTGTCTTGACAATACACACATGCCTTAAAGACAATTACCCGTTACACTCATCGCTATTCTGTATCCCACCACTATGCACTCGCAACGCCACTCATAGAAATTTCCTTCTTCCGAAAACGAAAAATGTCTATGGAGAAAGAAGGATGGCCCATGTTGGTATTAAGCTGTAGAACAAGCTTCCAAGTGAACTCAAACGTAGTAAAACTCTTCCTGAGTCATTGAACAAATATTATAAACAATGAGTGAAGCCAGCGTTTTTTCTTTTCATGTATTTTTGTGTGTTTGTATGCGTATGTAAAAGAGGCTTGGTGCTCTGAATATTGTTGCTCTATGTACCCATTTATGTATTTTTAATTTCATGAGCTTTTATATGTATGTAATTAATTTTAGTTATGCCTGCAATTCTCTTTGAAACTGAATTGCATGGATCCCAACTAGCTTTTAGCTAGGGATCCAGATGTCTTCACAAGCATGCCTTGTATGAATGTTGAGAAATAAAATTGAATCAATCAATCAATCCTTTGCCAGGACCTTCGGATGTTTCCAGCTGTGCCCCAGGCCGCCAGGCCAACGCTACCCTTGGGGCTTGCGACCCATTTGCAACACCCTGTTGCGCTGGTTTCTCAGGATAGAGGTGTAATCAAGATGACCGACCCTGGAGCTGTTCGGGCTGCTCTCCAGACAGCCACTTCTCATTATGAGTCAATCTCAGAGCTACGCCAATTTGGACGCGGCGGGATTCTGTGTAGATCGCCAGACCTCGATCGACTGTGTCAGAGATTTACTTAAGGCCTCATACTTTGCCTCGCTTCGGGTAAAATCCTTTATCCCTTCACATCTGGCTTGCACGAAAGGTATCGTTCGAGGCGTGGACTCATCCCTGTCTCCACCAGAGACTCTTGAGCTTCTGTCTGCTGCAGGTGTTTTTGCTGTGCACCGCTGTAGCCGGGATATAAACAAAATGCGGGTGCCTACCGAATCTGTGATTGCCACCTTTGTCGGAACTTCCTGCCCCTCCGAAATCAAGGCAGGGCCTTTAATTTTTCGGGTAGACCCTTTATCATCTAGGCCCCTGCAGTGCACCAACTGCTGGCGCTATGGCCATAGCGCCGGCGGTTCCAAATCCAACTTGCGGTGTTGCAACTGTGGGGATGGTCATGCAAGTAGCACCTGCACTGAGCAGAACGAGAAGTGTTGCCTTTGCGGTGGGGCCCACTTTGCGAACTACTCAAATTGTCCCTCCCGAGCGCACGAAATGCAAATTCTGGAAATGATTGACAGAAAACGCTGTTCGTGCCGTGACGCTATGACATAGGTGAAATAACTTGGCTACGGTTACGCAGGCGTAACCACTCGTCAAGGCGTTGTGTTAGACTCGACGCTGTCCCAGGCAATTGCGGCTGTTGTGGAGGCTTCCATGTCTAAAATGGTAGAAAAGATTGTCGCAAGTGTATCGGAGTGCCTTACAAACGTTCCAGCGACTCAGCTTACACATGCTGGGCAGGCCGGTTTGTCCCTTCTCTCGACAGCAATTCTTTCTACTCTTACCCGGTCTACACCCAGCAAACAACGTACTTCCCCAGGTGCGCCCAGAAAGGATGGAATGTCCCAGTCCCAGTACAACATTCATCAAACATTTCCAGGACGTAGAGGCAGGACACAAACACAAGGAAAAGGGCAGTTCACCCATTAATGGTCTAGAAACGTTTTTTCCAGAGTGTTAAGCTGAAACAAAAACAAATCATAGCATTTTCATCCCAGAAATGTAACTGGGAGAACGTTTCTGGGAACAATGCTTTTCAACAAAAATTGCAAATTCACTCCTCGCTCCCTTTTCTCTCTCCCTCGCGCCAAACGCTACGGGGAGAGAAGGTTTTGCTCTTGCACTCGGCGTTTTGAGAGATCAAACAGTTTTGTTCAAACAGCCGAAGAAAGCGCAGTTCACCCCGCATCTCTCTTGTGGGCCGTCGGCTCCATGCTGCAGGCAGGCAGGCGACGGCTGTCTGCCTTTTCATCGCACCGCTGGAAGCGGCGGTCACCAACGTGCCCGTCTTCTATATTGTTTCCAACTTCAACACGGTGCGGCGGTCCCTGCAGGAATCTCCAAATTCCAGCAGTCCTTGTTGCACCGTTGTCTAGCAGAGGCACAGTAATGGCCTCCCGTCGCTCGCCCACCTTCCTCGCTGGACGGAAGCCATCTTGCGCACACGTATTCGCGCAGCCCCTAGCCGCTCGCGCACAAGCCCTAGCGCGCGGCAGCTCTTACTCTCATCACTAGGCTGTCGTGGACTTCGTAGCACCGATTCATGGTAGCTCTCGTGCGCACCTCAGCGTGGCCACGTAATTCCTTTGGGGCTGATGCATCGGCGGTGCATCGGAAGTCCTTTGCGCATCTTCACGGCCCTACACCATAAAGGCGCTCTTCCAGGCGTCGTTCGCGGCAGCGGATTTCAAGGCAGTGGGCGACTCCTAGCGCGCACTCTGCATCCTTCCGCACCTCCGACGACTGTAGCGTGTTGTTGGTGGCAGCGTGGCCGTCCACTGCGGTCATAGCCGGGGGAGATCTTCGGAGGCCCACCTGTCACATATATTAAGAAGCCTAAATTAAATTAAAAAAAAAAGGTGTGCAGAAGACGACGCGAATTAACCGAAGAATAAAGAAGAGGAAGAAGAAGCAGTCGTTGAGGTGGAGAGAGATGATTGGTGGAGAAGCATTCGGTGAGGTGGAGAGAGATGATTGGTTGAAAAGAGAACAAGACGACGACAAGGCTTACGTTGACTAACACCGAGGCTATAAAAAGGCGAGTGAGAGCGAGGCACAGGGGGGGAACCGAAGAGAAGCGGAGGCTCCGGCAGGTCAGGGACACATTGGCTGGAAGAGAGCGACGCCGGCTACTGCTCCGGTGAGCTAGCGTTCTACGACATCGCATCGTGGACTTCCAGCCGTGCCTGAGCCCGTTCCGGGGAGTCAACGGAGGACGCTGCCACCTGCTACGGCCAGGGTTATCTCCAGCGCTGTTGCCACCCATCCGGGTGGTGCCCCCACGCCAACACTGGCATCACCTCCACGGGCGCTTGGACCGGGAGCTTGTATGACGCAGCCAGCGACGCCAGCCCAAGCGCGTCGAACGCCGCCAGCGACGCCAGCCCAAGCACGGCGAACGCCGCCTCGACGCCGCCTACTGGATCCATACAACGCCGCAGCCACAACGAACCAACCGTGAGCACGAACGCCGACCGCTAATAGTAGAACACTAGTAGTAGACGCTAGTAGCAGTGTTCCCGGGTCGTGTGCATTTCTAGTCTTTGTGTTTTGTGTTAGTTTTGTTAGTTTTGTGTTCTAGTGTGTGTGCCACGTAGGGTGTATTAAATGTGCGTTTGTGTGGGTACACCCGTCGCCTAGTCCATTCTTTCGGTCCGAGTGTTCTCCGGAGAGATCCGTGACAAAGATAAGTGGCGAGCCTGTGCCAGGATTCATTTCCTTTTTCTTTTTGCTTTGTCTCGGATCTTTCCGATCTCTCGAAGGCAGAAAGGATGGATTTGGCAAGAACGTTAGAACTGGCGCTCAAGCTAGGGTTAAGCAAGGAAGAGGCGATGCGTCTCTGTGACGAGGAGAAAGAAGAGGCAAAAAGGCAGAGAGAGGAAAGGGCGCAAGCACGTGCAGACGCTCGTGAAGCAGAACGCGAGGCGAAAAGAGCTCGCGAGGCGGAAAAGCGAGAAGAGAGAAGAGCTCGCGAGGCATAACAGGAGAAAAGGATAGAACGGGAGAAGGAGTTTATTTTGTGGAAACAGGCGCTTGTTGCGGGAGGATATGAGGAGATCCCGGACAATGATCAGCGTTCCTTAGCGGGTACAGAATCTCCCAGACCGGCCAGAGTTTGCCCAAGGAAACTGATGGCTCCTTTTGATGACGAGAGAGATGATTTGGATGCATATCTGCAACGATTCGAGCGGATAGCTTTGGGGCAAGGCTGGGAGCGCAGTGAATGGGCCATGGCATTAAGCATGTGTTTAGTTGGAGACGCGCTGAATGTGTTTGGAAGGATGCCTGCTGCTGATTCCATGGACTACGAGAAAGTTAAAAAGGCACTCCTCCAAAGATTCAGGCTTACGGCGGAGGGTTTTCGTGAGAGATTTCGCTCCGCGAAACCTGAGGATTCGGAAACCGCGAAGCAGTTTTCCTGCAGGTTGACCAACTATTTTGATAGGTGGCTTGATATGTCAAATTCAGAGAAGAGTTTTGAAGGGGTGCGTGACAAGCTGGTCACAGAGCAATTTTTAGCGTGTTACAGCTCAACGCTGGCGCTATTCCTGAAAGAAAGAAAGTTATGTTCACCGGAAGAGTTCGCCGACACTGGTGACCAATTCCTCGAGGCTCAAGGGTTAAGGAATTTGAGTAAGGTAAAAGAGGAAACCCAAAAGTCCCTAGAGACAGATGCGGCAAAACCAAGAGTATATGGCGGTGCATCTAAGGCGCCAGTAAGGTGTTTTCTCTGCGGCAAGGTGGGACACCGTGCAGCTGACTGTCGAACTAGTAGCGCTGCCCAAAAAACACAGGTTGTGTGTCAAGGTTGTAAGAGGAGAGGGCACACTGTGGATGAGTGCCGATACAGAACGCAGAGCCGAGCTGCATGAGTTCTCGACTCTAGAGTAGAACTTGTCACGCCACCCGAAGTTTCACAGCTGAATCGCCGCTCGAAAATGAGGCAGTGAGTGGAACACCCATGTCGAAAGCAGCAATGCCAGTTGTGGTTGGGCAAATAGGGGACCGTCCTATATTGGTGCTTAGAGACAGCGGAGCCAACACAGCCTTGGTTCGGAGAAGCCTGGTGAAGGACGAGGATCTTACAGGGGAAGCGTCGGTCGTCACTCTGGTAGACAGCACAGTAAGGTACAGTGCCTTAATGAAGCCAGGATGCTAGTGTCCACACAATCTTATACTGGGCAGGTAGTGGCAAAATGCGTAGACCAACCCATCTACGATCTCATCTTGGGGAACAATACGGGTGCAAGAGATGTCGAAGACCCTGATCCCGAGTGGAGGATGCTCGACGTTGAAGAACATTCAAAGGAGGAAAGGCCAGCGACAGCTCAGACAGGTGCAGTCAGTTTCTCGTCGGCAGTGGAGACAAGAGCTCAAGCGACAGCCCGAACAACGTAGCGTCCGCTCTCTACTCCTGTTGCGATGTGCTTGAGCGTAACACCGGGCGAAATTGCAATTAGGCAAAAAGAAGACCCGAGCCTGAAGACCTGTTTCGAAAGAGTCGGGGAAAAAGTGAAAATAAAGAAGAGTCGCACGTCCTTCGAATATCAATTGATAAATAGTCTTCTGCACAGGGAATGCATATTTAGTTCAGGAAGGCGGGTCCAACAGCTGGTGTTACCGAGAGATATGCGAGAGACCGTGCTACGCTTAGGACATGACGCCGTTATGGCCGGACACCAGGGTGTCCAAAAAACGATGTCTAGGATCACCGAGGAGTTCTTTTAGCCGCGTGTTCAGAGTGACGTTAAGCGCTTTGTTCGCTCATGTGACGTGTGCCAGCGCACAGTTCCAAAGGGAAGAGTTGGTCCCGTACCTCTGGGCAAGATGCCAGCCATCGACCTACCGTTTCAGCGAGTGGCGATTGACATTGTGGGGCCGATCTCTCCAGTATCCGCCAAAGGCAATAGATATGTGCTTACTCTGGTTGACGTGGCCACTCGTTATCCTGACGCTATTACACTGAGAACTACTGACAGTATTCAAGTGGCGGAGGGTCTCGTGGAAATGTTTTCGCGTTATGGGTTCCCGAGGGAAGTTTTGAGTGACCGGGGCTCGAACTTCACATCGGAACTAATGAAGGAGGTTAACCGCCTTTTGTCAGTAAGACAGTTACTGACGACGCCTTACCTTTCCCTGTGTAATGGGCTTGTAGAGTGGTTCATCGGAACCCTCAAAAATATGATCAAGAAAATGTGCCAGGAGAGACCTACTGATTGGGATAGATATCTCCCAGCTCTTTTGTTCGCTTACCGCGAAGAACCACAAACTAGTCTTGGTTTCTCGCCTTTCGAGATGCTATATGGGAGAACCGTTAGAAGTCCACTTACAATATACTCAAGGAGCTGTGGGCTAATAAAGAGATTGCATCAGATCTCAAGACAACATACACATACGTGCTTGAGTTGCGGGACAGGTTGAAGGAAACATGCAGGCTTGCATATCAATGCCTGGAGAAGGCGCGTGAACGCCACAAGGGATATTGTGAAAATAAAGCCATTCACAGAAATCTGAATCCGGGCGACAGGGTTCTTGTGTTGCTTCCCATGGATCATGATAAGTTAATGCTGCAGTGGAAGGGCCCTTACCTTGTGACGCAAAAGAAAAAGGACATGGATTATGAGGTATTGATAGATGGCACTAAGAGGGTTTTCCGTGTAAATATGTTGAAGGAATATGAAGAAAGAGGGCCCGTACGGTACGCCCCCAAGGTAGCATGTGCGGTAGTGGCCGATGAGACAGGTGATATTTCCGAGGTGCCCACGTGCAGTGAGAAGAAAAATGCACGAGGGGATGAGGTACTAATGAAGCTCAATGTAACTGAAGACAGACGATCACAGCTCTACTCCAAATCCAGGGGGAGATGTTTTCGGATGGGCCACGCAAAACGGAGGTCATATGTTACAAATTAATTAGACTTGTCAGAAGCTAGCGCCACACTGCGGCGTGCGAAGACGCTGAAGGGGAAGAAAATAAAGGAGACGTGGCGAAGAGCGCGTGGGAGGGAGAGCGGTTGGAACACGGTCGGCGACGGATGTCCCCTGGCTCCCCGAATTTCCAGACTTGGGCCTTAGCCGCAGCCGTCCGGGCTACCAGACCTGGACAGCCGTCGTCGAGGGCCAGGCCCACCAGACCTAGGCACCGCGGTTCCCTTCCTGTGCGGCAGCTTCAGAACACGGGCCGCTTGGTCTTTTCCGCTGCTTCCCGGACTACCAGACCTGGGGGCCACCTTTCTATCCACCACGGCATCCCCGGATTACCAGACCTGGGGGCCGCCTTTCTATCCACCACGGCATCCCCGGATTGGGCCTTAGCCGCAGCCGTCCGGGCTACCAGACCTGGACAGCCGTCGTCGAGGGCCAGGCCCACCAGACCTAGGCACCGCGGTTTCCTTCCTGTGCGGCAGCTTCAGAACACGGGCCGCTTGGTCTTCTCCGCTGCTTCCCGGACTACCAGACCTGGGGGCCACCTTTCTATCCACCACGGCATCCCCGGATTACCAGACCTGGGGGCCGCCTTTCTATCCACAACGGCATCCCCGGATTACCAGACCTGGGGGCTGCCTTTCTCTCCACCACGGCGTGCCCGGACTACCTGACCCTGTCGTCCACCAGAGCGTCGACCTGAGGGCTTGATTGCGCCAACGCCCCGCCACACCTCCTTGCCCGACGCACCACCTTCACAGAGCACACTTAGGACGATGAACGTTCCGCCGAACGTTGTGTGAACGCTTCTTCTTTGTCCTTCTACCTTTCCTTTGTCTGTCGCGAGTGTTCTCTTTGTGTTTTTACCTCCTTTTCTCTTAGTTTCTCACAATAGAGTTTCCTTTTTTCGCACATGCCGCCTGGGTTTATTTCTTCGACCTTTTACGCTGAGATAATGTGAACCTGCAGTCCTCTTTCCCATCACAAATTTGGCGTTCGCGACAGGATACGGCGGGTTTTATGTTTTTTTTCCCTGTGATCAGCAAAATTTTTTCTTCAGCATGAGTGCGTCAGAGTTGGTTGCTTTAGGCGAGCGCATGGGCTTGCATGACGCCGAGTTACGCGCGTGGGTGGAGGAAGAGCTACGTAAGGTGCGCGAAGAAAGAGCGGCTGAGCGTGAAGCCACAAAGGAGCGTATGGCATTAGAGGCTCAGATTTCTGAATTACGCGTGAGGCTTATGGAGGGCGGTGAGCGACTTGCAGATGCTGAACCAAGCGTTCCCTGGGCTGTATCGTTTGGGGCCATCAACCCTCATGGGCTCATTCCCGTTTTCAATTAGGGGCGCGATGATCTTGACGCGTACCTCAAGCGATTGGAGCACGTGGCCACTGGTCAAGGTTGGCCAAGAGACAAGTGGGCCACGGCGTTAAGCCTATGTTTGGGTGGAGAAGCTCTTCGGGTGTGCGGAAGGTTATCGCCAGAAGACTCTCTAGATTACACCAAAGCTAAGGTAGCGCTCCTGCAACGGTTCCGTTTCACCGCGGAGGGGTACTGCGAAAAATTTCGCCACAGTAAGCCCCACGACGGCGAGACCGGTAGGCAGTACGCTACGAGGCTGTTTAGTTTTTTTGATCGTTGGGTGGAAATGAGTGGTCGTGGCAAAACATTCGAGGAGGTTCGCGACGTGATTGCCACCGAAGAATTTCTGAACAACTGCCACGCGAGGCTTGCGATATTCATTCGTGAACGGGACTGTAAGACAGTCGACGAGATCACAGTAGCTGCGGATAATTTTATGGAGGCTCAGCGGCAAACTAATTTGCTCATTTTCAAGGAGAAGGTGTAACCCAACAGCCGGACGTCGAGGGACAGTACTCCGGGATCCAAGACACAGGTGCGATGCTTTCTGTGCGATAAGGCGGGACACAAAGCTTCGGACTGCAGGACGCGGCCGAAACAACCTTACTGCATGGTCTGCCGCAAGCAATGGCACGATGCGCAGTCTTGCCGGCGCAAGAACCCAGGAGACCGCGAGGTGTCAGCCTGTTGTATGCATCTTTCCAGGCCCTTGGTTGAAGTTTGGCCTGTTGTCGCCAGTGTGGATGTGGGTTACCGGCCAGCTGGATTCAGTGTCAGCATGCCTGTGCAGGCAGGCGTGTTGTTTGGGCAGCCGGTTTCTGTTTTGCATGATACCGGCACTAACAGTATCGTGGTGCGGAGGGACCTGGTTCCCGAAGCAGCTCTTACGGGAGATAGAGCTACTCTACTCCTGGCGGATGGCAGTAGTTTGAAGGTCCCAGAGGCGGAGGTTCTCATCTCGTCGCCCCATTTCACGGGCAAATCCATCGCTCGGTGCTTGGAGAGCCCACTGTACGACGTCATCATTGGGAACGTGCCAGGCGCTAAGGAGCCATTTTCCATCAACGGGACGGGGCCGCCAAGACGTCTGACTGTCCCTGAGGGGACGGGAGAGACTGAAGACTCTGCCATGCTGGGAACGGCGAAGGTTGCTCCGGCGCACAGGGATGAATCCCTCAATGCGTGGGAGGTGTCCAGTCCCACCTTCCGAAAGAAACAAGAGGAGGACACCACACTGGATGTGTGTCGGAGCAAAAATCGGCAAGACTTATCCAAGCAGGAACAACACCGCCTATACGTTTCATTTCGAGGGCGGAATTTTATTCCGTTCGTTCCAGTGTTGTCCAGGAAAAACAATACAGCAGGCTGTGGTACCACAAAATTTGCGTAATCAAGTCCTAGCACTTGCGCATGAAAGTGCTCTCTCCGGCCATCAGGGCATCCGCAAGACCACTGAAAGGGTGCTCGGTGAGTTTTATTGGCCATGAGTGCAGGCGGATATCAAGAGGTTCGTAAGGTCTTGCGACGCATGCCAGCGGACACTACCCAAAGGGAAGGTAGGGAGAGCCCCCTAGGTCGTCTACCGCTCATTGATACACCATTTGAGCGAGTGGCTGTAGACCTGATTGGACCGTTGCACTCCACTTCATCCAAGGGAAACCGCTATATACTTACGTTGGTGGACTTTGCAACACGATATCCCGACGCGATACCTCTACCTGCGATCGACGCGGCCACGGTGGCAGAGGGTCCTCTGGAAATATTCTCACGGATTGGTTTTCCAAAGGAGGTCCTCTGTGATCTAGCATCGAGCTTTTCGTCTTCGTTAATGAGGGAAGTTAATGGAATGCTTGCAATCAGGCATCTGTCTTCCATACCATACCACGCTATGTGTAATGGCTTGGTGGAGCTATTCAACGGGACGTTAAAGAGCATGCTCCGCAAGTTGTCTCAAGAACAGCCCAAAGCTTGGGACCGTTACCTCGCGCCTCTGCTCTTTGCGTACCGGGAGGCACCGCAGGCTAGCCTGGGCTTTTCCCCGTTTGAATTAATTTACGGCCGACAAGTTCGAGGACCTCTGACGATTCTCAAGGAGCTCTGGACCGCGGGCCAGCTAAGCGAGTGAGCGAGAACCACATATGGCTACGTGCTGGACTTGAGAGCGAGGTTAGAAGAGACGTTGCGACTTGCGCATGACAACTTGGCGAAGGCACAGAAGTCGCAAAAACTATATTATGACAGGCGCACTACCCGCCGGCACCTTCGCGTTGGAGATCGCGAGCTGGTTCTTTTGCCTACGTCGCAAAATAAATTGCTAATGCATTGGAAAGGCCCCTTTATTGTGACCGGCAGGAAGAACGACTTTGATTACTGGCTTGAGGTCGGCCACGCGAAAAAACTTTTTCATATCAATATGCTAAAAAGGTATGAAGAGCGTCAGCCGGTGATGGCGAAGCCGGGTGTCGGCATTGAAGCCATCAAAAGGTCTAATGCGTTAGACAGTTCCCAGGCGGCCCAGCTGGACTCGCTGCTGGCTTCGTACGGTGACATATTCTGGGAGGTTCCAGGGCGGACCAACCTTCTTCAATGCCGCTTGGACCTGACGACAAAGGAACCTATCAATACTCCTCAGTACCCGTTACCGTTTGCCATGAGGGATGTGGTGGAAAAGGAAGTTAGTTACATGTTGGCGCTGGGGGTCATTGAACGCTCCCACTCACCATACAATTCACCTTTGGTCCTTGTGAAGAAGCCGGGTAACACATACCGCACTTGTGTCGACTTCCGGCGTATCAAGAGTGTGCTCGTCGCCGACGCCGAACCCATCCCGAGGACGGACATTATGTTCGCGGAGGTTGGCACTAAGAACAACTTCTTGAAGGTGGACCTCACAAAGGGTTACTGGCAGGTTCCTATAGACGAAACATCTCAACCTATTACTGCCTTTTCGACTCAGTCAGGACACTACAAATTCCGGTATATGCCTTTTGGGATCAAGACCGCGTCTGCTATCTTCACTCGCCTTATGAGATCACTCCTAGTAGGCCTTCCAGATGTAGTTCATTATATAGATGACGTCCTAGTCGCAACCGCTACTTGGGAGCAACACTTGCGCACCTTGACAGAGTTGCTTCGGCGCATTCGAGCGGCTGGTCTTACAGTCAAGCCTCAGAAATGCGAGATTGGTGCGACCCGCGTTATTTTTCTCGGGCATACGTTTGGTGATGGAGCTATCCAGCCGGTAGATGCTATCGTGGCAAAACTGCAACTTGCCGCGAGACCCGAAACCAAAAAGCAAGTTCGGTCCTTCCTCGGTTTGGCTGGCTACTACCGCAGTCTCATTCTCCGCTATGCTGATCTCGCTCAGCCTTCAGTCGAGTTAACGCGGAAGACGGAAGGCAACCGTGTACGGGGGACGCCAGAACGAGAACAGGCCTTTGACAGGCTTAAAAAAGCCCTGACATCCAAACCAATTGTTAAGGCGCCTGACCTCGCAAAGGATTTCATTCTCCGCACGGACGCTTCTGGTACCGGTCTCGGGGCGGTCCTTCTGCTGGAGTACGACGGCACCCTTCATCCCATATCTTATGCGAGTCGACAGCTCCTTCCCCGAGAAACGCGCTACTCAGCTATAGAGCGAGAGTGTCTTGCGCTAGTTTGGGCGGTAGACAAGTTTCACATCTTCCTTTATGGACGCATGTTCACTATTCAAACGGACCATCAGCCCTTGGCATACTTGACTCAGGCCAAGCACTTAAACAGCCGGGTGTTGCGTTGGAGCCTTGTACTACAAGAGTACACTTTTCATATTGAACATATCAAAGGGTCCGCGAATGTTGGTGCTGACTATTTGAGCCGGGCGTGAATGACAGAAGTGTTCTCATCCTGTAACTCTGGTACTTAATGGTCAATGTCTTGATGTTTTGTGAGTGTGTTCCGGGGCTTCCTCTGTTGTGTTCTATTGTGTCCCGTTATGTTTGGTTGACTGCCGTGTGTTCAGTGTTTTCCAGTCCGAACTGAGGTTGTGAGAACCGTTCGGGCCGTTCATCGTGCGTGTGAGGGGTGATGTGATGCGTGCTCAACAGTGACCAGTTTCTTCTCGTCGCGTCTTCAACTTCTGTCTTGTGTGCCGCTGCCCCACGTTGTAATTTTTTCCTATGGAAAAAACTCGGAAAAGGGGGCTTTTGTCAGAAGCTAGCGCCACACTGCGGCGGGCGAAGACGCTCAAGGGGAAGAAAAAAAAGGAGACGTGGCGAAGAGCGCGTGGGAGGGAGAACGGTTGGAACGCGGTCGGCGACGGACGTGGGGAAGATCTGCTGGCTCCCCGAATTTCCAGACTTGGGCCTTAGCCGCAGACGTCCGGGCTACCAGACCTGGACAGCCGTCGTCGAGGGCCAGGCCCACCAGACCTAGGCACCGCGCTTCCTTTCCTGTGCGGCAGCTTCAGAACACGGGCCGCTTGGTCTTCTCCGCTGCTTCCCGGACTATCAGACCTGGGGGCCACCTTTCTATCCACCACGGCATCCCCGGATTACCAGACCTGGGGGCCGCCTTTCTATCCACCACGGCATCCCCGGATTACCAGACCTGGGGGCTGCCTTTCTCTCCACCACGGCGTGCCCGGACTACCTGACCCTGTCGTCCACCAGAGCGTCGACCTGAGGGCTTGATTGCGCCAACGCCCCACCACACCTCTTCGCCCGACGCACCACCTTCACAGAGCACACTCAGGACGATGAACGTTCCGCCGAACGCTGTGTGAACGCTTCCTCTTTGTCCTTCTACCTTTCCTTTGTCTGTCGCGAGTGTTCTCTTTGTCAGCTTTCCTGTTTATTTGTTTTTACCTCCTTTTCTCTTAGTTTCTCGCACATGCCGCCCGGGTTTATTTCTTCGACCTTTTACGCTGAGATAATGTGAACCTGCAGTCCTCTTTCCCATCACACTTGTATACAGATAGAGCTAACTGAACAGCTCTAGGTATCTCTGGCATTTATCTTGTTGTTGTTGCTGTTTTTGGTGTTATGTGATTATACAAGGGAGTGTGTTGTGGACACGAACATGTTTATTAAGGACTCTGTACGGACAACGGCAGTGGTGTGTTAGTGTTCTGAAAACGCAATTTGGTGTTCTGTGTTAGTGGTGTGCCTTTGGTGTGTGCTGGACATCTGCGGTGTGGTGTGTTCTGGGTCCAGAATCGCCACAGAAGATAGTCGGTTGGCTGGATGGCTTGAAGATGAGGATTACGTGAGCAGTTTTTCATGGAAAAACTCTTGAGAGAGGGGGCCCTTGTCACATATATTAAGGAGCCTAAATTAAATTTTAAAGGAAAGAGGTGTGAAGAAGACGACGCGAATTAACCGAAGAATAAAGAAGAGGAAGAAGAAGCATTCGTCGAGGTGGAGAGAGATGATTGGTGGAGAAGCATTCGATGAGATGGACAGAGGTGATTGGTGGAGAAGAGAACAAGACGACGACAAGGCTTACGTGGACTAACACCGAGGCTATAAAAGGGCGAGTGAGAGCGAGGCACGGGGGGGGGACAGCAGAGAAGCGGAGGCTCCGGCAGGTCAGGGACACATCGGCTGGAAGAGAGCGACGCCGGCTACTGCTCCGGTGAGCTGGCGTTCTACGACATCGCATCGTGGACTTCCAGCCGTGCCTGAGCCCGTTCCAGGGAGTCAACGGAGGACGCTACCACCTGCTACTGCCAGGGGTGTCTCCAGCGCTGTTGCCACCCATCCGGGTGGTGCCCCCACGCCAACACCGGCATCACCTCCACGGGCGCTTGGACAGGGAGCTTGTACGACGCAGCCAGCGAGGCCAGCCCAAGCGCGTCGAACGCCGCCAGCGACGCCAGCCCAAGCACGGCGAACGCCGCCTCGACGCCGCCTACTGGATCCATACAACGCCGCAGCCACACCGAACCAACCGTGAGCACGAACGCCGACCGCTAATAGTAGAACAATAGTAGTAGACGCTAGTGCCCGGGTCGTGTGTATTTATCGTTTTTGTGTTTTGTGTTAGTTTTGTTAGTTTTGTGTTCTAGTGTGTGTGCCACGTAGGGTGTATTAAATGTGCGTTTATGTGGGTACACCCGTCGCCTAGTCCATTCTTTCGGTCCGAGTATTCTCCGGAGAGATCCGTGACACCACCACACTCTTGCTGCGAGTGCCCATGGATTAACCTGCTATACCTACATTGCCGTCCTGTCGCAGCGGTATAGTTTGTGTTGTGTTCTCGTCGCTGACTCCCAACCCACCCCCACCGGATTACTTGTGCCTTGATCACCTTGATCTCGCCTCCCACGCCGTATTGTGCCGCACGCGTGGTCTGCTGTACCATGGGTGCGGCGAGCCAGGGCTCCTACCTCAAGACGTCCCCCCTTTCCATCCGGCTCCAAGCAGTGTTATCTCCACACTTTGTCACAAGAAAATAAAGCGGGGGTGTAACGAGGATGTAGCGCGTATGTTTGAGCGTTCGCTGTGGCGTGAGAAGGCGCAGAACAGAAGGCTGCGTTGAATTCATGTATATAGTTGCAGCATTTTATTTCATCCCCGGGTTTCTGTCGGCAACGTCGTCAGGGTATGTTGGTTTATGCTCGTTTTTTTATTTTCGCCTCGTAGAATTTTTTTTCCTGTTTTGATGACACGCTCAAAAAAGCTTACTCCGAGGCTCGTGCGAAAGGCAAAGCGAGAGGGAGGTATCACCCTGCAGAATATTCGTGATCTGAAACCGCGTATCTGTATCGTACGCCCATATCGTCTTTTTTTTTGGCACCCAGATTGCTCTCTACATGCGTTTGCTTTTGCGGGTGAATATATGCTTTTGTATCCTTTAGAATGTTTGCTTAAGGTGCATCAACTTTCAGCCTGTATTATGTTTTTATTGCTTCATTTTTTTTTTCAGATTTCTCAGAACTAGAAAAAAATTTGGCCATTATTTTATGCTGGTGCCGTAGTGCTACGTACATTGTGTGTTAAATGGTGCGTACCTGTCTCCTGTTTGTATTCATTTAAATGTAAAGAACACATCTAATAAACTGAAATTACATCTGTATTGCGCGGTTATTTCCTGTTATATGGGCGGGATCGGGGACTTATTTAATTCATATTTCCTTTGTGTGTGAAATTCTAGCACATTTCATGTTCTTGTGGCGGGAGCAGCGCCGCACCAAACAAAAAAGAGAGAGGCGGCAATCGACGCTAAGAACCAGATTTTAAATGCACGTTCGTCGAATATATACATCTCGCTCGTGCAGTAAGAAAAGGACAGAAGCATGACAAACGCATAAGATGTACACGTGGTGAAATATTAGGGAAACGCACGCAGATAATCAATCTCGCTGTCATGAAACGCTATCGAAAGTATGCTGACTCATATACGTCGCTCTTTTGTCGGTTGTTATTTCCCTGGTCCGTTGATCAAAATATGACGTGATGACCATTGTGTTGCTAAGCTGCAGGTCACATTCATGCGTTCTGCAATGTTTTGCTAATTCACTGCTGATGGCGCCCTTTAGGGATCTTTTGTGCTCTCGAAACCGTTCATTCAAACAGTGCCCTGTTTGACCATTGTAGGTGCGTTCACATGGCAGATGTATTTTATAAACCCTCTTTTCACACATTTCACATGTTTATTTCGGTGCTTTTTCTTGCATTGATTTTTCTTTGCTCGCTGTTGACTTTGGCGCACAGGCTTCTTAATTTGTTGGGTGCTGTCATGAGCACATTTACACCAGCTGGCTCTTGCGCCAACCTTTTTGAGACTGTGGGAAATGCCATTAATGTATGGAATGACCGCGTACGGCTTCCTTTATTCTGATGTGGTTGTGACATATTTTCTGCCTATAAGTGCTTGCAGAATCCCTTCTGCGACACTGGATAGCTGTCTCGTCGGGTAACCTGCTGCTTTCTGCCGACTGTTCTGTGCGTCAAACCTGCCTTGAACTTCATGATGACAGGATCCCGTCAATGCGGCTCTCATTGCTGCTTTTGCTAAGGACTAGAAGGACTAGAGGAACTAGGACTAGAAATAACGAGTGAACTCCCAGAAAACAACGTTATGCGATTTCTTGACTTGACGCTAGCCTTTCTAGGCGCTCACGTATGCTGGCGGTAGGGACCACGAAGCTAGAAGGGACTGCTCCCCTACACACCTGCGCACTCTAAGTTCATCAAGCGGGGGTAGAAAAAAACTGCAATGAGAGCCGAATTGACGAGATCCTGTCATCATGAAGTTCAAGGCAGTTTTGACACTCAGAACCGTAGGCTGAAAACAGCAGGTTGCCCGACGAGACTGCTATCCAGTGTCGCAGAAGGGATTCTGCAAGCTTTTAGAGGCAGAAAATATGTCACAACCACATCTGAATAAAGGAAGCCGTACGCGGTCATTCCTTACATTAATAGCATTTCCCACAGTCTCAAAAAGGTAGGAGCAAGAGCTTGTGTAAAAGTGCTCATGTCAGCACCCAACAAGTTAAGAAGCCTGTGCGCCAAAGGCAACAGCGAGCAAAGAAAAAAATCAATGCAAGAAAAACACCGAAAAAAAACATGTGAAATGTGTGAAAAGCGGGGTTTATGAAATACCTCTGTCATGCGGACGCACCTACATTGGTCACACATGGCGCTGTTTGAATTAACGGCTTCGAGAGCACAAAAGATCCCTAAAGGGCGCCATCAGCAGTGAATTAGCAAAACATTTCAGAGAGCATGAATACTCTCCGCAGCTTATCAACACAATGGTCATCCCGTCATATTTTGATCAACGGACCAGGGAGATTGAAGAAGCCTTCAACATCCGACCAAAGAGCGACGTATGCGCCTGCATAACTTCAATAGCGCTTCGTGACAGAGAAATTGATTATCTGCGTGTTATGCCTTAATATTTCACCACTTGTACATCTTATGCGTTTTTTATGCTTCTTTCTTTTCCTTCTTATACGAGCGGGATGTATACATTCGACGGACGTGCATTAAAAATCTGGTTATTCAGCGTCGTGTCCCACCTCTCTCTTTGTCTCGTGCTGCGCTGCTCCCGTCACAAAATCATGCACCAACCAGCCCAAATTTTCACCTTGTTAAAACACATTTCATGTAAGCAGTTAAGTCTGAATGGCCTAGCCAGCAAGCATTTACGCGGGTGGACAGATGTATTACACCACCTGTAATGTAAGCATGTGCCTGATATTTGGCACATATGTGCGCTTAGATGCCTGAAATGTGCATGAAAAAGAACTAATTTTATTGAGCCAGAGCCGAGAAATCTAGCACTAACCTTTTGGGGGTGTCCCTGGGACACACAACTTTTTGGACACGGCTAGCTGTGGGGACGCTTTTTGGATGTCTTCGGGAATAATGAGCACCTCCTGGGGAGATTTCAGATGTCCTGATGGGATATTTCTGGGAGATTTTGAGGAGGTTTTGTGTTTGTCGGGCAATTCCTGAAGCACATCAGCCCCATGAACGTATTACAGCCCCCTTCCGCGGTACTTACTTCGGGTACTTCGAGTGATGATGATATCATCTATGATTCCGAGATGATGGAGCCTGAAGCGCGGGTTTTTAGTCTAAAACGCAGTGGGTCCTCCATGTCTCATTCGTCGTCTTCTTCGCATCGCATACCCAGCCCAAATCAAAGAAGCAACAGCTTGGCACCAAGCCCAAGGATAACATTTTGGGCCAGGCTGTTGCTGCTGCTAGGCTTTCGCAACCATAGCGTCGTTGCGAGTTCTACAGTGAAACTGTCGTTCTATTCTTTCAGCTTCCACACATTTACTCTGCATTTCTACTCATCTTAATCCGGACGTCATAATTTTGCAAGAAACCTAACTTTCAACCGACAAACATTTTCATTTTAAAAATTACCGTTCATTTCGCCTAGATCGTCAGTCAAGAGGAGGTGGTTTACTAAACTTAGTCTCTTCAAAATTTTTGCCACAGGAATAAGGTATCTTTTTAACAAATATCTCTTGACTGTGCGATTTTGGCATTAGACTTTGTACTTCCTGGGTGCTCTCCATTTTTCATAGCAAATTGTTATTTTCTCTCTTGAGTGCAGGATATTAGGCCTATGGACTTATTACCCCCTAACTGTAAAAAACCAGTTCTTGTGGCTGGCGACTTCAACTCTCACCATGTGTCGTGGGGTTTCAGGACTAATCTATGCGGCAAGCGCCTTTGGGACTTGGTTTCTGATCACAACCTTATGTGCTTAAATTCAGGATCGGCCACTTATCTACGCTCACAGACTCAATCTGTTTTAGATCTCACGTTCACTAGTCCTGGCATTGACGTAACGGATTGGTCGACTGTTGATTGCGGCACCTCAAGTGACTATATACCTATTCATTTTGATATCATATGTCGTGTAACTCCTGCGTCTTCTCAGTTGCGGTCACATGTATATTGTGACAGATTTCAGATAGCGTTGCGCTCTGCCCTTGCGTCAGTGTCTAACATCGCCGAGTCCCACCAGTCAACAAGCATATGTCTGGCTATAGAAGAATGCCTTAAAAAATTCGGAGTTTCTGGTGTGGCAAACAAAAGGGAATTCTTCTACCTGGTGGAATGCGGACTTACAAGAGATTACAGGGGGAGAAAGGCAGCACGGGAAAAGCTTCTTCATAATCAATGCCAAAATAACTGGAGTGATCATAAATATATAGCAGCCACCTTTAAACGCACAGTTTCTCGTGCGAAGGAAAAATATGGCTCAGATCATTTCAGTTATCTTTCAAAGCCGGACAGCCGACGTGCACTATTCGGCTTTCTACGGTCTAGAAAACTGCTCACGCCCTCTAGTAATTTACAGTCGTTAGTTATGTCACCTAAAGAAGCTATCCAGGTGGTTGAATTTATTGCCACGGGCCTGCAAAAGCGATTTTCCTCTCTACTGCTTTTGCGACCAATGTTGTTTGCGTCAGTGGTGCCAAACAATAATGCCGCACAAGTTAATCTATCGGAGCTTTCCGAAGTTGTACAGAGATTACCAGCTGCTGCTCCTGGCCCTGATGGTGTCAATACAAAGATGCTCAAGATTCTCTATGAGGAGTCTCCCGACTCCTTACTGCACCTCATTAACTACTCTATCAAACACGCTTGGATACCTCCTGAGTGGAAGCTGGCCAAGGTGGACCCTTTACTTACAAACAGGGTGGAGGCTATGAATTGGATAATATTAGACCAATTTCTTTAACATAAAACGTGGTAAAATTAATAGAAAGGGTGTTACTAATTCGGGTGTCAGCCTTCGTGGGCCGCAAAAATATACTCAGCCCGTGTCAACTCGGATCCCGGCCACGGTGTTCGATATGGAATGCACATGCTGATCTTGAAAGCAGAATTCTCCTTGCTCGTCGGCAACGCCTGGTCGCGGCTTTGGTTACGCTAGACGTCGCCAAAGCTTACGAAAGTGTAGAACACTCCATCCTAATACATAGGCTACAGTCTCTTCAGTTTCCAGATTACATAGTTGGTTGGATATCTGAATTCCTTTATGACAGGGAATTTTTTTGCGTCCATAATGGTGTTCAATCAGAGAGGTACAAACAAACGAGAGCTGTACCGCAAAGAGCTGCTCTTTCTCCTGTGCTCGTTAATATTCTGTTGAGCTCAATTCCTCTCAATCGCCATGTACGCACTTACGTCTATGCGTACGACATTGCGTTTTTTTTTTGCGGCTGCGCCGGATATACATTCCCTGCATTATGGCACATACCCACACAAGCTAACAACAACGACCGGTTGTGGCGCGCGTTGAGAGCTTGAGCTCGCTCTGGAGGTCCGGACTGGTGCTGCCGCTGCTGGATCAGTTTGTGCCACGGTTACGCCGCCAGCCCTTTCAGCGTTCCAATAAACCGCTCTCCACTTTGTGGAGGTTCGGTTTTCCATCCCTGTACCGCCCCAGAGCTCCGAAACCGCATGCTACCGACCGCCGCTGTGCCCGCTCAGCACGAAGCCAACCCCCAAGCCTTGCAGGTGGGCTGCCCAGTCACCTACTTCGGTGCCGTCCGGCAGCGAGACCCCACTGTTTTCACCGGGCACTGCAGGCGATCAGGATGTTGAAGGCTGTCTGGCCTCGTACGAGCGGGTGAGCCGCCATAACAACTGGTTAGACCGCATGAACCCCAACGTCATCTTCTATCTGAGCGACGTCGCAAACCTCTGGTTCCGGAACCAAGAGGCTGATATTCCAACCTGGGCTATTTCAAGACGATGTTTGCACAAGTTGTTGGCTCTCTCGCAGTACGGAAGCTTCGCGCTGAGCGAAGTTTGCCCGTTCGGGCTCAGCATGCGGGGGAAAGCTTCACCGCCTGCATCGAAGGTGCGGTCGATCTCTGCAAACGTGTCGACCCGTCTATGCCTGAGGCCGACTAGATCAAGCATATTACGAAGGGGATTGACGACGACGCTTTCCACATGCTGGTGGCGAAAAGTTCAACAACCGTCGCCGCCGTGTACAACCTCTGCTAGGGCTATGACGAGTTGCGCAAGCAACGCCTTGGCGCTCGTCGCTCACCCGCGCCTGGCGAGTCCGCGGCCTGGCCGTCGTCAACGGTGACCTGTTAGGTCACATCAAAGACTTCGTAGGAGACGAGGTGGCCCGGCAGCTTTCGCTCCTCTCGGGCACACACTCTTCGCCCCGGTCCTGACTCCTGAGTTACGGCACACCATCACGCAAGAGGTTTTTGGGCTAGGCTCCCAAAAATAGATGGGCCAGTGCCATCGTGTTCCTTGTCACCTGTGGACAACAGTTTCAACGCTTCCATGTCGAAGACTACCACAGGAAACCGTCCGGATACATCCGATACGCCCACCGCCGATGCCGCCAACATGGCTCCTGGGGAGCCGCAGCAAGCCGCCGAGGCAACATCGCTTCGTAGCGGCACAGATAACGCGGCGCAATCTGTCGCTGTGCTTGACGCCGACGCAAGCATGACGGACGACGAATCCGGCCAAGTGGTTGCGGCGATACCTGTCTCCAATCCCTTCTCTGTTCTTTCCACGGAAAACATGCCTGGAAATAACCATTCTCAGGTAGGATCTTGCACTTTTCCGTTTTCGAAATTTGCCAAGCAGCCTAGGATGGGGTTAGGCACTTCTCAGATAACTCAAGAAAACGCTCGCTTGGTGAACAAACGACACGGCGTAAAATTTGGCCGCTCGCAGACAGCAATAAATGGTTGCTACGCGGATACGCATTTTCAATCGCGGGGCCCTTCATCGGCTCCCATTGTCACCACATTCGGCAGAACCGATCACTCGGCTGATAATGACCACTCTGAAGAGGATGACTGGCAGCCTGTTAGGCGAAAGAACAAAGCAACAGCTGCCGATCCAACCTGTGTTAAACATACTGTGATAATGAAGCTAACTTCATCTGGACAACTAGGCTCACTCCCAGCACACTGGCTGCACAGAGCCATTGCCGATGAGCTTCAAAAAATCCATTTTCACTCAGGCTTTCAAGCACGGCCTCTTGAAAGAAGCAATAAGTTTGCGGTCGACGTATCGCATACGCATGCCAGGGACCATCTTCTCGGACTGCAGTCTGTCTTAATTTCTGGAAAACCTACATCTATACAAGCCTATGAAACCATTCGCTCCGGCTAGATTCGTGGGGTCATATATCGGGCCAACGGGCTAAAAAGCAAACAGCTCATGGCCAACCTCACGTGCTACTCGTGCAAGGTAATCAGTGCCAGGCCAATGGGCAAGAACGAAGCAGCTCTCATCACATTTGAGGGCTCCAGTCTTCCCCGCAAAATCCATCTATACAGCATACTCCTGCCGGTCATACCTTATCACCCGAAATCTGTCATATGTGAGACCTGTCATAAAATCGGACATAGGACAAATTCGTGTCCACTAGTCGACCAACGTCGATGCTCGTTCTGCGGTCGCCCCGCACATGGCAACCTCGAGGTATGCCCGACAGAACCGCTATGCCGTAATTGCGGAGGACAACACGTAGCTACAGACCCGAAGTGCCCTGTTCGGCGACAGGCTACCAAAACCCTGAGGAACGGCATTGTCCGCCGAATCCGAGTATCGCGACGAAAGGAGCGCAAGCAACAAGCCGAGCTTCTACATGGTAACGAAACGTTTTCGACGGCTGCGCACAAGAGCCCTGCCAGCTCACAGCGATCACCCTCGGAGCAAATTGTGCTTGTTAAGGAGGACTTCCCTCCAATACAAAGTCAGCCGTTACCAAAGGAACGAGGCAGTGAACATAAAACTAGAGGGAAAAATGCGCACGGCCGCTCTACACAAACTGAGAGCACTAGTCTAAGGAATGCCACACCTCCATCCCTAATGAGATCTCCTGAGCATTCCGCGACGGCGCCAAAGCAAGCACACATACACCGTGCTTATATTGAAACTCTCCGTGCTACACAGCGCGGTGCAGAAACGCATCTGGCGCAAGATCGCTCACACACGGTGCACTTAGATGAAGACCAACTCAAGCACATTATCGAAATGGTCACTGCTGAGGTAATCAAGCGCATGCTTCCACTCTTAGGACTGTCGCAGGCTTCTCCGAATCAAGAGCCCGGAATTGGGCACACATCATCTTCTCTTCCGCGCACCTTCCAGTTTCAAAATGGCGGGCACTAGCGCGAAACCTCATGAAATTTTTGCTTCGGACTCTCCTATATGGTTCTTACAATGGAACTGCCGGGGAATCCGTCGCAAACAAGCTGAACTTCAGAGGAGACTGTCCATCACGCCGAAGCTTCCTCTAGCTATCCTGCTTCAGGAGACTGGTACTAATAGGCCCAATCTAATAGGGTACAAACCTTACTGCACCCCTTCCATAGAGCACCGACGTCCTGGGCCAGGATCGCGATCCGCGAATCCAGTAGCCTATGGGCAGGCATGCGTACTTGTTCTCTCTCGCGCTGCCCACACCGAGCTTGATACGTCCGCGTGGTGCACGCAGACGCAAGAGGTAGCGGGAGTGCACCTTGCATTAGAAGGGGACCAACAAGCATTGGTTTTTTCGGTTTATGCCAGATCCTTCGGTACTACGACATATCGAGTAGATATATCTTTTATAGAACACTTCTTAAGGATATATCCCCAGGATCGCGTTATAGTTGGGGGTGATTTTAATGCCATGCACACCAGCTGGGGATATCAAAGCTCAGATGTTAGAGGAAGGCATCTATGGCAGCACATTGTCAAAGACAAACTGACCATCGTTAACGACCTTACGTTGCCCAGTCGCTGTGGCCAGCACAGAGGTCAACAAGACACTTCTCCAGACCTGACACTTGTTTCCCATCCTAATGAGATCATATGGTCACGGGCTGATGATGTCATGGGCAGTGATCACTATCCCGCCAGTGATCACTATCACTAGCGCACAGCTCCGGGTGGTTGTTGGGGTTGACGTCAAAAAGGCCTTTGATTCCGTGCCCCACTCTACCATACTTCAACGGCTCCAGGAAGTGGGGATAGGCGGGAACCTCTACCGCTTCGTGAAAGCGTTTCTTGCGGACAGAACTTTCTCGGTAATGGTTGGGGATGCTCAGGGTGCACGGCAACCTAACCGAACCGGCGTACCCCAAGGCGCCGTCATATCTCTGGCTCTTTTTAATATCGCGATGTCAGGTCTTCCGCCAATTCTAACGTCAATACCCGGTCTTAATTTTGCCGTGTATGCAGACGATATAACGCTCTGGACCAATTCTGGGTCCCCTGCGGAGCAGGAATTAGCCTTGCAGACAGGCCTTAATGCCGTCCACGACTACATCAAGAAATGTGGCATGAAACTTCTCAGGAAAAAACCGAGTACGTGGCTGTCATTAACGGTCCGCGGCTGCGAGCCGAGGCCGAACGAAATCTTGTTTCTCTTCATTTAGGGGACTCGGTTATTTGCCGGAAACAAACAATCCGTATACTCGGAATGCTTATTGACGAGGATGGAGGAGCCAAAAGCTGGATTCATAACACGGTGCTTAGTTGCCATCAGGCTTTACATCTTATGCGCCGCGTCTCTGCGCGTGGGTGGGGAATCAAAGAGGTGGGACTCCGTCAGATGGCCCTGGCACTCATAACATCGAAAATACTGTATGCACATTCCTACATGCGGCTTAACGCGACCCAACGCCTTCAGCTTGAACGAATCAATCGGAAGGCGATGCGCCTTGTTACTGGCCTACCACAGTTCTGCCCAGTAGAGGACCTACACGCATGCAGCAAAATCAATGCCCTACAGGATGTGGCAGAGCAGCACTTGCAAGCCCAGCGTGTCCGTCTCTCCACAACGGCGGCTGGCCGTCAGATCCTGCGGGCATTAGGCTACAACACTGACAAATTAGAGCTGCTGTCGTCTCCTGCCCCACCATGGGAACTAATCGATTTAGTAGAGGGTATGCCACTACCAAAGATCATGAGTTCAGCTAATCCCCAAAGGCGCAAAGCTGCCGCTAAACGTCACGAGAAGATGTCATACAAGCTAGCCCAGGAAGGGGCTATCCAGCTATATACTGACGCCGCTCAGTTTTAACTTGGCGCCGCAATAGCTTGTCACGACTCTGAGTCAGATACCACAATAGTTGAACGGCTCTCCGAGGAACACACTGTCACTAATCTCGAGCTCATTGCCATGCGCCTTGCCATTACTCGAATAGTAGATCGACAGGATCCGGCTCCATGCACCTACCATGTTTACACTGATTCACAAGCAGCGTACACCGCATGCCGCGCGGGAGGAGCAGACTATGCCGTTCTTAGCGCAATTCGAACGGAAGCCCGACGCCTGCGAGAGGAGGGCTACACTATTGTTATTAAATGGATTCCTGCACACGAAGGAATCACTGGAAACGAAAAGGCACACCAGGCAGCGCGCGCTGCAGCTCTTTCCGCACCTTTGCCTGGATGCACACTCTTTTCCGCTTCTTGGGCCCGTGATGACGTTGCACATCCGTCGTCACCTCCTATGAATAGGGCCGAGACATGACATCGCGCACAATGCTATCGCCGCCGCATCCTCCAGCACGTGGCGAACCCTGAGCAATTATACCGCCGCCCACCTAGAACTTTCCGAAGGGTAGAGGCGGTACTCCTCCGCCGCGCCCAGACTGGCCAGCTTCTGTCGCCAGCAAAGCTCAACTTCATCAACCCGCACTCATACCCGACCCCTCAATGCCCGGCCAGAGGCACGGCCGAACACCTTTTGTGGCGCTGCCCTGCTTTTGACGTGGTGCGGGAGCGAGCACTTCAGTCCCTGGGCGGGCACCGACCTGGCACCTTGCAGGAATGGGTCGATCCACCATTACACATCGGATCATCGGACGCACTCCGGCTCTGGCGGGCTTTTCTCCTATACTTCAAGGAAGAAGAAGGGCCTGGCCGTTTCTTCGCAGAGCCGACCACAGGACCACCCCACTTCGAAGAAGTGGAGACCGGCCCTCCACCTCCACCCCCATGAAGCCCCTCATTTCTGCTGCAAGGCTAGGCCTATTTTATGCAGAAATAAAGACGTATAAAAAAAAGAGGTAGCCGATGCACTTCCAGTTCGTCGGCAGCTCGTTCCCGTAGCTCCTCAAGTCAACTTTCTCGCGATGCAGCTTAATCTTTTTTAGGAGCACTCTAAGTATATCCGTCTCTCGATAAGACGATTTGATCGCAATATTCACCTCGCATATCTAGTTCAGGCTCTTCGCTTTCATTTGCAAATACTTTCGACCTGAAAAAGTGGCATGCGGGCAAAAGAAATACGGTCAAGCTGTACGACTGAATGTACCGGGTGTTTCATCGAAAGTTAACCAAAAATTTTAGAAATAGGTCTTTTTAGTTATGAAACCGGCTTTAGCGGCACAATAATACCTGCGTCAGCGGACATCATGAAAGAGGTGAAAAATGTTTACTTAGCCAACTGACTAATTTCAGATAATTAACTAACTTTTACAGGCGGGCATCTAGTGGCAATTAAAGATTTGAAGTTGGTAGTTAGTAATACGCATATAAGTTTGAAATTTAGAAAATGCGATTGCCCTTGGAGCTGTGGCCCAACCAATTTTGGCTACATAACGCTTTCGAAAAGGACGCAGGCAAAGCAACCCCCTAGTGCACGTATCTTGTCGAAATAGCCAAATTTTGTCGAGCCGCAGCGTTAAGGGTAGTAAGCATTAGCACAAGCATAGCATAAGCATTAGCAAGGAAAATTGGTTGTGTTGAAGGCGAAAGGCGCTCTGATGTTCACTGGTTTGCCAGGACTGAGACGCTGTCTTGAACACTCAAACCTGAACGGAATCTGCCAAGCACGATGGAAGTGTTTTGCTGCACTCTGAGCATCTGCCAGACTTTCCATCAGATTAGTTAGCTAGCATAAAAGTTATACTTGCTGATACGAAGCACGGTTCCTCAGGGGGACTCTCGATTGTACAGAGCCTTATGGCCGCGAGCAGCTCGGGACGCGGCTTAGAGAATTGAGAATATATGCATTTGTTTGAAAACCTGCGCCTCACTTTGGGCTTTTATTTTCGAAGCTCGTAACTATGCGGCGCCTGCGTGGATGCAGAGTTGTCAAGAAGCAGCCTCCTGTCGACTGAATAAGGCCTATAACCCGTCCACACGCGATCTGTAACCCGAAAACGCCCAAATTAGATGGCCGTGTATGAAAATACTTCGTGTGGACGAAGTGTGACATGCTCACTCTTCCCTTTATATCGGTACGCACACAAACACTCTCTGTACATTCTGCATATCCGCAGTCAGCGTACTTACCATTTGCTTTGAAATAATGACACCATTTCGTTGTGTTACATTTATTCATTTCTATGTGCGAGCAAAGAGGTCGCACCGATGGCGGAATGAGGTATATAACACCGTGTGCGACGTGGCGGCACACGCGACTTGTTCACGACGGCTGGGCTTGAGCGCCGGGAGGGTTCTCTTGGCATAGATGAATCGCACATGTAACACCGAGCACAGAAACAGCACTCGCCGGACTAAAAATTTAAAAAGAAATCTGCGGTTTTTTCTAGCAGTCACATCTGTCACTCGCACAGCACACCTCGCCGAGTTGGGGCTAAGAGGACACAGCAGAAGGCCTGGAGTCTTGCTCATAGTCTCCGTCACTTCGTGGGAGCGAAGAGTACACTGCCACCTCTCTGTACAGACAGTACCTGTAATGCGAGAGACAAGCTTCACTGTAATACACTAGATGCTTCTGAAACTAGCGACAGAAGATGTCATTAGTCGGAGTTTAACAAATTCTGCTAGTTTTGTCGTTTTTTTTTAAAAAGATTCGTCCCCAAACATCCATGCCGCAGAGAAGGGGGCAAACTTGACGCTAATGAGTCCTACACCGACAAACGCCCAGCGACCAGAGAACTGCATAGCAAGCGACCGTTGCAGTGAATCGATGCAGCGAAGCCAGTGAAGCCTGGTTTGAGAAAAAATACAGGACAGACGAACAGTACAGTAGGTGACATAATCAGGGCGACAATGATAAAGCGAGTGGTGTGGAGGAAGTGAACATCCCACAGGCACAAAACAGGAAGTAAAGAAACTTTGCAAGCAAGGAACACCGGAAAAGGAGCAGATGAGGATCTGATAACTGCAGATCTATTGGACGGTGGGGAGACTGTGCTAGAAAAACTTGCCACCCTGCATGCGCAGTGCCTCACGACCTCAAGAGCGCCGGAATCTTGGAAGAACGCTAACTTCACGCCAATACATAAGAAGGGGGACTTCAAGGGCTTTAACAATCACAGACCCACAAGCTTACTGTCCGCTGCCTACAAGGCATTTACTGAGGTAATCGCTAAAAGAATTATATGACCCTTAGACTTCAATAAACCAAATGACCAGGCTAGCTTTCGGAAAGGCTACTCGACCAGAGGCCATATTCACACCGCCAATCAGGTGGTATATAAATGCGTGGAATATAACCAACCCCCATATACAGTCATAAGACTATATATGGGGATTGGTTATATTATGAGAAAGCGGTTGACTCGGTCGAAACCTGAGTATTCATGCAGGCATTGCGTAACTAGTATGTTGTATAAGTCCATGGTAAAGAGAAGGCAGGCAGGTGATTTCGGACATACATAAAGTGGACAAGAGAAAGGAAATAAAACTGTGATCAAATTTCAACCGGGAAGGATGCCAAATAGAGAGACACTTCTCTCCTTGTTCTATTCACAGCGTGTTTGCAGGAGGCATTCGGAGGACTGGATTATAAAGAGTTGATAAAACTTAATGGATACTACCGTAGTAACCTGTGATCTGCTGATGACATTGTCTTGCTAAGTATAACACTCCCAGGGAATGAATTGCATTACATGACTGAGGACCTAGACATGCAAAGCAGAACGAAGGGTGTAAAAAATTAACGTGAAGAAACTGACAGGACGGTTACCACTGGTTAACGCGAGATTCAGTGACAGTGTGTACCTCACGGTATGTTGTGGCAGAGAATATTGAGAGCGGCCTCACATCAGTTCTAGGGCGCTCTTTTTAGTTTTCCACACACAGTCATTTTTCGTCTAGGTACGCTTCGATTGGTTTATGGTTTATAGGGGTTTAACGTCGCAAAGCGACTCAGGCTATGAGAGACGCCGTAGTGAAGGGCTCCGGAAATTTCGACCACCTGGGATTCTTTAACGTGCACTGACATCGCACAGCACACGGGCCTCTAGAATTTCGCCTCCATCGAAATTCGACCGCCGCGGCCGGGATCTAACCCGCGTCTTTCGGGCCGGCACCCGAGCGCCATAAGGCTAGGTAAGCTTCGAGCCCACCGCTCTAGAAGCGCAGCGCCGCCGATGACCCGTTCCTGTGGCGGCGATTTTCATAGCAGCTGTCGCAGATGGACCGCGCTACATTCCTCCGCTCTCGCCATACCCTTCCTTCCACGGCAACCCTCGTTATCCTTCTGGGGCAGATACCCTACGGTTGGTTCCCATGGCAGCCACGCATCAATTGCGCCTTCTTGCACTCTCGCCGTACCCACCTCCTTCCACGCTTACCATCTTCCGGGCGGTTACCGCTGTAACCATCGTCTGGTTATGCCTTCCTACGTTCTTCTGATAAAGCCTCTTTCCATTGTTACCCCTCTTCATCCTTCCAGGGTAAATGCCCTCCGGGTAGTTTCCGTGGCGACGGCCGACCACCCGCCGACCTTGTTACACTCTCGCCATGGTAACCATCCGGATGAGGCTGGAAATATGCAGTGATAATAGGAGTGGTTTTTGAGGAGATGAAGTGGCGCAGTAACTTTCTTACTCCTCGGTGGATACCGCGTCGTAAAGGAAGGGAAGAAGTTGGGAGTGAAAGAAGAAACGAAGAAGTGGCGTAATGAAGGACTCCAGAGGAATTTCGACCAGCTGGGGAACTTTAACGCGCACTGGCATCGCACAGCACACGGGCGCCTTTGCGTTTTGCGTTCATCGAAATGTGGCCGCCGCGATCGGATAATAGGAGGTCAATGGGGGAGGGAGCAGAGGGGGCGGGTTGGTGGGTTTCCTTGTAGTGGCCGTGGTTACGACGATGATGATACGACCAACACATGCACAGTAGATGGGAGGCCATTAATGTTTGCCGCGATGAATTCCAGTACTTGGAGCCACAAAATAGAATTCTGGCGCCTATTCTGAAAGATATGTGCAACGCGAAGATGGAGAGGATATGGATACATGAACCAAAAAACCTCAAGCACCTTTGCCAGCCTACGTTGGCCAAACGGGCAGATGTCACAACGAGAGGCTCATGGAGCCTAATGACAGCGTCATCGGGTCATCTCGTCATCTCGGCATACACTGCAGCGACTGCAAACATTTCAAGGAACGTGGTCCCCTTTTTGGGAAGAACCAAAGTCCTTCATAAGTATGTCAGCAAATCAGCCAGAGATATAGCTGAGGCTGGTGAGATCGCGGAAAAAGGAGATCACGGTGTCAGCACACCATCGGTGTTGTTAATTGAAAAGTAGCGTGGTGTCTTGGGAATTTCAAACCAGAGTGTTGTATTTTTGTTGTTTTTTTTCATCTTGCTTTTTAAGTTTTAGCTTTGTTTTCTTTCTTGCACCAACGAAAGAGTGTCCTCGTGCAGTTTGGCGCCGCTACCAGTCTTAGCGTGACTCTCTCCTTTTCGTTCATGGGCACGCCCGCTGTACTGTATACGTATACGCTGCGCGCAGCAATAATCGCTGTTGGAGTGTCCGAGGTTCGTGGTGTCTCCCCTCTTGTCGGTGTTCGTCTTCGCGCTGTATGAATGAAAGCATGAAATACCAACTAGCCCAGCAACTGATTTTGAGTACAATGCATCAATAGTTTAGTTACCCCTTTCTGCAGCACAGGGACACATGTTAATAATATTAATAATTGGTTTTGGGGGGAAAGGAAATGGCGCAGTATCTGTCTCATATATCGTTGGACACCTGAACCGCGCCGTAAGGGAAGGGTAAAGGAGGGAGTGAAAGAAGAAAGGAAGAGAGAGGTGCCGTAGTGGAGGGCTCCGGAATAATTTCGACCACCTGGGGATCTTTAACGTGCACTGACATCGCACAGCACACGGGCGCCTTAGCGTTTTTCCCCCATAAAAACGCAGCCGCCGCGGTCGGGTTTGAACCCGGGAACTCCGGATCAGTAGTCGAGCGCCCTAACCACTGAGCCACCCACTTGCCTCAAGCGCCAGCAAATGGAAAGCGATGCATATACGCAAAATATTTTTGCGTGCGGAATGCTACTGAACTATGAAACAAGTCATTGTTTTCTTTTTATATTTCGCTAAGAGGCCCCTCGACGTTCTGTGCGTTTTTACAACCGGGGTGTAAGTATAGAGGGAGAAAATGAAAAAAAATTGTTGAGCCTTTGAGCGTTTTTCATCAGTAAACTGCCTCATAATACTTCTAAAAGCAATTTTCAATTCCAATGCAAGTTGATTTAAACGTCCAAAAGACTGAGGTAAGGGTACCGCATCTGAGGTCTGAAGGGTGAGAACACACTTCTGCTTAACTTCCCTGCCTTCCCTTGTTACAATGTGAGTGGTCCAACTGTACTCCCTTTTTTCTACAAAACCAATACAGTCGAGCCCACTTATAACGGCGGCAGTTATTACGAACGCTCGTTTATTACGAACGAGGGTGGTGCAATTGTCAAAGCATGCATGGGCGCTATGGCATCGTATCTAAGATACAAAGAACAAATGTTGCCGTACAACTCTGTTTCAGCGAACGAGGAGACCCTTTAAAGGCGTTCCCATAGTCGGAAACCCTCGTTTCTCGCAGGAGCGGAGAGCAATGAATGCCTTCAGGCCTCTGTGCATGCATGCTGGCCGCTGGCATACTGGCCGCTGCACCAACATTAGATTATTAGAGCATGCCAATTCCTTAGCTGATTCTAGAGGGCAGCATCTGCCTAAGCATTTTAAGACCTGCAAGCATGACGACAAAGATTGCACTCCACTTTCCGGCAGGACTAAGATTATCGGACGCGCGAGGGATAAGAAAAAAACGCGAAGTTATCGAAGCCTTGGAAATCGCGAGATTAGGGCCTGACAAATGTGTTAGCGAGGCTTCCATACACCTGTACCGCAAGGAGTTCGAGTTTCTTGGATTGACAAGATGATTATGGCTTTTGTCTTTGTGGTTGGTGCGCATGCGCTTTGTTGTTGAAGGAAGGAGGCATTGGTGCAATAAACCAGTTGTTAGTCTGCGCTTGTCTCGTGTGGTTCTTCTCTCTCGTCCCGTCCTTTTTGCGCAGTTATTCATTGTTTCCATAACTACAACACGACGCCATTAAAAAAGAAAGGATGCACAGAATGCAGACGAAACTTTGTGACAGATGAAGCCGTTAAAAACTTATGCCTTCAAAGGCGGCGCCTAGCACTGGTGACAGGTGCAGCTTTGCCGTCCTTCTAAGCACGAGCATGGACGGCAGTCCTCGGGAAGACTGGCGGGGTTGTGAAAGCTACGTTCTCATGCGCACGGCACTAGCGATGCGTGGCTTTTGTTTTCGGCAAGCGTGCCACTCTTCGGAAAGGGTTGGTGATGACAGGC
The DNA here is from genome assembly GCF_052857255.1 of Amblyomma americanum. NCBI lineage: Eukaryota > Metazoa > Arthropoda > Arachnida > Ixodida > Ixodidae > Amblyomma > Amblyomma americanum. Next base: position 122,956,236 of record NC_135507.1, on the reverse strand, counting down.
GACTTGTTCGCCGAGTGGCTTCAGTTCAAAAAACAGGAAAGTGCTGTCCGTGCTCGACAACCGTGCGGAGCACCGCATGCTGCCTTCTCCGAATGCGGTGACCACGCTTTTCTGCCACCAAAGGCGACGAGCCGAGCTTGCCACTTCTCATTGGTACAATTAATTTACTCGAGGCGCCGCGTTACCAGTGCATACTGCGAGTAATTGACTGACCAAGTCCCAGTTCGGGTAATTCTGTTTCCCGCCACGGAATAAACTTGCATGGGTGGAAATGACTACGTAGTGATCAAAAATTGCTTCCGTAAGACAGAGTTTGTAATCCCATTAACGATAGAGGACGCTCTCGAACACCCACATTATCGGACGCATGTATAGATTTGTGCAACGCATTTTCGGCGAGACGGACCTGATGTTCATGGTGAGTAAAGAAAACTTTCGGCCAAAAAAATGCGCGAGACGAACTGAAGAAAACAAGAAGAACGGCCGTTTGAATGCATAGTAACACTTGAAGAATAATGCAACAAGAAAACGCTGACTGAGGGGTGCGCAAATTGTGTGGCTCATGTAGCACAAGCAAGAAAAATTCCCAATTCCTTCAAGCTAACAGTCCTACTACATTAGCATTACGCCCTCTCGGCTCTGCCTGTCAATGTATGCATTGCTTCATTCCTTCGCCCTCCACAGCACTCCCTAAATACCCAGGCCACGGTGCAATGCAGTGAAGTAGCTCCTTTTGGTCCTGTAACGTTCAAAGTCACTAGAAGGATATAGGTATTCCCAACCTCGCCCTTTGGAAGGTAAGAACCTTCTAGAGGTATTCATGGCAGGACTTGGAAGCATTTTGATTGTCGCATCTGTACGGAAGGCAGCACATTATCCCCATAATTGGCGTGTTTCTGCCATGTTTTTCTTAGGGTCGCATTATGTCCTATCCCTTCGAACGGTTTCTGCTTCTGCAGACGTCTAGGCGCTTCTTTTCGTCTGCGTGTACGACATCCCCTTCTCTCGATTTGTGTCCTCCTCTACTTGCATTGATGTTACGCGTTCACGTCGTGGTACATTCAAGGAGCCCCTCTTGCGTGCTGCGTTAAGGAATTGCTTCGGAAGCTGGTAGCCAAGCTCCGATAAGCGCCGGCGGCGACAACTCACGTGACAGCGCAGAGCGGGACAACCATGAGTCCCGCCGAGATGAAGAAGGGCAGCCCGGCGTCGATCTCGAGCACGGCGTTGAACACCAGGCTGGAAAAGAGGTTGCCCGCGATGGGCACCAGGGACTCGCACGAGCTCCAGAAGGAGAACACCTTGCCTGCGACGCAGGAGACGGAGCAATGCTATAGACCTCCTTCACCCCGCGACGTCACGAAGATGCGGTGGCGCTGATGTCAGCAGCGACTTTCGCATGGTAGGCAAAACAGCTACGTCCAGCCGGTGCCTACCGCAGCTGCTGCAGCTACCGGCGGCTGCATATCATGCCTGCGCACTGCAGACTCAGCATGTATTGATCAGCTGCGTCACTGTTCGATCCACGTAGTAGCATAAAAGGAAATTTAAATTAGCCTCGATAGGTTTCTCGCACATAAATGCCGCATTAGGAAACTGGTTAAAAGAGATTGGACTACGGTAGCAAAGCGCGAAGTCTGGGAGTCGATCGGCACTGCCACTCAATGTACTTAATAGCATGTAAGTTACTGCGTTCATTCACCTGAACATCAGCATAGTACGCTTATAACTGCGCAAGGAAAAAAAAGCACGTATGTAGCTGCGCACGCATTTATAACCTTGAGCCGGTGCCCCCGCCGGCAGGTTCACTCGCCCCCAAGGAATGCATTATTTTGTTAATAGCACAGCATGTTTTAATGGCACGTTTCATGGCATTTGATATTTACTAGAAAGTGTTTCTTAATATGACAGACGTAATCATTTGATTCGAGTAGAAAGAAGTCTGGTAAGTTCATGCGCGGTCACGTTGGCGTGCTTAGAATAGCGTACTTTAAGTGTGCTACATGCTAAAGCTACATGCTTTTTCATTGCATCATGCATGTGTCATGTTTCATGATGCAGTCCATGACCGCGAAGCTTGTTTGGAAAGTAGCAGCCGCAGGCGTGCTACTAACAGACGTGTCGAGATTGAGAGGAGGCGCGGCAATGAAAAGTATTTTCGTTATTTATGCACGCGATATCAAACTAAATTTGGTGCAAATATGAAATTGCTACGCTAGTTTAAGTAATGCCTTTTATTTTTAGCTATACCTGGTGCAGTTCTTGGGTAATTGTAATTAACACCCTCGTCAAGTCACCTCAAGGTCTTAACTAATTGAGTAGAAAGTGCGCAAATTTTTTATGCCAGCATGTTCACAAAGCCCTGTTCTGTATATGACGCCATTACTTCTTTTTTTAGATGATCATGTACTTATATGCATGCATAGTTACGTGAAAACGTTTCTTACAAAAATAACGAACATAATACTGCACATGTAGGAAAAAAAATCGAGAGATAAATTACACTCCTCAACGTCTCAGGAGTCGTTTGCGACAAATAGAATGATTCTATTTTCATGCGTTACGAAATTACGAAGGTGTGAGTGATGCCAATCGCAGAAAATGTGAAAGGTCAGAAAACGAACAGTATAATTAACGTTTATTTCCTCGTTTTTGGCCTCTTCGCTTGCGCTTTGGTCCAAGAAATGCGGCCCTGAACTCAAAGCATTACCTCACAATTTTCGACGACACCGCATCTCGAAAGCGTACTTTATAAATTTATACTGAATATTTTGCTATAATTTTTCGTCACGAAACAGAACACCCCAGGGCTAAGAAAGAAAATAATTCCAGAAATCAAAAATGTTCACCAAATCGACCAGTTTAACAAGGAGAGAAGTCGGCCTGGCTGGTGCATGATCCTGCGGATAAAAACAGCGCTTCAGCGGGACAGCTAAAGGAGAATAAGGAGACGACGCTGTCCCCACTTTTCGCACAGCACGACACCTACGTATGTCAGCAGACGGTGAGCGCACGTCTGCTCCGCCGAAAGATCGCCAGCACATCCTCTCACTACTGTCCCGAAGCAAAATCATTCTGGCTGGAGCAGAGTGTCAAAAATTTCCTATTTTATTCAATGCCTAGCGTAGAATTCAACGGCAGAAACGGTTTCTGTTTACTACTAACCATATCTACAATACACAGTGACGAACTATTTCTCTGAATACGCCGCACGTGGCCAACGCGAGCTCGTGTACTTCGAGAAATTACTAAGCTGTAAACATGAACCATTGCTGTGATTCGCAAAAACTGAAAACGAGCCTACAAGCCTTGAAAACCCGCGCTCAACACCTTTCCGCGACGACACTCCCTGGCCTTTTGCCTACCACGAGCCCGCTAGCGACTGCAGCGCCACCTTGTTTGTTTACAAACATGCAGGCGGTCTATAGGGCACTGCGGGGAGCTAGGGTGGTTACGTGGTAGCAGGGCATTCATTCGTTGCCCTGTATGAGTCACAAGTGACGATCAAGCTGCCTCAAAAATAACACTTCCAAGTTATCGCGCTTCTTTGCGCCGCCACATTTTGCAAGTCGTTCAGCCCGCTAATGTGGTTCGTTCCGCTACATTCAGGAAGAAGATACCATCGCTGACCGGGGCGTTTTACACAAAGGAAAGGAAGACGCATTAAGACTAACGTACCGCACATTCATGCATGCATACTAGCGAAGACGCCAAGACCGAAGCAAGGTCTTGTGTGACAATTGGAGGGGGGCTCACTACTAGTGTACCGTCAACCAAGTCAGCAGTAATCGCGTTTATATGAATGCGACAGAGGCGCATCATCTTTTCGGGCCTATCTCGCGGAGCCGACGCGCCACTGCTTAGATGTACCAAACCAAGTCTATCGATCTACTCCCACCTGGCGGAGTAGCGCGACTGGGCGTTTTTCACTGTTTACATGAGTGTGATAAACCAGAAAGTTCATAAGATGCGCTGCTGTCGCCATCATGTAAAAGCGTCTAGTGCTCAAACCACCTATTAGGTTCCCTGAGCTCCCTACTTACGCTTTGTGGGTTTCTTAGTTGGCACAGGCCACTACCCACCGCAGGTTCGAGCTTCGCGCGAGCCAAGGGCCGCGATCAGCCGTCACCACACGCACCCAGGGGCACCGCTGCGGCGGCGTTCAACCTCTGCAGAGAGGAGAGCGGCTTGCCGCAAGAAACAGGCCTCCAAGTTGACAAAGGAGACGTTTATTGACGCCGTCCTCCAGCGGTACACACACACACACTCAACAGTCACTCCGTCCCGGGGCGCGCTCAGAGCAAGACTCCGGTGCACGCTCGGGGCAACAAGAGAAATGCGCGCCGCTAGCACGCCGCTGCAGGAGATTGTCCCCGCGGCAGTGCTGTGATCTCTCTCGTGTCGGCCGTTGAGCCGTCGTTTGCGAGAGAGAGTGGGCAGTCAACGCAAGGTGCGCCTGTCAGAGGTCGTTGGACCCCTGGACAGGCTCGAGCCGCGGCGGATCGAGGACCCACGCTGGCGAGCTCGAGTATGAACTGGTCCGAACGGCAGAGGCCGGCCCGGATGAACAGCAACGTACGCACCTTACGCTGTCTCGGAGGGGGTCTCTCTCTCTGGGCCCCGCGCGACCACCCAAAACAGGTCCCGAATTCCCGCCAAAAGTCACCAATGGCAAAGGCCCTTGGGAAGCCGGGGGCGGAGCTGCGGCCGAATGACAGCGATTAGCCACCAGCCGTCTCTCTGTCGCCCGAGTCGGGAGAAAGGGAAAGAGAGCGACGCGGGATGCCGCGCAGACGCCACGGCAGGAATCTAGCAGGCTTCCCACAGCTTGTATGCACTGGTGACAGCCCGGAAAGCATGCTTTAACACAGTGTTTACCTTACTTCCTTGACTTTGTGTTTAGGTCTGCACTTAGCGACAGCTCGTTTTGCGACTATATTCTACCTAATCTTGACGCGTGCCGCGATGGGCGGCGTAGTTCGTTGCTCCTACTGCGGCCATTTGTGTGCATATTGCTGAAATGCCGGGTGCTGCATCAAGGTCTCCCCAGCCTTGCGCTTAAACTGAAGCTGCTCTTCCTGTGAGCTAACAGGTTTCGTCAGAGGCATCCTGTGCACTGACATTATTCGACAAGAGAACACGATTTCATTGTACCTGTTATTTATCACACTGAGGCACGCCCCTGTGCTCTATATTTGCGCAATGCATTTTTTTTCTGCCGTTGAACTGTGGTTCTATTCCCATGGAAGATATTTTGCTCGCGGAGAGGGGAGGCGGCCATCTAAACCTGAACGCGTTGAACTCTGCGAGCTACGAGACAAGGCGTGGCGGTTGGCTCCGGATTCATTCCGGCTCAGTGGTTAGCGCGCTCGGCTACTGATCCGGAGTACCCGGGTCCGAACCCGACCGCGGCGCCCGCGTTTCGGCGGAGGCGAAACGGAAAAGGCGCCCGTGTGCTGTGCGATGTCAGTGCACGTCAAAGATCCCCAGGTGGTCGAAATTATCCCGGAGCCCTCCTCTACAGCACCTCTTTCTTCCTTTCTTCTCTTAGTTCCTCCTTTATACCCTTCCTTACGGCGCGGTTCAGATGTCCGTCGAGATTTTAGACAGATACTGCGCTCTTTCCTTTCCCCATAAAGCAATTTTTCAAATTTTGATGTGGTCTTCTTTAAACTCACTATGCGGGGCGTCCTCACATTTCGCTTAGGAGCCGTTCCTTGGCTGCCAAGCAGTGCCGTCGTCCACATGCGCATGCAGGGTGTGTTGCTGGGAATGTTGGTTTGACATTCTGAACATTGTAGCGCTGGCAGACGACAGACTCGTTCTCTCTTCGTCCGTCAGCGCTCCAATGTTCAGAATGCGCATGCACCGTGATAGGCAGCGACGGGGCTATTTGAGCGCCCCGCCGCCGTGCATTCGAACGAAGGGCTCGGATTGAGAGTCGCGCGCGTATACCGGGCCTGCCGACAGGAAACAGCCCCGATTCAGAAAACAATGAAGGCCCACTGCTACGGCGGCCGCAGCACAGATGGCGGAACAGGATCGAGCAGCTGCCGCGTCGACCGGTCTCGTGAGTGGGAAACTGTGCGGACAGAACTAACAGCTGCTGCGCGTCGCGTGCGCTTGGTGACGTCAGGGTCAGGCGCTCCAGACGGCGGGGCTCGCTGCTCATGCGTGTCGCCGTTACGGGACTTCGATGTCACTGGCGGAATTCACGCAGGCATCGCATCGAGCGGGGCTCGGCGAAATCGAATCTATCGGCAGTTGAAAAGTTTAACCTTATCCGTACACGGGCGCGGTTTGTGTGAAAGCTGTTCGTATACGCTGTCCTCGGCTTTCCCAATATACAATATTCTGTGTGTATGCGTGGCTCGTGTTCTTCTCGTCTCTCACCCTTTATCTCTCTTTTTGCAGTGCTGCATTTGAGCTGCGCCTCCTGTCTGTCTCATATAGCTTCCAGAGAATCAACAAAATTACGACGACGTAATTATAATGGTAACAGCTTGACGTCCTCTGAAAGTTGCACGGTCGTACTATACATGCACATAGTAATTTTTTCCTTTGTGGTCTTGGTTAAGTTGAGAGCATGACGGAATCCAGTGTGACCGGGAGGGTACATTTGAAAACAAGAGAAACGCCGATCAGTAAAAAAGGCCCTTGTTGACGTTTCGGCTCCAGCACGGAAGTCTTGTTCACAAATTCGGCCTGTCTTTTGTTTTCAAATGTGTTCTTGGTTGCAGACGAAAGCGACTGAGGCAGGCGAGCGTAGAACATACGCGTACCGTTGTGTGCCCCTTGTCTTTGCACCTTATCATCATCTGGCGCTTGCTGTTTTCTTACACCTTTTCTTCCGCGAAAACCCAATGACCGCAGATTGCGTTCACTTCAGACAGACGACGCTCCCCTTCTTCTTATGAACAAACTCCACACCCTTTTCCTTGTGGTTATTTCCCCTCCGTGCAGCTTTCCCACATCCTCTGGTACGACATTTAAAGCACAGTTGGAAAAACTTCGCGCGACATTTTAGCTTCACCTGCAAGAGTATGACGCGATAGCCTTAAAGGGCCCGTCAGGGGCTCCCCTTGCACACGCAGACACTGTTTCCTTCAAGAAGGGTTCTGAGCCGGGCTAGTTGGTGGATGATTGAACTGCGCGAAAGAAACGGGGACCGAGAAGAAACACGTACACACACACAGCGCAGACTTCCAACTTTTAATTCGAAAAAAACGCCTCGAGCATTCCTTTTATGCACACCTAATCCCCACATGACACAGCCAGGAACCAACACAGCAGATAAGTTTAACAATTCGAAAAACGCCTCGAACATTCCTTTTATGCACACCTAATCACCACATGACACCACTGACTCTGAGCTTCCAGCTACAGTGCGACAAATTGCCCGTAGCACAACAAACCAAGACAAGGGACGTGTTATCGGCGACGGAGTTGACAGCCTCATCCGCACTGTAAGTGAACGTCCACCAAAGAACCCTCCATTAAAGAAAATCGTAAACTACCTGAAAGACAACGACCTTACAGTCATTCAACAGGATAGATAAGCGGGCGAGTTGGTGATACATAATGCAAAAAAACAGCGCGAACAAACGGGGACTAGACGAAGAATACACAGGACCAAGCGCTGACTCTCAACTAAAGTTTAATCACAGGAAGCACACTTATAAAAGGAAACAGAAAACGAAAAAAACACAAAATCAGAACGCATGTGTTACTATGTGATGTCCAGATATGCAACTTCACAGTTACGCAGGAGCAGGGATGGTTGGCTGACACATAATCTTGGTTTGTTTGTCATGTTATACGCCTCGATAATTTCCCTGGTCAACTGGTCGGGGTGTTTGTACAAAATGTCAGTAAAATGCAAGGACGGAAAACATGATTGACACTCACGGCAATGATCAGCTAGATTAGTGGAGCGATTAGATTCTAATGAATTGAGATGTTCTCCGAGTCGTGTGTTGATACAACGTCCCGTTTGCCCAATGTATATCTGACCACAGGATAGGGGGATTTTATAAACTACCCCTTTGGAGCACGGCACAAAACTTTTAGCGTGCTTAACACCACAGGACGTTACAGATTTCTTGGGGTTGCGGGACTTATTTTCTACTGCTGAACAAATTTTACTGAGCTTATTCGGGGCCGAAAAAACCACATCAACTTTATACCTATGGGCCACATTTTTAAGACCATGAGACAGGCGATGCACATAGGGAAGGACTGCGAACTTTTTCCGTTTCTGTTCTTTCTGTGAAGACGGCAGCAATGTCGGCGCTTTAAGCTTTTTAATTATTTTATTGCAACCCAAAGTGATAAGCTCAGCTGGATATCCTGCTTCCTTTAGTCTCTTAGCCTGATTATCAAAGCTTTCTTGCATAGCATGGTGACAAGATTTTGACAACGCAGATGACAAGGATGAAACAACAATTCCACATTTCACTACCTTAGAATGATGTGACTTATAGTTCAGCAGCAGAAGCATTTAAAGCTAATGCACGGGGTTTACAGTTCACCACTGAGGTACCGGTCGATAACCAGATACAATTTTTAGATTTATGTTTGACTGAGGGGAAGGGACACATGTGTTGGAATTACGCGCCACGTGCCAACAAACCGCTGCTGAACTATAAGTCACATCATTCTAAGGTAGTGAAATGTGGAATTGTTGTTTCATCCTTGTCATCTGCGTTGTCAAAATCTTGTCACCATGCTATGCAAGAAAGCTTTGATAATCAGGCTAAGAGACTAAAGGAAGCAGGATATCCAGCTGAGCTTATCACTTTGGGTTGCAATAAAATAATTAAAAAGCTTAAAGCGCCGACATTGCTGCCGTCTTCACAGAAAGAACAGAAACGGAAAAAGTTCGCAGTCCTTCCCTATGTGCATCGCCTGTCTCATGGTCTTAAAAATGTGGCCCATAGGTATAAAGTTGATGTGGTTTTTTCGGCCCCGAATAAGCTCAGTAAAATTTGTTCAGCAGTAGAAAATAAGTCCCGCAACCCCAAGAAATCTGTAACGTCCTGTGGTGTTAAGCACGCTAAAAGTTTTGTGCCGTGCTCCAAAGGGGTAGTTTATAAAATCCCCCTATCCTGTGGTCAGATATACATTGGGCAAACGGGACGTTGTATCAACACACGACTCGGAGAACATCTCAATTCATTAGAATCTAATCGCTCCACTAATCTAGCTGATCATTGCCGTGAGTGTCAATCATGTTTTCCGTCCTTGCATTTTACTGACATTTTGTACAAACACCCCGACCAGTTGACCAGGGAAATTATCGAGGCGTATAACATGACAAAGAAACCAAGATTATGTGTCAGCCAACCATCCCTGCTCCTGCGTAACTGTGAAGTTGCATATCTGGACATCACATAGTAACACATGCGTTCTGATTTTGTGTTTTTTTCGTTTTCTGTTTCCTTTTATAAGTGTGCTTCCTGTGATTAAACTTTAGTTGAGAGTCAGCGCTTGGTCCTGTGTATTCTTCGTCTAGTCCCCGTTTGTTCGCGCTGTTTTTTTGCCTTACAGTCATCCAAGCCGACAAAGAAGGCGGCTTTGTTGTTATGCCGGTTGAAATGTATGAAGAAAAGGCCGTTCAGGCATTAACGAAGAACTTCAGGCCGATTGAATTTTGTGAAAAAAGACAAAAGATGGCTGCCAGGAAGCTTCTGAAGAAGGTACAACTTGAATCAAAGGCCAAAGAGGTCAAGAAAGGCCAAAATGGGTTCCTGCATGTTTTCTTCACAGGAAAAACCCACAAAGCGAAGTGCCCTCTTCGTGTCATCGTATCGGAGGACAGCTAGCAGCGTATGGTAGGGGATTATCTAAAAAAGCACCTGGACAAAGTTGTGGGACCGGATCCGTTTTTAGTGAAGATCTCAAAAGAACTTCTTGCCACTCTGGATGACATCACTTCGGCCACCACGGCATTCTCGATAGATATAGAAGACTTATTCTATTCTATTCCGCATGAAGCCTTGTTTGCAGCTGTCAAGCAGCAAATAGAAGAATATGGTGAAGTTAGTTTCCGAAACGCAGTTAGCATGTCGTTGGAACAATTCCTTGAATTGTTGAAATTCTACCTTGCCTCGACCGCAATCTGCCACAAAGGACAGTTTTACATTAAAAAAAAGTGGCATATGCATTGGTTCTTCTGTGGCACCCGTTTTGTGTAGTATTTTCCTTTCTTCCTTTGACCAGCACTTGCAATGTTGTCTCCTCAACCAATATATTGTACGCATATTTAGGTACGTTGTTGATTATCTTGTGATGGTAAACCTCTCTGCTAGTTCTAGTCTGCCTGAATTGGTGAGTAGCGTCCTCAATGTTTTCAAGTGTGAAGGAAAAGGGCTTAATTTCACTCATGAATTGCCTAAGGGTAACCAAATCCAGTTTCTGGACATCAATTTAGAATTTACGCCTTCACATATCTGTTGGTCCTACAACCCCAGAATGAACAAGCAGTTTCTACCCTATGACAGTGCCCATTCAAAGTTGGTAAAGAGAGCGATCGTTCACCTTGCCTGCCGTTCCGCCCTAGAAAAGTCATGTAAGCATAAAATGAGTTCAAGCCTTAAGCTCCAGATTGACAGAATGTATGATGCTGGGTATGCCCGGCAACTGATAACCTGTGTTTGTGAAAGCTTGCTACAGAGGATAAAGAGTACGAACCGCCAAGTGACCGAACAACAAAAACCTGTGTGTGTCATGCCTTACGTGCACCGAGTGTCACACAATTTAAAAAAAAGTGGCAGGAAGATACGGTGTCCAGCTTGTGTTTGCGGCGCCGTGTAAGCTCGCTAAAGTCTGTGCTATCATGAACAGGGACAATAGAAAGCAAAAATGCACCTTAAATCACAGCCTTAAGTACAGACTGTACCACAACAGTTATCTATCAGGTTCCTTTATCCTGTGGGAAGACGTACATCGGCCAAACTGGGCGATGTTTTAACGAGAGGGCGGCTGAACACGTTCGCAACCTGTCTACCAATTCAGGAGGAAATTTAGCCTTACATTGCAAGAAGTGCAAAAAAAGTGATTGCCACCCGTTTCTAGAAAGTACTAAGTTCCTCGCTATAGCTAGAACAAAGACAGAAAGGGAAATAATTGGGCCTTCTTAATCGCAAAGAATACGAACAATTGCGTGAGCACTCCATCCATCCTGCTTTCAAATGAAAAAATCTCGTTTTTAGAAGGTAAAACTTTAGACTGTCCTTTGTAACGCTGCACCTTTACTCTTGTTACTTGTTGTTTCCTTCCTTTTTTACGTTTTAGCCCGGTTTTAGCTTTTTATTCATCATCGCGTCGCTTTTACCTTTGTTTTTTGTTGTTTCCATTTTCACTCTCGGTTTTAACCTCGTTGGTATTCTGGTTTTGTATCTTTCATATGGTTTCGCTTTTATGCCCTTTCGATTATTTTTTAGTGTTTGCACTTTCATCGTTTACTGTTGTTACTGTTGGTCCCATGTCACATCGCTTTTTGCTTACTAAGTTTTTTCTTTTGCTCGTATTATATGGTTACGCCGTGTGTCATTTAGTTTCAATGTCAGGTGTTCACTTGCCTCCTCTTCTCCCCTTTTATCTAGGTAACAAGTGTGTTTAGGCATGCATGCACACGCTTACAAATTGTTTTTTAGATTGGTTCACTAGTTCGGATCTACCCAATTGTTAAACTTATCTTCTGTGTTGGTTCCTGGCTGTGTCATGTGGTGATTAGGTGTGCATAAAAGGAATGCTCGAGGCGTTTTTCGAATTGTTAATCTTATCTGCTGTGTTGGTTCCTGGCTGTGTCATGTGGTGATTAGGTGTGCATAAAAGGAATGCTCAAGGCGTTTTACGAATTGTTAATCTTATCTGCTGTGTTGGTTCCTGGCTGTGTCATGTGGTGATTAGGTGTGCATAAAATGCTCGAGGCGTTTTTTCGAATTAAAAGTTGGAAGTCTGCGCTGTGTGTGGGTACGTGTTTCTTCTTGGTCCCCGTTTCTTTCGCGCAGTTCAATCATGAACTGTTTCCTTATTGCACTAAAAGGTAGTCAGAAAGGGGCTCTCAATAAATTTGCAATATGTTATATGGAGATGTTATATGCAGCCAAAATTTGGACTTCTGCGTCTTCGCGCCTTTCTGTCCCATCTCGTCAATTCGCGCACACCCAAACGCCGGCGCTCCTCCCTCGGCTGCCTCCGTCTAAAGTCACTGGGACCTCCGTCGGCTGCCGGAGCACGCGGAGTGGCCGCAGCCGTGGTAGACGTGTGACATTTGAAAGAATTTGGCGCGGTGAACTATTGATAACCGCCGGCTGCTGACGTCGCATGCCAGGCTTCGAGCGATACCCCGGCACTGGGCGTCGCCTCGAGGTGCGAAAGATGGAATTAAAAAAAATATATTGTAAATTTCCCGCTCCCTTTTGAGGTCTCGTACGCGGCAGGAACGCTCGGTGGCCTCTACACGACATAGTGCAAGCATATTAAAGCCAAGCTCAAACATCATTTTCTGTGGCCCTTTAAAACCCGATCTAATGAAACTTGATTTTACGAAGTTCCCGGTCCAACGAAGAAATTTCGATCCCGTCAAGTGGCCACAGGGTGCAATGTGCTTCAGTACCAGTATAACGAAAAAAAATTCGGCCATTAAACCCGATTTTTCCGAGAATAAAGGAGTCAAAAAAGCGATTTCTCATTTATTTTTCCTACGATGTCTCGCAGCTTGTTGGCAGCGTGCCAGCTGTAACATCTAGGCGTCGAAATAACGACCCTGGTTTTGACTTGATGGGGCTGCAAGCTGCGCTGCTGCACGGAACAACGTACCCGGCAGTCGGCGGCGCTTGACACCTTGGCTTCGAATCCGTTTTACCACATGGCGCTTCCAGGCACAAGCGATTCGGACGCCTTCGCCGACTTTTCATACCCGTAGGCGCGGGTTGCCGGCAAAGACGACTCCGCGGTAGCTTTTGGCTGCCTCTACGTTAGGAATTTAGATTTCGAAAGGCCGAAAAATGACTTTCTCTATTTCACGAATTTTCGACTTTAACGAAATATTTCTTGGTCGTTCTCAATTCACATCGATAAATCAAGTTCTAAGTATACATCCCCCCACCCCCCCGCAGCTTACGGGGAAAAAATACTTGGATCCGGAGCAGCCCAGCTGCTTCGACAATGTCATCAGCGCAAAATACTAGACAGGTGAACAAAGGGCGGCTGGTAATCGAACTATGGCCCCTCCGGCCAATCCGTCGGCAGCAAATGCACTGCCTGGCGAAAGTGCGTTCAGGTGCAGCCGTACGAGCATACGCACCGGCCTCGTCCTTGCTGATGAGCTTGGACACGTTGGAGAGGATGGCCACGGGTGTCACGCTGGTCAACGAACCGAGCGCACAGCCTGCGAAGAAGAAGAAAAACGAGGGAATATTACTTGAGGAGAAGAAGAAGAAGAAGAAGAATAGATGAGTGCTGTCCCCACAAGGCTCTGGCTGTTCTGTTGACGTGGCTCAGCTACCCAGGCTGCGGGGCAGTGGCTAAGTACCTGGCGGTGTTGCTCTAGCTTGCTAAATTTCTCCTTTTTGCCTGTGCCTGTTTGCTCCTGTTCTGGAGTGATTGGGTGCGGGACGAGAGCTTAATGTCTACTTCTCCTGGCCAGGGGTTTTCCCCTTGGTCGGCATCTCTTCCTAAAGACCAGCTCCCAATTGACCTCTTTTTCTGCAGCGGTGTTTCAAGCATTCCAGTCGCATTAGTGCCTTCCGATGGAGGCGCCATCCGACTGAACAACCCGGAGGCCGTGCAGGCGGCTCTTAGGTCCACATCGCAGCATTTCATGCACATTACCGACGTCCGGCAGTTCGGCAGGGGTGGTATTTTGTGCAGGTCACCGGATAAAGCCTGTATTGAAGACCTGCTGAAATGTACGTCATTCGCCAACCGCCCGGTGAGCGCATTCATTCCGCCTCATCTAGCATGTTCCAAGGGCTCGGTCCGAGGGGTCGACTCTCGATTGAGCCCTGCGGAAACGCTCGAGAACCTCTCGCCTGCGGGAGTGATTGCTGTCCATCGATGCAGCAGGATGGTTGACGGAGAAAAAATTCCTACGGAGTCCGTCATTGCCACATTTGCAGGAATATTTGGCCCGTCAGAGATTAAGGTGTGGCCATTGGTTTTTCGAGTAGATGCCTTTAACTCTCGGCCCCTTCAGTGTCAAAACTGCTGGCGATTTGGCCACAGCGGCAAAGCCTGCAAATCGGCCTTACGCTGCTGTGCCTGTGGGGAACGTCATTGCAGAGAAGAATGTCTTGAACAGCAAGAGAAATGTTGTTTGTGTAGCGGTGCTCACCCTGCTGATTCGCCTGACTGTCCTGCACGAGCACAAGAAGTTCAGGTGCTCGAGCTTATAGACAAGCGCAGATGCACGCGGAGAGAGGCTTTTGCCGCAGTCAAGGAGAGAGCCTCAGCCTTCTCTAGTGTGGCCGCCAAATGTCCACCCATAATGGATTCTAGATGGTCCCAGGCTATTACAGCGGCAGTTGAGAAAGCTGTGGCAAATGCAATGGATCGCATTATGGAAACCGTGTCCACGTGCATTTCGCAGGTCATAGCTGCTCAGATGACCAATCTTCTGCAGGCGTCCACCGCTCCGCTCTTGTCTTCTTTGGCTTCGGAAGTTACCCCTCCTTCTGTAGTAATCGATTACGCTCCACAGGGCCAAAAACAATGCGAGCAACAAAAGACCTCTCAGGCCTCTCCTTCGCATAGCGTTATGGACGCATCCTCTATGGATTGTATGGATATGGAGTCTGATCTCCGCGCCCAGAAACGAAGTGGGTCTCCTCTGAATATTGCAGGTCCATCTTGCCCCCAGTCAAAGACAAAGAAAAGTAACGCAAGTCAAAACGCTAAGACCAGGATTTTAGAAAAGGCAGTCGCGGCTGCGGCACTTCCACCAAGATAGGGTTCTTAAGTGTACTCCAGTGGAATTGTCGATCTATATTCTCCGCTTCAAAAGATTTAAATTGCCTATGCAATCAGCTTCTACCAGATTTAGTTGCTTTACAGGAAACATGGCTAACTTCAAATTTCAATTATCATCTCAAGGATTACCATCCGTTCCGGCTTGACCGGTCATCACGAGGGGGAGAATTGTTAGTGCTCATATCTACAAAGTTTTGCCACAGGGCATGCATTTCTTTTCAATATGCGGACAATGAATGTGAAATCCTTGCGGTTGACCTCAGTGTCCCAGGTCAACAGCCCTTTACGGTAGCTAATGCATATTTCCCGCCTGGTGTGAGTGACACTCGGCCCCTTGACTCATTCATGTCTAGTAGCCGATCTCAGGTTCTATTACTTGGCGACTTCAATTCGCACCATGTGACTTGGGGGTTTAAAACAGACAGCTTTGATTCTAGACTATTTGATTGGGCTTCTGGCAACAACTTGATCTGCAACAATTCCGGATTGCCTACGTTTGTTCGTGTGACGTTCCTTGTGTGTGCTACGAGGGTCCGCGTTCGACGGCGCGGCGTAGACGGAGCCCCCAGTGGCGGCGAAAGCACAACCGGACCCCCTTACATGTTTCTACTGTATATGGCTGCAAGCAACTTGAGTGGGATTGCTTTCGGGCCTGCCGCCGTGAACCGCACGGAGACGACCCAGGTGACAGCGGCATCATCAATTACCGAGCCATACTCGTTGAGAGTGAACGACCAGAACGAAGGGGTTTAAGCACAACCAGAACCCCTTTCCGGAGCACATTTTGTACGCGTGTGTGCCTTCAGATGTAGAGAGCGGCGCCGTGGGAGTGCTTGAGCCGGTCGACTCTCTCAGCAATGGCCTGAAGGCAGCCGCGTGCCTCATGACAGTTAATGACGCCCACAGAGTGCCCCTACGGGTGGTTAACTGTAGCCAGCAGCCACTGAGCCTTCCCAAGAACAAAACAATGGCTTTCTTCACCTCTGCGATAGAGAAACGTGAGCCCACCGATACGGTACTCGCAACTGTAGAGCATGCTAGTCCTTCGGCTGCTCCAAAGGCGTCGTTCGATCTTTCTCACGTAAAATCCAGGGAGAGGGAGGCTCTGGCTGGTTTGCTGAACGACTACTCGGAGGTATTCGCCGCGTCCAACCTGGATTTGGGCTGCTGTGGCGTTATAAAGCACAGGATATAAACCGGAACTTCATCGCTCGTTTACCAGCGTGCGTACAGGATTCCTTACTCCCAACGTGAGAAGATGGAGCGGCAGGTGCAGGACCTGATTGATCGTGTCATTGTCGAACACTCAAAGTCACCCTGGGGAGCACCAGCACTATTGGTGGAAAAGCCAGATGGCTCGTATCGATTGGTAGTGGACTACCGCAAACTAAATGCCGTAACTCGCATCGATCCATACCCCATCCCCAATATACAGGAGACGCTTTCTCAGCTGGGCTCTGCCAGGTACTTCAGGGTAGTGGACATGGCGGCGGGATTCTGGCAGATAGCAATGGATCCGGCAGATGCCGAGAAAACGGCATTCAACACGCCCTCAGGGCACTATGAATGGAAAAGAATGCCGATGGGTCTGGCCAACAGCCCTGCTGCCTGGCAGAGAACCGCTGATGTTATCCTGGCAGGTCTTCTAGGGAGGCTGTGCTTCGTGTATATGGATGACATAATCATATACAGTGACAGTTTTGAGAACCATTTGCGCGATATTGAACAGGTTTTGGTGCGACTAAGAGGAGCGGGTCTCAAGCTGAAGCCCTCTAAGTGCCAATTCCTCAAAAACGAGGTGAAATACCTCGGGCACGTTGTTTCAGCTGACGGCGTGCGACCGGACCCTGAGAAACTAAGGTGTGTCTCGGATTTTCCATCCCCGACTAGCGTCCGCCAGGTCCGGCAGTTTCTCGGCCTGATCGGTTACTACCGAAGGCACATAGAGGAGATCGCCAAGCTCGCTAAGCCGCTCACCGCTTTAACAGCCAAAAATGTCGCCTTTCGCTCGGACGAAAACGCGGAGGATGATTTTGGGGCCCTGAAAAGGAAGCTAATGAGTGCACCGCTGTTGCGCCACCCGGATTTTAATTTGCCCTTCGTTATGGCCACAGATGCGTCAAAGTTCGCAGTTGGTGCCGTGCTATCTCAGGTTATCGAGGGCAAAGAACATCCCGTTGCTTTTGCTAGCCGACAGCTGAGCCCCACAGAGCAAAAGTACGGAGCTACGGAAAGGGAGTGCCTCGCCGTTGTCTGGGCAGTAAAGCACTTCAGATGCTACCTTTACGGCCGCAAATTCAAGCTAGTCACAGACTGCCATCCTCTGAAATGGGTGATGAGTGTCAGGGACCCTAGCTCGCGACTCGCTAGATGGAATCTACCCCTGCAGGAATACTGCTTTGAAGTTGAGCACAAGTCAGGAAAGACACATCTGAATGCTGATGCACTCAGCCGCACAGCTGCCGTGGCAGCTATAGATGAGTTTGTCCCCGTAGTCGACCCCGCCGAATTACGCACAGAGCAGTGCAAAGATCCTGACCTGAAGCGAATAATCGAAAGCTTAGAGGGCGCACCGTCTCACCTCGAACAGCTAGGTTATTTCATTGGAAAAGACGGCACCCTGTGTCGGCGCACGAGGCCAACCAGGAAAGGGAGACCAGAGAAAACCTCTTGGGAAAGAGTCGTCATACCTCGGTCGTGGACAGAAAGGGTTCTTCGCGCGTTTCACGATGCGCCATGCGCCGATCATTTTGGCGTAGCGAAGACACGCAGGCGTGTGGAGCGTTTGTACTTTTGGAGTGGCATGCGACAGGATGTTAGAGACTACTGTGCGAAGTGTCATTCCTGTCTCGAAAGAAAAACACCCAAGCGACGAAGACCAGCTCCAATTCAGCCGTTCCCTGAGGTTTCGGCTCCCTTCGAGCAGAGAGGTATGGACATAATGGGCCCATTGCCCACGACCATTTCCGGAAACAAGTACATTTTAGTATTTGTCGATCACCTTTCAAAATACGCGGAAGCGGTAGCACTCCCAGATCAGAAGGCAGACACGGTTGCAAGAGCATTTGTCGAACAGATCGTGCTCCGACATGGACCCCCGAGGCAACTCTTGACAGATCGGGGAACGAACTTCGTGTCGCAGCTAATGAGGAGAGTTTGCGAGCTGCTTAAGATCGCTAAGAAGCAGACAACACCGTACCATCCGGCTTGCAACGGCGCGGTGGAGCGACTGAACCAAACCGTGGCCGGGTTCCTGTCGCATTTTGTTTCGCGCGACCAGCGGGACTGGGACTTGTGGCTCCCATATGCAATGTTTGCCTACAATTCCGCAGCATACGAGAGCACGGGCGAATCGCCATTCTTTCTTCTCTACGGCCGAGACCCGGACCAGCCTAGTGAAGTGCCAGAGGGCCCCCGTCGTGTCCCATACGCTTCACTGGACGACTATAAGGTTGAGCTAGAATCGCGCTTGCAAGTGGCGAGGGACATCGCAAAGGAGGCCTTAAAGAAAGCGGCGAAGCGCAGGAAGGAGGTGCACGATCGCAGTGCTAGAGACGCGCCGTTTGATGTGGGGGACAGCGTGTACATTGAAAACTGCCAAAGGCAGATTGGGCTAGCTCGTAAGTCCCAGACGAAGTGGAGAGGACCGTGCGAGGTTGTCGAGAAGCTTTCTCCGGTAAACTTCAGAGTCCGAGACGTGAACCGGCGCTTGATAAGGATACACGCAAATCGCCTCAAGTCGGCACCGGTTCAGTATTCACGAAATGAGGAAAGGGAAAGCGCGGATTTTGATGGGGACAGAAGTGAAGCGGAGCGCGCAGATAGTTCGCAAGAAACGCCCTCTCCTGCATTTGTTCGGCAGGCGCCAGAGGTGACGGCCGGAATGCCACCGGATTTACTTCATGCATTGCTAGAAGAAGAAGAAGCGCGCGAGGTTGCCGCGCAGATAACGCCAGGAGAGGCTCCTGCCACGAGCCCTCGCGAGTCCCAAAGCAGACAAAGGGTCACAGACTTACTTAGTGTGACTCATGAAGGCCGATATCCGCTGCGAAATCGGAAAGCTAAGTCGGACTAATGGCGTAAACAGAGCGGAGTTGTGAACTGGTTAGAATTGTGTAATGCCACAGCTCATAACATTGTTATGTGCTTATGTGTTAAGTTATCGGAGTTGGTAGTTAAACCTTTCTGTCATTAAGTAACACCTTCACAGGAGAGCATGCGGAGCGCATGCAGAACCTGCCCTACTTCCTTTCGTTATCTATATTTTTGTCTGTGCCGTGATCGTGCTAGAAGTGGGAGCTCCTTTGTAACTGTGGTAAATTTATTTCGTCCAGTTTGGACTAGAAAGGAGAGGCTTGGGTGCTGAGTTTCATGTTTATCTGTAAAAGAAGATCAGTGCTGCCCCTGGAGACGCCAGTTATGACAGCTGAGGCATATGGTGTTGTGCAGTGGTGTTGAGTGCAGCGAAAAGTGTTTTGTCGGACGCACTGTGCGAGGCGATTCAGAAAGACAAGGGGAGCTGCATGGACTCAAATGTTCGGAGAACATTCTTCTGGAGGGTGAGCGAGTGTGACGTACCTTGTGTGTGCTACGAGGGTCCGCGTTCGACGGCGCGGCGTAGACGGGGCCCCCAGTGGCGGCGAAAGCACAACCGGACCCCCTTACATGTTTCTACTGTATATGGCTGCAAGCAACTTGAGTGGGATTGCTTTCGGGCCTGCCGCCGTGGACCGCACGGAGACGACCCAGGTGACAGCGGCATCATCAATTACCGAGCCATACTCGTTGAGAGTGAACGACCAGAACGAAGGGGTTTAAGCACAACCGGACCCCCTTTCCATAGTGTCGACACGAGTCGAACGCCGCCGCCGCCGCCGCGGGGAGACGGGCGTTATCTTCCCTAATTGCCGTGGCCGTCCCGGGGACAAAGGGGCCTCGTTTCGGCGGGCCTGGCCCCGTGGCAAGACGGCGGGCATCATCAATCAACCCTCCCGAGCACATCCCAGGACAAGGGACCACTTTCCCGGCCTTTTAGTGACCTCGCCTTCCGGCCTTGAGTGGCGAGTGTCATTTGATGGAGAACGGAGGTCGGTGACCCGCGGGAACCGTCAACCAGCCAGAGCGCGCCTTACCACAGCCGACGCTACCTCGACGACAACCTTCTTTCCCTCGGACTCAACACGTGAGGGGGGCGAGACCATAAGTGCGGTGGTGTGTTTGTACGCCCAAGTGAAAGCCCTAGCCCCCCCCCCCCCCACTCCGGCGTGGGCGTCCTCACCCTAGGGAGTGTGGGGATAAGAGGATATAAAAATCGACAAGGAGTACCGAAGAGGCCACGCTCAGGACGACATCGTTCGCCAAGGGGGCCTTCAGCGCCGAAGCCCGACGGCGTGCAGCTTCTGCCAGCAACCGTTCGAGCTCAACTTCGGAGCCCCTCCATCGTCCCCATGAAGTTGTCGGCACGTAAGCTCGGACGCCCCAGCCTCTGATGTATAATCATAATCATGTGTAATTATTGAATATATCTGTTTGTTTAAACTGAGCCATACGGTGTCTCTTTGCCTCTCCGTCGCGTGTGGACCTGCGCATTATGGGGGGTCATCACATTCGCAGTCAATGCCGCTCTGCCTTGGATTTAACTTTTTCCTCCCCAGAAGTCTCTGTTACGTCTTGGGCGCCTGTTGACTGTGCAACAAACAGTGATCATCTACCGATTAGTTTCAAGTTTGCGTGTAAATTAACTCTTCCTGAGCGACATCAGCGCACGTTAATAAATTACAATTGCTTTAAAACGTGTTAACGCAATTTAAAGACACGCTAAAATCAGCCCTCCAAATCACTTCAGACACTCGCGCTCAAAGAAGTGCCGAAAGCAAGGCTGCACATCTATGCTCAGTACTGGACCATGCAAGGCAAAAGTCTGAATTTTTGCTCAAGAGAACAAAGGGTGCAATCGCGAACAATTGGTGGAACGCTGAGTGCACGCGTGCATATAGACGACGGAAAGCAGCTTGGAAGAAACTTCTCATCAATCAATGCCCAAAAAATTGGCTGGATTATAAGTATGTTGCAGCAACATTTAAGCGCACTGTCGCCCGTGCAAAGGAGGAGTATAATACAAATAATTATGATTTCCTTTCCCAATCAGGAAATAAACGAGCTTTGTTTAATTTCATGAGGCGCAACAAGGTGATTCCTCCGGCTGCCAACATTGAATCCCTTGTTCAGTCCCCTGCTGACATCGCAAAGGCCTTAGAGGATATTGCGTGTGGCCTAGAGCTTCGCTTTACACCTGCTTTACCTTCTCCTACTATATTCACATGCACCTCAAGTGATTTCACTGAGGTCTCTATGCATGAGCTGTCGCAAATTGTTCTGCGCTTATCCCCAGCGGCTCCTGGCCCCGATAAGGTCACTTCATCTATGATCAAAATATTGTTCAATGAATCTCCTGGAGACCTGTTGGCTGATTAACCATTCTATTAAAGGCCCTTGGATACCGCATGAGTGGCATCTTGCTGAAATAGTTCCATTGCTTAAAAAGCAAGGGGAGGGCTTAACTTTAGACAATATACGCCCTATTTCGTTAACATCGAACCATGTGAAATTGGTGGAAAGGGTCCTTCTCAGCCGTGTCATGTCATTCATTTCAGGAAATGCTGTATTGAATCCATGCCAAATTGGTTTCAGGCCGGGTTGTTCAATTTGGTGTGCTCATACTGACCTTGAGACCCGTATTAAATTAGCTCGCAATAGAAAAACGTTTGCTGCGCTTGTCACCTTGGATGTCAGTAAAGCATACGACAGCGTGGAGTACTCGACTCTATTACTAAGATTACAGGAACCCAACTTCCCAAGCTATTTTGTAGCCTGGATTTCTGTTTTTTTGGAAAATAGAGAATTTTACTGCTGCCAAAATGGTGTTTCCTCAAGGAGATTTCCACAGACAAGAGGTGTTCCGCAAGGATCAGTTCTCTCACCTCTTCTTTTTAACATTTTTTCTAAGCTCAATTCCATGCATTCAAAATGTGAAAACTTATGTGTACGCCGACGATATTGCATTTTTTGCATCAGGAGGTGACATTCACACTCTTTATCAAACCCTGAAAAATTACCTCAATGTTCTTGACAACTGGCTAGGAAGAATTCATCTGTCCCTTAATGTGAAGAAATGCGCATTGTTAGTATTTCCAGTTTCTGTTCCAGTAAATATCTGCCTGGTCTATAAAAATAACATAATACCTCAAGTTCAGACGGTGAAGTATCTCGGTGTAATATACGACTCTACTCTCTCCTGGCGGCCACACATTGAGCAAGTTTCTGCAAAAGGAGTTCGGGCCATTGGCATCCTGCGCAGGCTTTGTAGTGCTAGGTCAGGCATGAGAAGGCATACGCTTCTGATGATTTATAAAATGTACATCCGCCCAATTTTGGAGTTCGGGTGTGTTTTATTCTCAGGAGCTCCTGCCTATAAATTTCGCCCTCTTGTGCTTTTGGAGCGTGAGGCGTTGCGCCTTTGTCTGGGGCTTCCAAAATATGTCGCCGATGCTGTTCTGCACCTTGAGACGCGAATGCCTTCGTTATCAGCTAGGTTTCGCATTTTAACAGTTCAAACATTTTTAAAATTGTGCGACTCACCTCTTCATGCTTCCAGTATAGTACTTCTTAGTCAACCTTCCGCCTTTTTTAGTGCTGCCTGGTCTCGATTTCATACCCCGCAGATATGTTACATGCAGTCCCTCCTTGATCGCATAAATATTCATTTCACAGATGTCCGCCAAATATATAACAACTCCTCATCTGTCCAGATTGAATTCGATGGCATTTTCCCATCGAATGCAAAGCTGCAGCCATTCCCGCTTCTTCAGGGTCTATTGCACGACCACCTAAGGTCCTTGCCCTTTCATGTTCTTATTGCTACCGATGCCTCGCAGGATCGCGAAAAGGCAGGTGTGGGAATTTTTTCGCCTTCACTGGATTGGTCTTTTTCTCTCCGTCTTCCTGACTTCACTCCAATTTTTCTGGATGAATTATTAGCAGTAATCTTAGCCTTACGAAAATTAGAATCTACCGTTTCCCAGGTCGTGGTTATGACAGACTCTCTGTCCATTTGCTCTTCCTTATCCTCACCCACTGACTCTCGGCCATTACGCCTCTTTAAGTTCCTGATTCCGCTCCATCTAAATTCGGTAAGGTTGCTTTGGGTACCCGGTCACATGGGCTTTCACTTAAATGAGGTTGCAGATTCCTTAGCAAGAGCCTCTCTCAGCGGCCCAATTGTTGCTGTCCTGCCATCGTGTGCATATACAGCTGCGGTGAGGTTTCGCAGCTACACAATATTTCAGGAATTTTCTGCCTCGGCTCTTACATCTTCTGCATCCTTGGAGTAGCAAAGACTGGCGCTCACGCAGACTAGAGGTCTCTTTCACGCGCTTGCGTTGCCGGGTTCCCCTTCTAAATTTCTACCTTCACAGATCTGGCCTGGCAGCTTCCACACTGTGCCCTTTTTGTGCCGAACGTGAGACAATAGATCACTTCCTGCTGTTCTGCCGCCGCTTTTCTCATTTGAGGAAGCGTCTTTTGCAAATTCCATTTCATCAACTGGGCTTGCCTGTGTCTTCCGCGGTTGTTCTTTCCATTGGCGCTTCTTTGCTTGGACGAAGCGACAGGAGTGTGCGCTCTGCTGTGCAAAATTTTCTTCAAGAAACGCAGCGACTCCCATTCTAATTTCTTTTTCCCGCCCTCAGTCAGTACGACATTACAACATTACAGGTATTGTGTACTATTATGCACATTAAGCAATTGTCCCGTCTTTGATCTCCAAGTTAACTGGACCCCTTTCCTTCCCTCTTCCAATCTCTCAGACTACATACTATGACCACTCCTTTTCCCGTCAAAACTTTCCTGTATCCAGTAATTAACCGCCTGTGCCTTGGCCACTCCCCCGTAGTGGGTATGTGCCAGCAACGTCTGAGGCCTTCCTTCCTTCCTTCCTACAAGGCTCTTGCGCCACGCAGGCTTGCGAGGCATCGCTGAGGCCATAGGAGCTTAGCGTTTAGGTTCGGTTTACGAGGTTTAACGCCCCAAAGCGACTCTGACGATGAGGGACGCCGTAGTGCAGAGCTCCAGATAAATTCGACCACCTGGGGTTCATTAACGTGCACTGACCTCGCACAGTACACGGACCTCTAGAATTTCGCCTCCATCGAAATGCGATCACCGCGGCCAAGATCGAACCCGCGTCTGTTTCTATGCTGAGATGCTCACGACTATAGGCGCCAGGCCATGGCTGCTGTGCACCTATGCAGCTGCCATAATGTATCTTCTCCACCCCCGTCCATTAACAGTACTTAACTGATATAAAAACAGCCAAAGCAGCAACATTGTTTCGTAGTAAATATACCTCTTCATAGCAGACCAATATTAAAACGCAGAGACCGCAGCGGTGGCCTAGCCGCTTGAGCATCCGCCTCGCGTGTTGGAGGCGCAGGGTTCGATTCCACCGGTGATACAATGGGTATACAAGCTTTCCCCTGGCCTGGTGCTCGGTTTATTTACGACGAAATACTTGGAAAATGGGTCTTTGACCCTACCTTGAGTCGAAGAAAATACCTTGTGCCAAGGCGCTGTTTGGAAGCAGATGCAATAGAGCCACAAAAATTCATCGTCATCATCATATGAAAGCGCAGAAAACCAAAGTAATGTTCAACAGTCTAGCAAGGGAACAGCAGTTCACAATTGGCAGCGAGGTGCTGGAAGCGCTAAAGGAATATGTCTACTTAAGGCAGGTAGTGGCCGCTGATCCTGATTATGAGCGGGAAATAACTAGAAGAATAAGTTTGGTTTATGGGCGTTTAACGTCCAAAAGCGACTAAGGCTATGAGAGACGCCGCACTGAAGGGCTCTGGAAGTTTCGACCACCTGGGGTTCTTTAACGTGCACTGACATCGCACAGTACACGGGCCTCTAGAATTCCGCCTCCATCGAAATTCGACCGCCGCGGCTGGGATCGATCCCGCGTCTTTCGGGCCAGCAGCCGAGCGCCATAACCACTGAGCCACCGCGGCGGCCCTAGAAGAATAAGAATGGGGTGGAGTGCCTATGACCTATCCCCTCAGATAATGAATGGCAGTTTACCAATATCCCTTAAGAGAAAAGTATACACTTGTATCTTGACCCTACTCACCTACAGAGCAGAAACGTGGAGGCTAACGAAAAGAGTTCTGCTAATGTTAAGGACAGCGCAGCAAGCTATGGAAAGAAAAATGATAGATGTAACGTTAAGAGACCGGAAGCGGGCAGAGTGGCTGAGAGAACAAACGAACGCTGGTTAATGACATAACCGCCCAAATCAAAATGAAGAAATGGGCTTTGGCAGGGCATGCAATGCGAAGGCAAGATAACCGCTGGTCCTTAAGGGTAACGCAGTGGATTCGAAGGGAAAGTAAGCGTAGCAGGGGGCGGCAAAAGGTCACGTGGGTGGATGAGATTAAGTGGTTTGCGGGCATACGGTGGGCGCAGATGGCAGAGGACAGGGTTAATTTGAGAGACGTGAGAAAGGCCTTTGCCCTGCAGTGGGAGTATTCAGGCTGATGATGATAGTGGTGATGAAATATTCTTGTTCGTTTTCTTCTTCTCTCACAGAGGGACACAAACTGGAGAACCGGCTTGTTTAGCCTCTCAGACCAAGGACTAAAATTTTATTTTCTGTCTCTCTCTTTGCAGAACTTTGCTTCTCATTTATGTGGTCGACTAGCTTGCCTTTCTTCCCCATCTTTCATCGCAAAAGCGGCCCTCCTAGGTGTCAGAGCAGCGTGCCAGAGGCGGCCCCTCCTTTAAAAAAATTCCTTTTTACTGTACACAGACTTTCGTCAATGAAGTCCATAGACTTCCTATAAACATATCCTATAGACTAATACGCACTGATCATAGATTTATGGCCATGCACTTTTAGTATACTTTTTGTCCGCGGACAGTATATAGACTATGAATAGAGGAAAAGAAATGTATATGTAGGAAGGCAATAGAGTCCACAAGAAGCGTATAGGAAGCCCATAGACCACTTTTATAAGGCCTATGCCCTGGAATGCGGGCGCTGGTCACGCTCACCCATGTAGTACATCCAGGGCTCGCGCGAGAAGCCCTTGATGACCAGGAAGGCGGTCATGGAGAGGATTCCCGCCATGGCCATGACCAGGTCCGGCAGCTTGAGCACGCGGCTGCAGAAGCCGATGAAGAGGCCCGAGCACACGATGTCCAGCGCCCCGAAGCCGGCCGCCATGTTGGAGTACATGGCCACGCTCCAGTGGAAGCGGCGCAGCGAGAAGTAGAACGAGATGCTCTTGCCGGCTGCGCAGCAGAGAAGCGAAAGAGGGACACGGAGGTCAGCGACCCGCGCCGATCGAGGGCCGCTTGGTTGGATTTCACAACTCGCACTGTTTATTGAAAAAGTTTACTCGCGTGCCAGTGGTGGCACGGCAAGGTCTCGCACGCGGAACTCCATGCTCACCTGAGAAGCCGTGGCCTGCAGTGGATTATTAGACTCCTCAAAGGACGGATGTCGTTCCGCATCGACAAGGCTACAGAGCAGGCACGATTTGCAACCTCCAGCCCCAGGGGCGAATTTATGCGTCACCGGCGATTTGAGGGGATCGTTCCCCTGCCCCTCCCCGATAAATCGGACCTCTCCTGCGCCTCATGGGACGTTATATTTTGATTCGAGCACGTATATGAGCGGGCGCCTTAGAGGGCGGTGTGTGAAACTGAGAGTTAAATAATCCGCCGTAGATTACACACTGCCCGTTTTTAGTACGTGCTGGTGGTGGAGCTGGACGCAGTGATTAGTACCCAGACACAGTCAAATTGAAGGTTTGCCCACGTTATTTTCTGTAATACATCACAGAAATGGCCGTACAACAGCCACGCAAGCCACCTAAAAGAAGGGCACTTGATTCTTTACGATCCTCTCTTGAGCGTTTTCTTCACCCGATTGTAAGGAAATTATTTGGGCTAAGGCTCATCTTTGCGAGCCGATTTCCTGCCAAGTGTGCTTTTTAGCACACTTTCGGCATTGCACTTTTGGTATGTGTGCAAAATGAAGTGGTTTTTAAGAAATCACGCAGCGATTTCGCAATCCCCGATGTGACAGCCATTTCGCATCGCTGCTATATTAATCAGCGCATGAAGTTGGGCCAGTTGGCTTTCCATGACTAGAAGACAAACTACAGAAATCGTTTCGAATCAGTGCGAAAACACGGACTTGTTCTACTTAGAAGACGGCGATGAACAGGCGGTGCCGTGGGACGGACCGCTCGTGTCAGGTCAGCTGCGAACAGACAACGCGACAACGGATGATTTTGCCTGGGGTTGGCGCACATCGGATTAGTGCTTGCGCACTAATAGAGCGAAAAACGGGGCGTACAGGAGTGGGGAGAAGACACGGGGTATTTTTATCTCGCATGTTTCGTTCTTGAGAACTAACATTAAGAGCTCCCTTTTGTGGAATAGTTAGATAGGTGAACTTGTTACATGGCTGGCTGAAAGGAACCGTAGTGAAATGGGAAGCAGCGTGTGGGCGCTGCGGCACGGCCCTGCAAGGCAGCGAAATACAGGTTTGTCTTTCTCTCTATACTAGCGTGCCTCGCACTTATTCGAGCAAAGCGTACCCAGTGTTAACAAGGCGAAGGCAGCAAGGAAGCAAAGAATAACGACCAAGGCTTCTAATTGGGCTAGTTGGTTGCTATAATTCGACATAGTGGCTAGCGCACAAGGTAGACGTACACAAAAAGAATTAAGACAGGACAAACGCTAGACGCAAGACTTTGGTAAATCTCTTCGCATGTCCCACAGAAGGGCAGACCAGACAGAAAAGCCGAAGAACTTCAGGTGGCACCAGGCGGTTGTTGAGCACAAAAGTCAACACCCTTTCACGACACGTACTGCAGGACAATCAAGTTGACATAGGAGGTGGAAAGGTTGTGACAAAGAGAAATGGGGGATAAGGGGGCCCAATGTACCAGAAATAGTAACTGCCAAAGCTCTTAATTGGGCCAGTGGTTGCTATAATTCGACATAGTGGCTAGCGCACAAGGTAGACGTACACAAAAAGAATTCAGACAGGACAAACGCTAGACGCAAGACTTTGGTAAATCTCTTCGCATGTCCAACAGAAGGGCGGAACAGACCGAAAAGCCGAAGAACATCAGGTGGCACCAGGCGGTTGTTGAGCGCAAAAGTCAACACCGTTTCACGACACGTACTGCAGGACAATCAAGTTGACATATGAGGTGGAAAGGTTGTGACACAGAGAATTGGGGGATAAGGGGGCCCAATGTACCAGAAATAGTAACTGCCAAGGCTCTAAAATGGGCTAGTTGGTTGCTATAATTCGACATAGTGGCTAGCGCACAAGGTAAACGTACACAAAAAGAATTCAGACAGGACAAACGCTAGACGCAAGACTTTGGTAAATCTCTTCGCATGTCCAACAGAAGGGCGGAACAGACCGAAAAGCCGAAGAACATCAGGTGGCACCAGGCGGTTGTTGAGCGCAAAAGTCAACACCGTTTCACGACACGTACTGCAGGACAATCAAGTTGACATATGAGGTGGAAAGGTTGTGACACAGAGAATTGGGGGATAAGGGGGCCCAATGTACCAGAAATAGTAACTGCCAAGGCTCTAAAATGGGCTAGTTGGTTGCTATAATTCGACATAGTGGCTAGCGCACAAGGTAAACGTACACAAAAAGAATTCAGACAGGACAAACGCTAGACGCAAGACTTTGGTAAATCTCTTCGCATGTCCAACAGAAGGGCGGTACAGACCGAAAAGCCGAAGAACATCAGGTGGCACCAGGCGATTGTTGAGCGCAAAAGTCAACACCCTTTCACGACACGTACTGCAGGACAATCAAGTTGACATAGGAGGTGGAAAGGTTGTGACACAGAGAAATGAGGGATAAGGGGGCCCAATGTACCAGAAATAGTAACTGCCAAGGCTCTTAATTGGGCTAGTTGGTTTCTATAATTCGACATAGTGGCTAGCGCACAAGGTAGACTTACACAAAAAGAATTCAGACAGGACAAACGCTAGACGCAATACTTTGGTAAATCTCTTCGCATGTTCAACAGAAGGGCGGAACAGACCGAAAAGCCGAAGAACATCAGGTGGCACCAGGCGGTTGTTGAGCGCAAAAGTCAACACCCTTTCACGACACGTACTGCAGGACAATCAAGTTGACATATGAGGTGGAAATGTTGTGACACAGAGAATTGGGGGATAAGGGGGCCCAATGTACCAGAAATAGTAACTGCCAAGGCTCTAAAATGGGCTAGTTGGTTGCTACAATTCGACATAGTGGCTAGCGCACAAGGTAAACGTACACAAAAAGAATTCAGACAGGACAAACGCTAGATGCAAGACTTCGGTAAATCTCTTCGCATGTCCCACAGAATGGCAGACCAGACAGAAAAGCCGAAGAACTTCAGGTGGCACCAGGCGGTTGTTGAGCGCAAAAGTCAACACCCTTTCACGACACGTACTGCAGGACAATCAAGTTGACATAGGAGGTGGAAAGGTTGTGACACAGAGAAATGCGGGATAAGGTGGCCCAATGTACAAGAAATAGTAATTGCCAAGGCTCTTAATTGGGCTAGTTGGTTGGTATAATTCGGCATAGTGCATGGCTAGCGCACAAGGTAGATGTACACAAAAAGAATTCAGACAGGACAAACGCTAGACGCTCGACTTTGGTAAATAAACTGGCTGTATCTGGCATGTCCCAGAGGCACGGAAACTTAAGGAGTTACGCTGCCTCCGGCAGCTGCGGCGATAAGTGAAACTAGAATGAGTATATCTGCACACAGCTACGTATCATCGTCAACAGATGCAGTAGCACCAGTTCACTGCGTAAGAAGGTCTCGCTTACAGGAAGTGTATATCGTGATTAAATTGTAAATAAGGGGCTTTAAGGTGGTGAAGAGGAACATGGCTTATGAGAGGCGCCGTAGTGAAGGGCTGCGGACTGGTGTAGACTACCTGCGGTTTTTAACATGCGCTGACACCACACAGCAAACGGGCATCTTTGTATTTCGCAACCGTAGAAATGCAGCTACGGCCGCCGCAGCCAGGATTTGGAAGTATGTATGACTACCTATATTTTATTTCAGTGTTCGCTGAAGTTCCACCTGCATTGCCTACGCCATCGTTTTCTGTCGCGTAATATAACTGGGAAGAACATATTGATCTCCCAGATCTATTCATGTTTCGCGGCGAATGAGACAACACTGTGACGTTCCTTGTGTGTGCTACGAAGGGCCTCGTTTCGGCGGGCCTGGCCCCGTGACAAGACGGCGGGCGTCATCAATTACCGAGCCATACTCGTTGAGAGTGAACGACCAAAACGAAGGGGTTTAAGCACAACCGGATTCCCTTTCCATAGTGTCGGCACGTGTCGAACGCAGCCGCCGCGGGGAGACGGGCGTTATCTTCCCAAATTGCCGTGACCGTGCCGGGGACAAAGGGGCCTCGTTTCGGCGGGCCTGGCCCCGTGACAAGACGGCGGGCATCATCAATTACCGAGCCATACTCGTTGAGAGTGAACGACCAAAACGAAGGGGTTTAAGCACAACCGGACCCCCTTTCCATAGTGTCGGCACGTGTCGAACGCCGCCGCCGCCGCCGCGGGGAGACGGGCGTTATCTTCCCCAATTGCCGTGACCGTTCCGGGGACAAAGGGGCCTCGTTTCGGCGGGCCTGGCCCCGTGGCAAGACGGCGGGCATCATCAATCAACCCTCCCGAGCACATCCCAGGACAAGGGACCACTTTCCCGGCCTTTTAGTGACCTCGCATTCCGGCCTTGAGTGGCGAGTGTCATTTGATGGAGAACGGAGGTCGGTGACCCGCGGGAACCGTCAGCGGGCCAGAGACCGTATACCACCGCCGACGCTACCTCGACGACAACCTTCTTTCCCTCGGACTCAACACGTGAGGGGGGCGATACCATAAGTGCGGTGGTGTGTTTGTGCGCCCAAGTGAAAGCCCTAGCCCCCCCCCCCCCCTTTCACTCCGGCGTGGGCGTCCTCACCCTAGGGAGTGTGGGGATAAGAGGATATAAAAATCGACAAGGAGTACGGAAGAGAGAACGCTCAGGACGACATCGTTCGCCAAGGGGGCCTTCAGCGCCGAAGCCCGACGGCGTGCAGCTTCTGCCAGCAACCGTTCGAGCTCAACTCCGGAGCCCCTCCATCGTCCCCATGAAGTCGTCGGCACGTAAGCTCGGACACCCCAGCCTCTGATGTATAATCATAATCATGTATAATTATTGAATATATCGGTTTGTTTAAACTGAGCCATACGGTGTCTCTTTGCCTCTCCATCCCGTGTGGACCTGCGCATTATGGGGGGGGGGGGGGTCGTCACAACACTGAATTCTGATACTGTAGAAGCTTGGGCAAGTTGGTGTGACATTGTTTTTCAGCAGCACAGGGGACAAAGGACGAAACAAGTGCACAGACACGGCGCTGAACTTGCAACTGGTTTATTGAGGCGATTTTCACTACTTAATTACAGTGGCAACTAATGTCAAAAGAAAAGACTGATACACAAAACAGATTGACGATAATGACAATTCCTGAGCAGAGGTCTACAGTGGCACAAGACCAGCTGCGCACGTTTTTCTATTCTCATCAAGGAAACGTAGTTCTTTATCAGACGGAGCTATTGAGGAAACGCTTACGCGTTCCTCTTTGAATTTATGGATTTCATGAGCTTCAATGATTTCACGAGTGATTTTTGTTCTATTATCTGACAGCACTCGGCACTGAGTGAAAACAGGATAACACGGCGGTTTTTTTCTTCTTTTTTCTTTCCTCTGTGCAGTCTCTGCAACGAATTCCAAGGTGACGGGATGCGGTGCCGCTCACGATGTTGTGTTCCCGCAGCCGGTCGTTGAGGCAACGACCCGTTTGTCCCGTTAGTGCTTGCCACATGAAAGCGGAAACCTGTACACAACATTCTTGCTACATGGCACAAAACCTTTTTGGTGTTTCTTATCGCAGCCTACCATCCTTTCATTGCTGCTGAAAAGGGTAGGAGCGCGTGCCGATGTAAACGTTGTTTTTTCCGCGCCCGATAAGCTCTAAAAACTCTGCCATATTGTAAACAGCAGCCGCTGTAATAGCCGCCGCTGTACAACTAATAGAAGATAGGGCTGCCATCGCACATATCCCGACTTACTGAAAAAGCGAAAGAAAACAATCGTCGGCTTGGCGCATGCGTGGGTATATTACTGAGTGGTCTGTTTTCAATAAAAATTTGCTGCTGTTAGTCCAGCCATTGTCCTGTGTGGTTCTCTCCTGTGTATGCGTCTTGTTTGGCTGGTAAAAATTTTTCAGCATGCCTTACCAACTGGCCCACCATTCGACCTTGCTATTGCAGACCAAGGAAAGGTACATCGAAGTGGCTGTACGATAGGATATGTGTCCGAAATGTAATGCAATGTATAGGGCTGTATATCCGGATATATGTCCGAAAGCGTGTGACGCACTTTGCCTCGGGTCCTCAAAGCATGCCACCAACACCTTTTTTCTATCTGCATCTGGAAAACTGTCACTTTTCGCATTAAGAAAAAGAAAATAGAAAAAAAACTCTAGTGAAATGAATGTCCACTTGCGCTACTGGCCTCAAGATTACACGCTTCTTTGGCACAATCAAAACGAATCGAAATGACGTTAATCAATTAATGAGCAAATGGTGTTAATCAATGGTAATCAGTAGTCAGTTGAGATAGTTTGTTAATCTCCATGGTGAACTGAATCCTGTTCGTCCGTCGTGTTTTGTTCGCGCTTCAATTCATCATGAAGCAGAAATAAACCGAGAACCGAACTTGGGGATACTGCAGCGAATATGCAACGAACTGAAACGCCGCCGTTTGATACTTTGTTGTGCGTGCTAGCAAAACCCCGTGCGGCATTGGTGATTCCGGTGCCCTAAAAAAAAGTACCTCCTACTGCACGCCCTTACCCGCGGCGATGTACCAGCGACAGCTGTACCACAAGAGCTACTGCACATGGACATACGTCACATGTCCCACGTCAATCACGTCACCATACATGGCACATTATTCGGAGTGCCCCTGTCCGACCTGAACAGCAGCCACCTCGGATGGCTCTCTCCTCAGCCCACATTATCGGAGAGGGGGCTACGTAAGCACACATTTTTCAGAGTTGCAAATAAGGCGGTCACATGGATAATACCCGTGTAGATCACATGATCAAGCTTGGTGCGCTCTCAAAGCGCCCCCTACTGCTCACCTGGAGACGATTACTTGTCCACATCACTGCGGGAGGCCTCGGCTGCGGCATGCGAAAGCGGGAACGCTTACCTGAGAAAGCTTCCTACGTAGCTATCGCTATAAAAGGATCGCGACGGTTAGCTTGGGACACGGTAAAGGGTGAATAGCAAAAGCATACGCCGAAGCACACGACGGGCAACTAGAAGACATGCAGGAATTCACAGTACTGGGAACACGAAAGGGAAAAAAGCCAAATCTCCCCCCCCAACCCCCATTTCGCGGGGCTAAAGGCAAAACACCGATAGATGTCCCTTGTCCTTACAGAGCCAACTTCGCGACTCACGTGCATAAAAGGTCCTGGTGGCCGCTGAGAATGTGCCATGTGTGCCTGGTGGGCACACATGGCTTATCCTCAGTGGATAGCGCTCTCATGAGAATGATCATGCACAATTCTGAATCGCCCAGATTGGCTCATTGGTCAGTGGTGGGGCCAAGATCTTACTTACGAAACACTGCGAAGACTACGAAAGACAATGCGACAATTGCTGGTGAACCGTCCTGAAACAGCCACCGAAGTAGAAGTGGCCGTATGCGGTTCTGAATTCATTGTCCAGGGTGAACAAAACCAATAGGCTAACGCAAGAGTTTTCTCTCAAGTTGTACGGCGACTACAACAGAGGCATCTATCGCTCTTAACAGCATTGCGTCACCTGCCGTTGTTACTCTCCGGATGAGATAATTGGCAGGTACCGACTACGGGGCATTGGCCAAGACACAGGCGGCAAGTGACAGGTGCGCAAAAGCGTTTTTCACGAAAGTACTCGCGCGAAGGTTTGCCGATTAAAATACGAAGAAATCGATTCCTGTGAGATGGGCAAGTCAGGACTCAGGATGAGGGCTTTATAGGCAGAGAATCGCAGCCTTGAATATAGATGAATTTTGTGCATGGGCAAAAGGAAGTAGGAATTCAGAATCGTTAGCGAGGATCGCCTCGCAATTTGAATCAGTTATTGTTGTCCTCTGTTGCGGGGGATTGGCCAGGGTAAACTTGTGCTAGGGTAATTGTAGTGTTTTGGGTAATTAGGCACAGATTAATTAAAGCGAAAATAAAATAAAAAACGGGCGACAAGGTTAGAGTAACGAATACATGAAAATTACTAAAAGATTGTTTAGGTTCGGAAATTTTGGGTACAATTAGCAAGGGGATCTGCCGGTAGTCTGTTGTTCGCACCACCGCATTTCTTTCCTCCTTCGTCTTCTTCTAGGTCGGGTCCAGCAGCGTGTATGCCGGACGCAAATGGGAAGGAAGTGCGCCGCATCGTCATCACCATCGTCGCCTCGTCCAGCGGACGGCCGTGATCGGGGGTCGGGTCGGAATGGCGGCGGGGGCGCCGCTGCGGCTGCTACTCGCCCTGGCGTCCATGGGCTGCGGCCTCGCCCAGCAGAGCCTGCAGGTGGGGGCGGCGGCCGACGACGGCGGCGGCGCTGATGGTGGGGGGACTGTACCGGCCGGACGACTACGGCGACGCCGCCGGCGGGCCGCCTGCGTTGGCCATGCGCGGCCGGCTCGCCAGGGAGGGTGCCCGCAGGGCGGCCCAGGTGGCGCAGTCTCGGTGCCGCGAAGAGGCCTACCTCGAGCTGCGCGCCATGTGCGAGCGCAACCTGGACGAGGTGATGCGCCTCTACACGAGGGTGAGCGCCACGAGTGAGGACGGGGGGACTGCTTGCCCTTGGTGGTCGCACGGAAGAAGCACGAGCTCTCAACTTCCCGCAGTCCGCAGGCAAACAAAGTAACGCCGGAAGTTCAGCACTCATGCTTCACACTTCCGCACGTCGTCCTGTTTTGTTTTTTGTGCTGCAGCCACAAAGATATGCCATATAAAGTGGCTACGCATCGAGGATGCGTCAGAATAGCCCGAAAAACAGAATGCCGGCGGTGTCGTCTTGTTGGATCGCTGTGGCCACGTGACTTAAAGAGCAACGGCAAGGAGCACGCGTGTAGTGTTACGATCGAGCTGTTCTGGTTTCCGTAGACCTTTTATTGTTTAGATTCATGTACAGTACCCCATTTTGTTTCATTCACCTACATTAAGTTTTAGTTTTAGTTTTTTTTGCCGAGTTTCCGTTGAATTTTTATTGGGTTTGACTCCACTTCCTTCTCAGTTAGAGCCGATGGTCTCATTATTTCACATTTTTCTCTTTACCAACTTTTTGTTCATCAAGTTTTAAATCTCTAAGCTCGGCGTACTGTGTTTGTTGGCGCTTTTTTTTTCACGCAGCTTTGGTCCTTTCAGCATCTGGGTTTTGCAGCCTTGGTAAATATTTTGCACTTACCTTTTATACACATTCTCGGTGATCGGTGGGGTTCTGTCTCTACACGTGGAATTGGTATGCAACGCGGCTTTATGTTGTTTGGCTTGTGCCGGTCTCTGCTCGCGTTGACGCCTTCCTAGGTGAACTTATCCTTTAATTTTTGTTTTTGTTCCGCCCCCTTTTGCCGTGCGCACAAACCTCTCTCCCTCCTCCCACCTATATATTTCGCTCCTTTCATTAAACTTGTCAGTCACCGACGTGTTATGTGTTTCCCAAATAGAATCGCAGCGTCTAGCCCGGAAAAATGCCGTTCCGCCTTTTGCCGTGTTCGTTGTCATTCGGCATGTGCTGGCAGCCATGCAAACTAGAGGTGTTTGTGCACATTTCCCGGGACTTGAATCGTTTGGCAATACGGGACAGCCAGGAAAAAAAAAAGGTTGTGCTGCTTCACAAGCGTCATTGATGGTTTCTATGCTGACCTGTCTGCGATAAAGGCGCCAGCGTATTAGTTCTGACGTAAGCATCCCATTTTTGGTTCGCCTTCGCAGTCGTATTTCATATATGAGCGAGTTACGCAGACATTTTAAAAGAAACAGGAAATGAGTACAGAAGCTCAGTATTATCCTGGGAAAGTCTATATAAGTGTAGTCTAAGATACAAGGCTCCAGAGTGGACAGGACGAACGAACACGGACAAGGCGGTTACTGCAACGCGGTAGTCTAGTGCAATCGCAGTCATGCGTGTATTTTGTTTGCTTGCTTTTTCCTTGCACCTTGCTATAAAAGGTGAGCTCGCGCAATAAACTACCGTTGCAGTAAGAGCCTTGTTGGTGTTCGTCTTTCGTTTGTCCTGTCTACTCTTGCGCTTTGTCTCTCCGAGTCATGCACCAACTCTTCCAACAGTCGATTCTTCCAAGTATAGATTTCAGTTGGCGATGTGTCCCTACACTACCCTAGGAACTTGAAAATAACAAAGCAGTGGAAATCACTGACGGGGCGAGAGCTGAAGCTGTGCCGCGGCAAAGCTGCGCTAAGCGATTTTCAGAGAGCATTATTAATGGCACGCTCGAGCTTGATCTCGTATGCCTCTTCTACGGCCTTCGTAGTACTGCCGACGAGTAAAACGAGCGTGTGCGCTGGTTGTGAATTGAAGTAAAGTTGCGGGAAAAAATACAGATTACAAAAGGAACTATATTTACCCATGGCGACTTTTACCTCTGTACCCTTCGCGCAATACTGGCGCGGTCGGTCGCTTCACCGGGCTGTTCACCGCGGGCCCAGGGCGAGCGGGGCCAGTCGTGCCAGCGGCTGCACCAGTACACGGCGTGCGTGGGCAAGGCGCTGAACAGGACCCGCTGCCACCGCGTGGCCGACCTGACGGTCCGCGAGCGCCAGAGGATGCGCGCGAACGTGAACGACTACAACTGGAGCTGCTCGACGAGCAGCCGCCAGGAGTACGCCGCCGGGGGCGCCGCGGGCCTCATGAGCGCCAGCTGCGACGGAAAGGCGCTCATCAACCACCACATGAAGTGCGGCTCCACCTTCCAGAACT
The DNA here is from genome assembly GCF_052857255.1 of Amblyomma americanum. Lineage (NCBI taxonomy): Eukaryota > Metazoa > Arthropoda > Arachnida > Ixodida > Ixodidae > Amblyomma > Amblyomma americanum. Next base: position 122,919,100 of record NC_135507.1, on the reverse strand, counting down.
TCGTCGGGTCCATCAACGTCTACAAGGAGCAGGTGCGCGCGGTCGGACACAGCGCCCGGCCAATGCTACACGACGGCGCAGCGCGCAGCAAATGCACAGGGGGTTTCAGGGAAGCCCGCCTTTAATTTTCAAAATATACGACTCTCGTGGTACGAAAACAAGTTCTGCGCCATAGTAATGCTAACTGTTTTCGAACCCCAAAAACGCTATCCAAAAAAATTAGTTTCGAGCGCCCCTGAAATCGACAGAAAACGAGGGCAGGCGCAACGTTAGTGGATCGAAAAACACGTCACGCAGCAAATGCGAGCAGATAGTTTTTCTAGCTGAGGCTCACATTAAAGGTAAACTACACATGAAATGCTCGGAACAGAACACAGGTGAGTGACAGAGGAGAAGCCCACTAAAGGTTATACTCTGGGGCGGGTGACATCAGGTGGCACAAGAAGGCATGGATGGCGGTGCAGAATTAGTCGTCTCATGGTTACATCATCCGTTTGCAGACGCCTCTCTCAAGCAACCACTCTCGCGACTGCAGCTGTCATCACGACACCATCTTGAGGTGCTGTGGTGTCCGTGCGACTCAGAAGCTTCTTGCAGAAAATAACTTACTACAACCTTTGAAAAGCGTTATGCGCTCCCTCAAAACACGTCACAGGCAAAGAGACGCGATCAATTCCCAGGACGACGCGGAGGTATTAACTGTTTTACTCTTGACAGGCGTGTTTTTTACGCGTTAGATGAGACGGCTATCATAGAAGACGCACGTGCATCTGCGGGTTCATTTGCTTGTGATGAAGGGGACTGGCCACCTGCGCAGAGAAGGCGGCGCTGACTTGAAGCTCACGCCAACACCGCCGTCACCTGCGCGACCCCGACGCAAGGTTTCGGCTGCCACTGCACGAGTGCTATTGTGCTGACGCAGTGCCGTAACGCGTTTTGCGTGCAGTGAGTCTCGGAGAAGCTCCGCGGCTGTTAACGCTGAGCCCTTCCGCACATGCTCGCACTGAGCAGTGCTGCACGGGACGTTCGCGGAAATAACGCATCGTGGCCGCACCACGGCCTTATTACGAGGGACAGATAGCCAGTTTACCTTTCCCACCGCAGAGCCAATGCGTTCTTGGCGTCCGTCGGGCAGCACTCGGAGGGATCTGCTTTGAAATTTAATGCACTGATGCCAACGAATTTCACTCAAAGCAGCTAAAATGCGAGCAATAACGCGAACCTACACAGCTTGGAACAGCGAACGTACTGCAATCCCAGGCCATTACGTAAGACTTATGGGAGTTGCAAAATTAAACGGCGGAAGATTTCAGTTCCTAATGGACAGAGCAAGTGTACGGGATTAACGACCCGTAGCGAGACGCAAGCTATACGGGGCGCCATATTCGAGGGCTCCGGATTAATTTCGACCACCTGCGGACCTTTAATGTGCACACGGGTGTTGTGTCATTTTGCCGCCATTGAAATGCGGCCACCGCGGTCGGGATTCTATCCCCCGACCTTGAGATCGGTAGCCCAACGCCATAGCCACTGAATGACCGCGGCGACTAGACAGAGAGAGAGTAGGTTGTGCTCCTTGCGAGCTCCTTTCTACTTTGCTTTTATTGGCAGTCAGCAATGAGGATGTCTGCGAAAAATGTAGCGCTCGAAACACAGGACGAAACGGAGAGGCCACCACTTGCGCTAGCTTTCGGCTGGTTTTCACCCAACGCACATGCAGGTTTCTGCACACTGCGAGAATCTTCCCTCAATCTTATCACGCAGCAAGCCACTGTTCGCGCCATCAAGAAACACCATCTCCTTCCTTGATAGCGATACTGAGGGAGTGCCCACGCAATCTTTTTTTTCCAGTTTTTTTACTAATCTAGCTTCCATGATCTCCCGTGTTGCTTTCGACTCCCGTATATGGCTTTGCATTCAATGTACATCGGACTGCATACACTTGGCGTGCAATCATGACTCTGTTCAGCAAAGTTTTCTTTACCATTTTATATATTTTGTTGTGTTCGCGTAGCCTTAATTTGGGCTGATTAACTAGATTAATAAAAAAAACTGGAAAATGATTAAAATGACTGCGCATGAGTGTGCGTGCGTGCGTATGTGTCTACGCGCGCGCGCGTGTGTGTGCTCAATACGTTTGCATGTCCCTTGTCAGGAAGACGGGTGGCAACCTTTGCATGTCGTTGTCCCAGGGTCCCATTTTTTATTGCCATAACATTTACGTTGTCGTCTAACAGAAAATTTCTGGCTTGTCTGCCCCGAACTTCCCTGATTGGTCGGGACAGAACCCATTACAACAAAAGGGAGGATTGTTGGGCCAGTTCGTTCATGATTCAAGACTGAAAACTGTGTGCTGTGTGTGCGTTGCTTCTACCTTGTCCCGTTTTTCGCGCCGTTTTCAGTCTTAAGAACCCATTACATTGTGACATCATCAAGAATTGTTCACCATGGGCGGTGGCAACCTGCCCACCTTGACAGGTTGCAGGTGAACCCCAGAATATTGAAGTTGGCCCAACCCCAAAATTCCATAAGACCCCCCCTCCCCCCCCCCCCCCCCCCCCAAAAAAAAAAATGGAACTAGGCCCACCCCAGGAAATGGATTAAAGTAGACTAGTAGGTGGAGTAAGGCGGATTACTTGGTCGGGTTAGTAAAATCTCATATGATAATCCAATGGTAGGTACCCGAACATTCTTGAAGGTGATGACTCATGCATATATATGAGGGTAATGGAACCAGTTTCAACCGGCGTCTTCTTAACAAGTTAGCCTAAAATCTCCCGTTCTGGAGAAAATCCTGGGTCGCCTTAGTCGGCGTTGTGAGCAGGAAGTGTCCGGGGGGAACCAAGATGGGCCAACTAGATCACGTCACCCTGTGGCATCACAACTTGCTCAACAGATTCTGAGCAAACTGAACACCGTGGATCCCACAAGCCTCAGCTGTGGCAGCACACGCCATCGCAGGGCAGTGCTGCGATTGCGTCTGGAGTGATATGAGGACTCTCAGGGGTCTACTACTGTAAAGTCGAGGATGACCAGTTCCTGATATATGCCATCAACGCTATGGCATCATACCTTAAACAAGAAACTCATCTGTCCCCTCCAATTTTTTTTGGCGGGAAAATTGCAAGAAACTTAGACTCGACTTGTAAACACCATAGCAGGAGACCTAAGTGCTATAGCATTTTCTCCTTTAATAATGTGGTTAATATGGCCGAGTTCTGTTTCGAATGAATGCCAAGCACAATCAACCGAACTCAACCGGCTGCCAGACATGACGTCGCGTGATTCAAAGGCACGCGCGGCGCAGGCAAAGGCTTGTCGCGCGGTTCGGGACTACAAGGACTGCGTCAAGCCCATCTTCCAGAACGAGGAGTGCCAGGGCAACCAGGAGCTGATGGACCGGCTGCTGCGATTCTCGCACACCGTGCTCAAGGAGTACAGCTCGGCCTGCAAGGAGCGACACACGGGCGACTACCAGGCACGGCCCCTCTCTCTCTCTCTCGCACCCTTTGCGAAACTCCTTGTGCAGACAAATGATCAGGCAGACATTCGTAAATGTTATTCCACAATAGATCACATTCACACTATCAATCCGGTGACAGAGAAATGCTAACAATATAACCAACCCCTATGTATAGCTTTTATTGGTTACGAGAAACCATTTGACTCAGTAGAAACCTCAGCAGTCATGCAGGAATTGAGGAATCAGGGCGTAGAAGAGCCTTATGTCAAAATACTCGAAGATTAAACTAGAACCTGCACAGGTACCATTGTCCTCCATAAAGATTGGAATAAAATTCCAATAACGAAGGGCGTCAGGCAAGAAGACACGATCTCGCCAATGCTATTCATCGCCTGTTTACAGGAGGTATTCCGAAGCCTGAATTGGGAGCAGTTATGGATAAGAGTTAATGAAGAATACCTAAATAATCTAGGATTCGCTGATGACAATACCTTGCTGAGTCACTCGGGAGGTGAACTGCAAACCATGATCAATAGTTAGAGAGGCAGAGCAGAACGGTGGGTCTAAAAATGAACGTGCAGAAAACCAAAGCAATGTTCAACAGTCCAGCAAGGGAACAGGAGTTCATAATTTGCAGTGAAGTGCTGGAACTGCTAAGGGTATACATCTACTTAGGGCAGGTGGTGACAGCTGATCCGGATCATGAAAGGAAATGACTAGAAGGATAAGAATGGGGTGGAGCGCTTATGGCAGGTTCTTTCAGGTCATGAATAGCAGGTTACCATTATCCCTCAAGAGAAAAGTATATAGCCGTTGTATTTTACCACTGCTCACCTGCGGGGCTGAAACATGGAGGCTAACGAAAAGGGTCCAGCTCAAGTTAAGGGAAACGCAGCGAGTTGTGAAAAGAAAAGCGATAGGTGTAACTTAAGAGACCGGAAGCGGGCAGAGTGGATGAGGGAACAAACGCAGGTTAATGACATCCAAGTCGAAATTAAGAGGAAGAAATGAGTTTGGGCAGGGCACGTAATGCGAAGGCAAGGTAACTGCTGGTTCTGAAGGGTAACGGAGTGAATTCCAAGAAAAGGCAAGCGTAACAAGGAGCGGCAGAAAGTTAGGTGGGTAGATGAGGTTAAGAAGTTTGCGGGCATAGGGTGGGCGCAGCTGTCAAGGGACAGGGTTAATTGGAGAGACATGTGAGATACCTTTGGCCTACATGGGCGTGTCAGGCTGATGATGATGCACTGACAGACTTCACGGTGCGAAGTCTGGAGCACTGCCTGGTGTAAGTCTTGAGGGTCACAGCCTGTTGCGTCGCTTGTGGCATTCAAATGAGGAGCTCAGGGCTGCTTATGATGTACAAAGACTTGCAGGACGCCATCGACTGCATGTTCGGACGTTAGAGGCGCCGAATACGTCTTCTGAAAACACTCCGAAAGCTCTCGCCTAGCATAGTGCCTTTCCAACCTTTCGACCTGAGAAATGGGGACAGTAAACGGAGGTAAGCGTCTCGCGGTGGCGGATGCGCTCTTAGAAAAAAGGTATCAGTACTTACTAACATTGGGGTAGTAACTAGCTGTCACTTATGTTACAACCCAGTTAGTAATTGCAGTTATTAACGGGAAGTTTAGTAACAGTCAGTAACAGGAAGGTTAGTAACAGTTACTAACCCAGTGAGCTAGTAACGGCTGCTACCCGCAGTTACTAGAGGGAAGGTTAGTAATGGCTGCTACCTAGTCACTAGCTGCAGTTACTAATGGGAAGCGTATATTACACTCTTAAGAAAAAGGTCGGGGAATTCACTAATTAACTACTGACCAGTACTACCTCAAGAAGCTAGTGAAGAGCACTAGAGTCGCAAACAAAAAGCTAGTAGTATTTACAAAGAAAAAATGGGTAGAAACTTTTCGTATATATTGCTAGGTTCTTCGCACGGTGTGCTGGCGTGGCTTGTTAATTTGTGCACACTGTAAAAATAAAGCTTCGTGGTCAATTTGACTATTTCCCGAAACGAGTCAGAGCTATCAGAGCGTGCTGGCCGGAAATCACACGATTAGGTGTAGGCTTATTGAGCATTACATGTAGAAATTATGCGAGGCGATGGCATCAAACAACCTTGTCGAGCACACACAAAGGTCCAGAATGCAAGAAAAGCACAAACCATAAAGGGTCATACACGCGTCACACGGGCACTGCGCATGCAGAGGTAAATCTTTCTCAGTCTTGAGGGAGCATGAGCGAAGGCCATATTTGTCGGCGCCTGCCACGAGCGGAAGCCCTAGCCCGACATTATGACAACAGAATAGGTGTATACTACGTGAACACCTCCGCCCTCACCACCGGGGATGGTACACTGTCGCCGTAGTTCACAACAGACACACAGTTAAAGGCCTCACCTTCAGAGCCCGCCGTGCAACAAAAGCAGAAGTCGCGATTGCTGTCGCGGCCTCACATTCCGATTCAAAATACATACTCACCGACTGGCGAGGGGTCTGTCGGAACGTCGAACAAGGCTGCACTCCCTTCCTAGCCAATATAATCTACCGATATTGCATACGGGATACGGACCCCGTACACCGTTATTTCATATGGGCTCATCAGGGGTTGGCAGGAAACGAGGCAGCAGACGCAGCCACCCGCGCGCTCTCCCACCGGGCTGTTTTCTCCGCCCCACCCGATCTGGAACCCCATATTAATCCGGTCTATACCTCCAAAGATACTGCAACATACAGTCCATGTAACGTCCTCAAGAATGTGGATGTGCGGTTCCTCCTCCGCCTTATCACCAATGCATTGCTGTGCCCAGCAGCCCTAAAACATTGTGACCCCAGCTTTAGCGGCAGCTGCCCGCACTGTAGAGCGGTGTCTTCGGGCACTTATCACAGGTTGTGTGCCTGCGCCTCTAACCCGGCTATTCCCCCATCCCCAACCCAACCCTTGAGGACTGGGAGGTGACCTTGCTCGGCTGCCACGAATTGCAGGCCCAACAAGCCTTAGTCGGGCACGCCCGTCCGGCGGCCACCGCCACTTTGGGACCTCCACCAAGTGTTCTTAAGGACCGGTCCCTTATGGCCGATTCACATGACGGTCCGTTCGCCCGCGGCCCGCGCATCACGTGTTCATGCGCCACTAAAAACTGGCCTGCAATCCGATGACGTCAAGCGGATGCGACGGACCAAAAGAGCAGACGATGCGCTGGGTGTACCACTGTTGCCAGATTATTTTAAAGCGTTTGACAATGCTGGCCAAACTGGTTTTTTCTCCCGACCCATGACTGTGATCGAATGGTTCAGGTGCGGCCCATTGTCCAATTCGTCAATGGCCTGGGTCGTCTTGCTAGCCGAGTCGATCGCTTCGTCATGGTAGCGAATGCAGTGCAGCTTGTCAAAACAGCGCGCCAGTTCAACGCCACTCAGCGAAATGCGGCAGCCGAAATAATGGCAAGAGCAGTGGTTGCCAGAGCTAGCACGCGCGTCTTCGCGGGCCGCCGCTAATTCCCGCGATGGGAGAGGCACTTGAACTTCCTTGGTTGTCCAGTCCCCTGGCCGACAGCACGCCTCTCGATTTGGTGACGCACGAACACGTGATGCGCGGACCGCGGGCGAACGGACCGTCGTGAGAATCGGCCATTACGGGCTGATCCAAGCATACTTCCCGGGCCAGTGCAGTTTCGCCTGCTAGGCTTTGTTCCGGTGCAACGCCAGCGGTGGGGATGGGTTGGCCGGGCCCGTCCTCTGGGGATGCAAAACCCCATGGGAGTGGCAGCGACTCCCAAGCGACTGTGAGGGCCAGTCGCGCTCGTGCGGTCCGATGCCTGAGCGGAGGCAGGCCTGGAGACACACGAAGGCTGACCCACGAAATCCGGCACAGAAGGCATGTACAAAGTTTAAAGGTTTTTAAATACATGCTACTTCCCTCCGCACGCGGGGGTGTGCACGTCTGGCGACCAACGCGCCGGTTTCTCGTTACGGAGAAACCAGGTCCGCGCGGTGTCCCCGATGTCCCCGGGGAGGCAGCCTCACGGCCGACCGCGGCGCCATTGGGGTCATTGCGGGACACCGAGGTAGGCGGGCGTAGTACGACCAGTGCGAAAACCGTCGATGTTGTGGAGTACCGGCGGAGTAGGCCCCGGTCATCTCACCCTATGGCACGTTCTTCGTTTGTGGCCCAGTCAGCCCAGCCTTGAACACTCCCTCCTCAGTAGGAGCGGAGCAAGCTAGGGGAGAAAATAAGTGCATGGTTGGTTGGTTGAAAGCACAGGGGGATCCCCCCGGAGGTGTTAGGTCATGGCGCCGAGGGCCAGAGGGCCGACAGGCTGACGATCTAAGCCTCTATTGGCCGGGTCCACGGAGCAAGACTATATAGGTGGTGAAACTCCCGTCAGCGCGAGAGAGCGCAGGCGACCAGATAAAGTCACAATTGTATGCGCCGACGGGGCCACATGCAGTGGCGGCACCATGCGGCGCCTTGTAGAAGCCACAGCGAAAAAAAAAATGCAGCTCTTGGGCAGGCGGCTCCGGCGTGCTCTCCGGCAGCGCCCGCTCAAAGTAGACGACAAGCAGACGACGCGGGTGTTTGCTTCAGCGGGCACGCCGGGAAGTTGTATTTCTGCGCCCTTAAGTCAAACAGCAACAGTTCTTGTCGGTGTCTGTTCGAGGGCAGTAATACTAACAGCCCTGCTACGCGCAGTGCGGCCTCCTTCGGAATTTTCTAGACTAAGATGGGATGCAGGTGTTCGAAATTGCAAAAGCGGTTACAAGTGTTGCAGGGAGAAGGTGAGCAAAGTGAGAAGTTGTAGCCGCTTGTTGCCTTCTCGGCTGACTTGTAGTCATAAACGCTGCGCCGTACGACGCCCGCGTTCTCCTCCAGCACATGAAACTCAGCGTGGTCACATGCTCGACGAACGTGAAGGCATGTTTGCCTTCGACGAATGCCAGCAGCGCTTATACCCATCCAATCAAAGTCATCGCGCGGGTGTCAAAGAATAGCCCTGCGTACAACCAGAAAGTACAGATCATCTTATAGCGGTCATGGAAAAGAACGCGTTTTATTTTTTTACTGTGCTCAAATGATTGAAGCGCAGCACCAGTTGCTCTTCCGGCTACCAGCGGTAAAGAAGCGCGCGAGAGTGCCATCAATAGGAGTCAGGCGCGCGCGGCCGAACGGGAGCAACAAGCTCGACCGGTTGCCTTGGCAACCGAAACAGCAGTAGTTTCTTTCCAGGCCGCCAGGCGCCGCCAGCATGATAGTGGCGCCGCGGGCTTGTTACCTTTTCTGGTCGCCGCAGACAGCGGAGTTTCCACTACTAAATAGTCTTTCTCCGTGGCCGGATCACAACACACATACTTCCGGTGTCTGAAAAACCGCGAAAAGCACTCGACGGTTAGAAGCTGGCAGGTCGGAAACAAACCCTGAAAGTTGTGGAGGGGCCCGAAATAGCCGACCCCGGGTTAGGTTCTCTGTTTCCCGGAGCCCGTTGCGTTTGGTGGGCGGTCGTGCATACCTTGAGCGGAGCCGCACCATTGGGCAATCTTGACGACCCCCTCCCCCCCCCTCCCCCCCCCCCCCCCCCGTCCTGGCCAGGCAGTCCAGCAATGGAGTCGAGACATTCGAAGTATCAGAGCAAAAACTAGCTGTCCCTATTCCCATCCCCACGCCCATAACCCTTTTCCCGACATCCATATAACCTATCCATTTCACCCGTCTCCGCTACGTCCCAAGGGAGATCAGCGGAGTCTCCCCGGGCCCGCTCCCACGGCTGTGAGTCGCTATGTAGCTTCCCCTCACCTTCATTTTTTTCCATTTTCCCCACCTACGGGTGGTAAAATTATACCACTGCCCTCGGACCTTTTCGTTTATCTTCAAATTAGATTAAGCCTGTTGTACGTCAGTGGTGCAGGCATGGGCTTATTATTTTTCAATCTTTTTAGCTTGCCCCAGCCTAATATATGTCCCTTGTATAGCCAATAAATCTTTTCACCACAACCACCAGTCATATATGCTCCGTAAACCTGACTCTCAGTTGCTAGCTAGTGGCTCCTACTCGTTGAGCCAAGATACCAGCAATTCGAATTATCACTTATAGTCACTACTCTGTTAATGGCCCTCGTCTGCTCCTATCATACAATATTTTATCGGTGCCCAAAATAATCGACTACAAATTATGTACCCTTATGTACAAATCTGTTCTACTTCTTTTTCATCTACTTCCTTTTTCGTTAACTAGCAGTGACCAATATCCGCGTCGCAACGACACGCGTTTTGCTAATCACAGTAACTTTTTACTCCCTAAACCGAACACTAATTACGGAAAGCAAACAGTTCGTTTCTCTGCCACCACATTATGGAACTCGTTACCAGTTAGCATTAAGCAATCATCAAATATCTGTGCCTTAAAATCCGCTCTTCGTCAGTTTCTACAATCTCCCTAGTAGTATTTTACATGGTAAATGGTACTAGTTCTGTCATTTATATCATTCTATGATTTGTGTTTTGTATTGGTCTGTAAGCTATTAGGTGTGTAATCATTTTTCATTCAAATAGGGTATGCATTATCTCTCGTATTTCACTCACTACTCTTTAATGATGCCAACAACTTTTTTTTTTTGCATTTGCTGTCTGTAATTCTTTTTTACAATTGTTCTTACAGGAGGTCCCGTCCACAGTCTCTGACCTTGGGGCCTCCTTCTGCGTTCCAGTGTTTATCTAATCTTTTACCATAAACATGCAATAAACGAACCTTGAACCTTGAATTAATAAATTGAGATTGTAGAAACATGTTAGTCTACGTAACCGCACTTACCTGCAGAAATGTTTAATTACAAAACAAATTTATTCACACTGTCAGTTACATTAGTTGACTTTATTTTATGGTTAAAGGAACGTTTACTGACAATTTACTAACAAGCAACCATAGTTAGTAAAAATGTAGCAAGGGCTACTTTTACTAACTATACCTTGAATAGGGTAGTAAATAGCTTGTAATAAAGTAGTAAAATAAATTCAGACTTAGAAACTGCTGCACTTATACGTTTTTACTACATTTATGCTATCTTTTTTTAAGAGTGTGGGGCTGACTCAGCACCGGCAGCGATGGACGCACTGCACTGGGCGCGCCCGTGTGTTCCTCAGCTCGGTTTCATTGTCCCGGGGGGCAAAGCTCAGACATTCGGTCATCGCTGACACCAAGTTGTTAAAGGCATCACATCGCAAATGTCAGCGCACCACTCAGCGAACGTTGCTGCGCCTTTTGTTTACGCCGACAGCTCTACACAGAGCATGCTAATAACCTATTCGCGACGTGACCCCAATCTTAACTCGATAGCTGCGGTTCAGCAATTACATTGCGGTTTAATCAATCAATAAATAAATAAATCAATCAATCAATCAATCAGCAAATAATTAAATCAATAACAGGAAGAAGTAGCCGAACTCGATTTTTGTGAAAAAATGAATACCCAACGAAGGTATACGCAAACCCCTGCGAGGCAGTCCGTTTCACGGCGTGTTCGTTCGCACTTTCGTTTGCTGGAATCGCGTCCGGTGCCTTTCGGTATCGACACAGGATATACAGTTAAAACCGGATCTGAGGAAAGCCGGTTCTACGAAGTTCCCGATCTAACGAGAAAATTTTGATTCCCTGGCAAGTACCCATATGTTCCAATATTCTCATCAACCCGAAATAACAAAGCAATATTGACCACCAAACTCGATCTCGCGAGGTTTCTTTCTAGAAGAAAAGAGTAAACGAGCAAAGAAAGAATGATCTGACATTTTACTCATGTACGTGTCCCGCAGCTTGTTGCTAGCGTGCCAGCAGTAACGCCTACGCACCCTAGTCCCGGCCCTAGTTTTGATTTGAAGGAACCGCACGCTGCGCCGCTGCATGGAACAACGGACTCGGCGCTTCCCACCTTGTCTCTTCGAATCCGTTATACCAGGTGGCGCTTTCACGCACAAGCGGACAGACGATAGGGGCCGCCTTCGCGGACTTTTCATGTGCTCACCCTTGGGTTAGCGGCAAATGTGATGCAGCGGTAGCTTTGGGTGCCGCTACGTTACGATTTTAGGTTTAGAAGGGCAGAGAAATTCCTCTCTCGATTTTACGAAGTTCCCGATTTAACGAAATTATCCGCGGCTGCTCTTCACTTCGTTAAACTGAGTTTCAACTTCCGCGGAATTCAGCTTTACAAAGACAAGAAAATGCTTTAGCCTTGCGTTGATGGACCAATCAAGAATAGTCGAGAAAAGGATGGAGTGCGCAGCAACCGTGGCCTACTGACGCAACAGGACGCCGGGCAAAAGGCCACTACGACCGGAAGCAGAGCGAAACCCTCAAACCGTACACTGGACATAGGCTTGAGGAAGAGAATAGCGACACACAGTGCGCGCCAAGGGAAAGAAATTGGCATAGTTCAGAGCACCGGAGGCTCGACGTTGTTCCAGTGACCTTAGGGCCATTTTGAAACAGCGCAACAAAGACGGGACGTGGAAACTGAGGTGTAAAGACAAACAAGCGCTGACTAACAACTGGGTTTATTGAAAAAAACACGCAAAATATATACAGAGTTAGGAAAGACTAATCGCCACCATAGTCAACTCATGCCACATGTGACGCCAGATATCCAATCTCCCCTTCGGAAAGGGCGACCGATGGGCAACTAATGCACGTTGCGCCTTTCTCACGTATAAGAAAAGCTTCAAAAACTTCTCGCGTCATCTTATCACAATGGCGAAACACGATATTAGTGTTCTTATAGTCGGGGGTACATTTGCATTTCTTGCAACGGAATGCACCTTTAGTGAGAGGGTCTCCTTCTGTTTTTCTTTTTTCGTACTCTTTTTCGTGTTTACATTTGCACCTTCTGCAGTGGACCGCCACGTGTGACAGGGGGTCTTTTTTTCTGGTGTTCTCATGTTCCATGAGTCGCTTGTTTATGCATCTTCCTGTTTGGCCAATATATGTGGCGCCACACGAGAAGGGAATTTGGTACACTACCCCTACCTCGCAAGGTACATAAGGGGAAACATGGCGCACCTGACAAGCCATTTTGTTTCCCTCCTGCCTCTGCCTTACCTGTCTACACATTCTGCCTAATTTCTTCGGGGCAGAAAATACGACGTCAACGCCATATCTGCCTGCCACTTTTTTGAGCCCATGGGACATGCTGTGCGCATATGGAACCACTGCCGGCCTTTTATTTTTATTTTCATTTCTTGCACTCGGCCGAGCCCCATACTTCACGTGCCTAAGCAATTTTTCCGCTGCCCTGGAAATGAGGTGAGCCGGATAGCCATTCGCGCATAATCTGTTTGATTGGGCTGCAATGCTCTCCCCAATCATTTCATGGCAGGACTTCTTGAGTGACGATTGGAGGCACGACAAGATAATGCCTTGTTTTATAAGCTTGGAATGACCTGACCTGAAGTTTAACAAGGGCTTAGCCGATCTTGGCCGATAACACCAGCACACGTGCTTGTCTCGGGAAAACAAAACTAAATCTAGAAACTGCAGTTCCTTGTTCGTGGGTACCTCTGTTGTAAACTTTAGCCCACGCCCGTACTCATTAAACACCTTAAGAACATCGACTAACATTCTAGGCAGGCTGTCTGGCGGGGTAAACACCAAATAGTCGTCGACATAACGAAAAATACGCACCCCTAACTCCTTCGAAGCTTGCTCAATCGCCCTGTCCACAAAACTCAAACACGAAAAAGAGTACGAAAAAAGAAAAACAGAAGGAGACCCTCTCACTAAAGGTGCATTCCGTTGCAAGAAATGCAAATGTACCCCCGACTATAAGAACACTAATATCGTGTTTCGCCATTGTGATAAGATGACGCGAGAAGTTTTTGAAGCTTTTCTTATACGTGAGAAAGGCGCAACGTGCATTAGTTGCCCATTGGTCGCCCTTTCCGAAGGGGAGATTGGATATCTGGCGTCACATGTGGCATGAGTTGACTATGGTGGCGATTAGTCTTTCCTAACTCTGTATATATTTTGCGTGTTTTTTTCAATAAACCCAGTTGTTAGTCAGCGCTTGTTTGTCTTTACACCTCAGTTTCCACGTCCCGTCTTTGTTGCGCTGTTTCAAAATGGATACGTACCAACTTGCCCAAATTTCTGCTTTACTCGACCTTAGGGCCGCCATGCCTGAAGACACCGCAGCGTTTGTGGCGTCCGTTCATTGCAGTTTCAAAGAATAAGCGATTGATAACTACCGATGGAATCCGCTGAACGCTTTCGTGCGTCCCCTCAGGACGCTCCTGGCGGTGGACGCGGCGGCTACGACGACGAAGAGGAAGGCGGCGTGGGCAGTGGCTTCTGCCGCTTCGAGCAGCTGCGCCAGAAGACGATGCAGTGCCAGCGCGAGGGCTACAGCATCATACGCACCCGGGACGCCCACGCAAAGGCGGACATCTGCGAGGAGCTCAAGGTGAATGCGTTCGTCGGTGGCTGAGGGGCAAACACGCATCCGTCTAGCAATGCCCACGGTGCAGTCTTAGCTAGCGGCAGCCAAGAAATGCTCTAACACTGCCCCCAACGCCACCCACTGCGCAGCATATGCCCCGAGTTTGGATTCACTCCCGTGTACCCCTTACCCTGCAGGTGTTCAAAGACTGCGCCGTGGCCGCACTCAAGGCCACCCACTGCAGCAAGGAGAAGGGCGCCCGCCAGTACGTGGTGGGCGCCGTGCGCGAGTCCTTCGCGCGCTTCGGCATCGAGTGCACAGGCCTCTGGAACGGCGCCCCCGGGCCGGGACCCGCCGCGAAGAGCCTGATCGCCCTGGCGCTCTCCGCGCTTCTGCTGGGCATGGCGCCGCCATGGATTCCGCCGGCGCTCCACTGAAATTACAGAATTTGTGTCCACACGCAGCACGCCTCCTCTGTGTATGGCTCGCGCAGTGAGTTCGATCTAGGGTCATTGTGCGCAGTCTTTAATGTCTTGATTTCAATCCTGCACTTTTGAAACGAAAGTTTCACTACGCTCTTCGCGTGTCGCTAAATTTGACCTTCACATAGCCAGAGATCATGTTCTCGCGGGGTGAGGTGTCCACCGAGATGTCGAGATCTGAGAGCTACTGAGCCCTTTCCTTTCCTTGAAGACATCTCCTTTCCTCAAAACACATGCTTTCGCATTCCTCCACGTAAGCAGACTGGGCTCTGAAACACCTTCTGATTCGAACCCGACCGCGGCGGCTGCGTTTTTATGGAGGAAAAACGCTAAGGCGCCCGTGTGCTGTGTGATGTCAGTGCACGTTAAAGATCCCCAGGCGGTCGAAATTATTCCGGAGCCCTCCACTACGGCACCTCTCTCTTCCTTTCCTCTTTCACTCCCTCTTTACCCTTCCCTTACGGCGCGGTTCAGGTGTCCAACGATATATGAGACAGATACTGCGCCATTTCCTTTCCCTCCAAAGGCAATTATTATTATTATTATTAACACCTTCTGAGGAAAGCACATCAACCCGCTAAATCACTGCACTGTGGTGTCATGAAAACCTCAGCCAAATATTACACTTTTGCACGCAGCAGAGGACCCACAATCGCGCGAAAGTTGGCGAGCCCTTCCCGGCGCCTTTTTTATGCTCGCGCCCTCCTCCGTCGCTCGCATCTACGTATACATGCTGAGAGGTGGCTACTGGTTAGATTCTTTCCGACGTCAGGCTGCTACCAAGGCCGCGGCCAATTTCCGCGTAGCTCAGGCGGGTCAGGAAGCTTCGCCCCCGGAGGTGGGGCAGGCGGAGGAGCGCCGGCCTTCCAGCGTGCAGAAAGTGACGAGAGGAGAGGGTAAAAGCGCGAAGACGCGGAAATTCGAATTTTGGCTACAGATAACTCAGCTTCTACATAGCGCATTAGAAAATTTCTTGCTGCACAGTACTCGTGAAGAGGCGTGCTTCAACATCCCAGGCATACTGGAGCTTTATTAGAGCCCCTTTCAGAGCCCCTTTAAGTACCCTCAGTTGCGTCTCGCCTCCATCGAAACGCGGCCGCCGCGGTCAGGTTCGAATCCGGGTTCGAGCTCGGGTTGTTCTTGCCCAACGTTGTTCGCGCTGTTTTACAAAAGATGCAAAATTTAGTGCTGTTTCTGCTACTTCAGCCGCAGATTTAGATGGGTTCTAAGCGAAGTATAGGAGTTGTTGCGCTTCACATCGCCAGTAAGTCAAGGAAGGTAAGCACTGGCGTTCAGCAGAGATGCGGCCTGCACACGGCTGCTGAAGCGGACCTGCAGACTGCTCGCATAACCGCATATCACCCACGTGGAAAATTTTAAGTCAAACAACGAAGGGGCAAGCTGCACGTCGCGTTTCTTGGATTTTACCGCTTGGAACCACGGAAAGAAGGGCTGTAAGTTTCAGTCGAGATCTGCACCCATAATCTCAATCCCTAGCATCCTCCCCTCTCGAACCCCAGGTGTAGAGCGCACGCGAACTAATCAGTGCGTAGACGAAATCCCAGCAGTGAGCATTAATAGCGATGCGCGCATATAAGCAGGTACGCCCGGCGCAGACGATGCGAGGCGCGAGCCAGCGTAGACCAGCTATGCAGCAAACTGACCACGTGACCAAGCGCAGCCAATGGGCGTCGCAGCTGCGAAGAGAAAACCAAGAAAACTAAAGCGGTACTGTCACCACCCGAGAGACGGCGCTCGAGCCTCTTTGAGATTAGTGTTACTGTATAGGGGAGCATATACAGGAACACTATTTGAGGTTAAAGCGATAACAGAGAGGGTCCGTCACTCCGGAGCAAGTTTTCGAACTGCCCCTATCTGAAAACGTTGGTTTCCAAGAGTTGACGAGCGCTTTTGATGGATTTGTGGTAACGGCTCGGTTATGCTAAGTAATGCCAAGATTCGCCACGACTGGCACAAGACAAGGTTAACAGGTCGTCAGGAGGAGAGGCCTGAGTAATCGTGTGAGCTTATATGGGTTGATAACGGCGACGGTGACGAAATGTCATTTTTGAACGGGGACTGAATCCGACGCAGAAGCGCCAGACCCCCCGCATTTTTTTAGTGCATGAGCTACATAACTCCGTGTTGGGTGACATTCAATAGCTTTTCTTTCGGACTGCCTCCCCGCGCAGCCTTTGATACCGGTGCCACACTGGCGGTCTGCTAGGCTCGTTGCATTAGCAATAGCTATAAACTCTCTACGCGCAATATTAGTCGACGCTGCTTCCTGGTCTCACAAGTCACCAAACAGCCTGTGTTGTCTAAAACCACCACGTCACGTGTGGTGACCCCTTTTCGTCGTCACGGACGGGCTACGCCAAGTAAACAACAGAGGCGCGCGTTGCACCAATCTGGCCACACGCTGGCTCACGGTATGAAGACTCAAGCATAGAAACGGTTGGTTTCTATGGACGACGTGCTTCCCGGGCAAGCAATACTCCCTGTTCTCGCCGAGTTTCCAAAAATCGTCTACGATGAGTTTATAAGCCTCTTCACCCTATGTTAATGGTTGTTTTTTTTTTTTGAAAATTCTTTTTGGCAACAGGGCAATCGAAAGGCGATTATCGCTCTCGAAGTCCCCACCCTTGCCCTGGCGTCTGTCTTCTTTTTTTCATATTGTTTCTTTTTCGTTGTGAGGAACAGTGAAGCTGCGTCATCGCTTCTCGGCGTAATACATATCGTGCTTTTGGTCCTGATATATATGCATCAAAGCTGCAATGCATTTCCGCGGCAAAGTTATTTGGGAAAATGATGTACGGAACTCTGCCCCATTCGGAGACACTTCTTTTCCCACTGACACTCGATGCACTTTAAAGGCCATCCATTGGCGCCATGGTGGACGATGGAGTGGCTGGGCTGTAGTTTCTATGCGTTGCGTTAAATATTTGCGAAATTCTACTAGCCTGTCGTTAGGCATGGAAGTGAATCCCTGTGACTTATTGTTAACCACCTTCAGCTGCGTTACTTGGAAAGCAGTCAGTAGTTTTCGCCCTGTCTTACCTGCGTGTTTAGCCTATAACGCGAAGTACGTATACGGTAGTTTATACCTAAGCGTCGCCTCATCAGTGCGCACCGTCATTTTCGCCTCAGTTTTCTTCGTTTCATCCGCCTGCGTCTATCTCTTTGAAGCGTGATTCGAAAACATCACCTCTAATGTCCGTCCGGGTAATGTAATAATAGTAAATTGGGTGTTTGGGAAAGGAAATGGCGCAGTATCTGTCTCACATATCGGCGGACACCTGAACAGCACCGTAAAGGAAGAGATAGAGGAAAGAGTGAAAGAAGAAAGGAAGAAAGAGGTGCCGTAGTGGAGGGCTCGGGAATAATTTCGACCACCTGGGGATCTTTAACGTGCACTGACATCGCACAGCACACGGACGCCTTACCGTTTTGCCTCCATTGAAACGAAGCCGCCGCGGTCGGGTTCGAACCCGGGAACTCCGGATCAGTAGCCGAGCGCCCTAACCACTGAGCCACCGTGGCGGGTCGGCCTATGGTCGTGCTCCGACATTTTTCTCCCCAATATCGCTCCTATGATCGCCGTCTGAGTGGCAACTTCATAGCGGCGCCTTCTTAGTGCCAGCAACGACCTATCAGGTTGGCTCCGTGCTTACGTGGCTATCCCCGACACACCCATTTTAATGTACTTTGGCCCAAATGGTTTGGTTTGGCTTTATGGGGTTTAAAGTCCTAAAGCGACTCAGGCTATTGGGACGCCGTAGTGGATGCCCTACGGATAAATTAGACCACGTGGAGTTCTTTAACGTGCACTGAGATCGCACAGTACACAGGTCTCGAGCATTTCGCCTTCATCGAAATGCGACTGCCGCGGCCGGGTTCGAATCCCCGTCTCTCGAGTCAGCAGACGAGCACCGTAACCACTGAGCCATTGTAGCGGCTCGACCCAAATGCATCTGCTGAAATAGCAATGCCAAAGGTGTTCGCCGAGGTGCTGTATTTAGTCAACGTAATCCATGTTTTACGAAACAGTACATGCGGCAGTACAATACGAAGAAGTACATGCGTTTTATGGAGCGGAATCTGTTAACGTGCTTCCCATAGCAACAACACGCTCACTTGGGAAGCAGTAACGTGAGCATTCAGCACGTCACGTTCGTTTTACTGATGGCCAGTGACGCTATTGTTAAGGCAACGTGTAACGTGAAGAAGCAAAAAAGACGAACTGCGCAACAAGAACACGGACGAAAGGGAGGCAGACACACACTAACGCAGACTTACAACTTTACTAAAGGAAGGAATACAAGGCAAATATATATAGCGATCCCCAACGCACTTCAAATCTGATCAATATGGCACGTGACAATCTGCCCAGGCGATAAACAGACCACACAAAAACCAACCGCTTACAAGATAATCTTATACCGGGCCGGCCCTTTCTATGAAAACAAAAAGCAAAGGAACGCTTAGCGACAGTGCACACTTGAGAATTACACGTTCAGCAAAGTAAGGAAATTCATAACAAAAACCACACCACTGTAGCCATCTGATACCACTGAAGCTCGAACCGCTTACAAGCGCAGGTGCTGACACCAAAACCAAGAGACGAAGCACTCCCCCTTTTGAAAGCAAACAAAACGGGAAACAATTCCTTAATAGAAATGCTTTCACTAATCAATCCATTCTTTCCGTTTCATATAACGCTGTCAGAAATATGTTCTTACAAAACAATGAATCATATCCAACTGTAAAATAAACTAAGTATCCATGTGCTGTGATTAAACTATCATTTGCGTGTGTGTAACAGTACCGAGACTATTCTGGTGATCTGTTATGAAGATATTGTACATATTTGTTATTTCCTGCATTCTCTTGTTATTGTTTTACTGCTGCCTGTCATCGCCGTGCCAAGCCGCTACGGGAGATGGGAGCTTTGTCAAGCCGCGTGCGCGGCTTTTTTTCCTTTCTCCTCAGCCATTGTACATGACTGAAATAAATGCAAAATGAAATGAAATGAAATGAAAAACAACCACATCGGTCATCGTCAAAAACAAAAAACAGTGAAAAAAAGGCACCAGGTCAAAAAGGTAAAAAAAAAAAAACCATGAATCAGCTCAAGAAGCTAACGTCACTTGTGTTCTTGTTGCGCAGTTCGTCTTTTTTGCATTATGATCAACCAACTAGCCCGACAAGTCCTGGTGAAGAAGCTCACTTAGAGAACTATGAAAGGGGTCTATTGGCGAGCTGGATCTTTAACAGTTCTGTACAATGTATATTCTGTAAAGGCTTTGTCAAGGCCCTTCATGATACCTTTTCTCCAACATTGATGCATTACTCTGGCGGCTGGTGCGTTGAACTTTCTATTGGCAGCGATTCTGCACTTCTCAAAAGTAGTGACAGGCCATATACCGAAGTCACTCCTGTATGCTTACGGAAGTCGAAATATTAGCTTATGCTTAGAATGCGTTTTTTAGCGTGAATTACACAGGGAAAAAAGGAGATACACGCAAGCTTTGAAGCCCCAGATCGCAGGCGCATGCCCCACACATTCGCATCTGCACTAACACAGTTTAACAATCCAGCAGTTTCAGCTGCATTATTCGTTAAGCAGCTGAAGGATACTATCCTCTGGCATCTGAAATGTGAAACGAAGCCCTTTCGAACAATTCGCAATTATGTCAAGCGCTCTTCGTTTCACTTTTGAGATGCCAGAGGACAGTAGCCTTCAGCTGCTGAATGTGTATTCGCTTTTCCGGGAGGCGCAGGTATGTTGGAACTAAAAGCCGCGGTCTAAACAAAGAAATTAGGGTACGATTGGGCCCATTCGAAGCTAGTGAAAATAGGAAGCACCGTTAACTGCCTACGCGCTGCTCTCGCAAAGTCGTGTGCACGCCTTGTGGCTACCAGTGTGCAGCACCAGCTCGAGCGCCTGAAGGCGGCGGGCTACCGGAACGAACTTCTGGTGTCGGTAGCTGAAACACTGTTGCGGGAAGAGAAGAAGGGGGAACGAGGGCGGTCAGAGCAAGCCAGAAAGCGAGGCCTGTTGCCGTTCCCTACATCCAGGGGTTCTCCTACCGCCTTGAGGAGGTAGCAGTAATGTGCGGCGTCCCAGTCTTGTTCTCTGCTCCAGAAAGTTGTCGTGGCTGTGTCCTAAGGCAAACGGCCTAACGACCGGCACTGACGCTTGCATGACGGAGCACCAGACCTGCTTGTATAACAGGGGCCGTCTACGAAATCCCCGTCTCTTGCTGAAAACACTACTTTGGACAAGCGGGTAGGGGTCTCAACGACAGATTGCGTCATCACAGCAGAGGAGTCGAGCGCCCCGCGAAGTGTAGCCACCCGGCTGAACAGTGCAGCCGGTGCCCTAGCTCTAGCAGACCATCGTGCACTCAAGCGTTGAGCAACACACGTGCGCTGCGTAGCTTAAAACAGCCGAATAGCAGGGAAATTTTCGAGGCCCTCGAGATAGACAATGAAGACGATAAATGCGTTAGCACTGCATCTGTTATCTTCCATTGTGTTGCGTTATCTGAAGACTACAGACTGACAAGTGTGCCTAGTTCACGTGAAACTGCTGGATTGTTAAACTCTGTTGAATTAGATGCGAATGTGTGGGGCATGCGCTTGTGAGCTGGGGCTTCAAACCTTGCCGTTTGCTTAATTCTCTTCGTGCCCATAAACCATCGGTTGTAGTCGGCGTTCGTCCTGCGTGTGTATCCTTTCTTTGCCGTGTATTTCGCGCTGGAAAAAATTATTCTACGTACCAAGACCAACTATCCCGTCTTTTCTAGCTGTCGACTCTCTTTCCTTTTATTTGTTTGGGCTATAAACCCCTCTACACCAAGAAAGACTACCTTATGCTTACTCGTACTGTTGAGTCACGATATATCAAACCCGGATATTTCGAATTATTGGCTTTGTCGAACACACAGATGAAAGTCCCTTGAAAGTCCTGTGTAAAAGTACAGTAAGGTCGGGCAGTATATCGAACTCTAATTCTGCCGGTAGTATACCCAGATTCGCCCCCCCCCCCCCTCCCCCCTCCTTGCAAGTGGCGCTTGGGACCACTTTTTGAGCGCTGAGACGAGTCTGCTGCGCGGCGTTGGACACTTTCTGGCGGCGCTAGCGGTGTGAAACCACCCGAAGAAATTAATGTGGAGTGTGTGTAATTGATGGTGACCTTCGGCCCCTGGTATCCATTTTCCACGCCACACTCTACCTTAATTTTAATGAGAGAATATTCTATTTGCAGTCTGCATAACTAGAGGTGTTATAATAGGCAGTGACTAGTCCTAAAGCACTGCCCGCTGCTGCTGCTGCTTCTATGCGAAGCAGGTTAAGCCGAACGACGACTCGCGAACGGTGCATGGGTTGCCACCACGCTGGCTGGCGGCACGTCGCTGCAAGAAATGCGTCACTAGCGTGCGTGCAATGTACTGTTGTTTCTAGGTTAGAGATTAGCTTCTTCACTGCTATTTTCTATGTATGGCAGTAATCGTGTCGGGATATACGACGACTAAGCACCCAAATTGTAACCGTTACTAGCGATGCATTAGAAATTAAAAGTGGTGTTCCACAGAGTTCAATTTTAGCGCCGCTTTTAAACTATCGCGAAAGGTGTGCATCTCATTGTGTTTTCCTGTAGGCTGACGAAACGTCGTTAGTGTCTCGTCATTGCGATTATCCTCGAGCGGTTCTTAACCTTCAGCAAGACTCATCCCGGCTAATGCACTGGTTTCACAAAAAATTGATTACAGTTAACAGCAGAAAAACTCAATTATGTTTCCACAGCGCAGGTTAACATGTTGGACTTACCGTCCCGTTGTATTTTATTTTTATACACCTACTTGTATTGATAGCAAATATCGGTTTACTGGGAATTTTACGACCGTGAGGTATCTACTTTGTGGCTGCTCTGAAACGCTTACCTTGCTTTTCTCTGAACTTCGTAGAATTGCATGTCTATTGTATTCCGTGAAAGCGCTGTGTCCATTGAAAATACGCGGACTGATAATCTATGCTCTGGCCTACTGCGGTTTGCGTTATCGTATTTCTCGTTTCTGTTCCGTATTTTTTCGCGCAACAAAGTTGATAGAGTTCATAAATCTATATTACCTTGCGTCACGTACGGTATGGAACGAAAAAAAAAATGTTGATGCGTTTTCATGCCTGAAACTACCAGATTTTCCCATCTTATTTATTGAGACTATTGTGCCTGAACATATGGGGCCCAATTATGTTTGAGTTGCGTATGTGCCTGAGTGAACTCGGCGTCCACGTGAGCGGTTTTTCTCTTCCTCGGGCACGTACTCTATACGGTGAATGCACGTCATTCTATGTGCAACTCACCCTTAATAGTCTGCCGGGTGTGATATCCTTACTGCATTCTCGCAAGTAAATTAAAAAAGAAATCTTTACTGGTGCTTGTTAAACTCTGCATTCTGCATTGCTTTTTGTGTATTACTACAATTACGGATACTTCCATCTGCCGAACACTTCCACTCCAGCCCATGCATGGCTTTGGCAGGTTCGTATAGATTACCTTATATTGGTTTAAATGAAGACTGACTAATTTATTGAATGAAACAGACGTCGAAGTGGCGACAGCAAGAGGATCTATACCTACAAACCAAAAAACATGCGCAGACCTCGCCTTCCATAGCCAAGAAGCATTATGAGATGTCGAAAACAGCGTTCCCTTGGACGACGTCTTTCGCGCCGTGTACCCTGAGGGCTCCCGAACTGAGCGACCATTAGTGTCACAATCACTCTTGCAGTTTTTAGAGGACACTGGTCTTGTGAAACAGTGGTGAAGACGCAATCACTTAAATCAGTTACTCAGACGGAGCAGCTGCCCATAGGCTACAGTAAGGCTAATCCCGCCTGTACCACCACGACCTATCGTTTCGAAGACGACGAAGAAGCGGGCAATGGAGCGGCACGGGGCGCTCACGCTAGGCTCTCAATCACTAAAAATCATATTTCATCTATCAATCTGTCGTCCTGTTCCTCGGCTTGCCACCGTGTATCCACATCTTGTCCCTTCACCGAACATAAAACTATGCTGGTTGCGTTAAAACAACAGATCCAAACCAACACTCGGGTTGTTGGTCCCCCGGTCTTTGAGATGGACGAGACCCTCTAAATACGCCTCTAGTCGCGATCAAATCCTTACAAGGTACACGTTCGCAAGACTTTGTAATAATAAGCTACTATCAGAGCTGAGTTTCCTCCCCGCCTCCTCCTGATACTCCTGTGCAAGTTCACGTAAACGCCACATCTTGGTGGGCGGCTGTATGACTGAAAAAAAAAAAGCGGTATCAGTCCGACAAATAGGCAAAGTGCTCCCAGAAACTTAGAAGCTACACAAATCGGTACACAGTGCACAAATTCTGGCGTTTGGAGAAAGGGAATGGCGCAGTATCTGTATCGCATCTCGGCGGACACCTGAACCGCGCCGTAAGGGAAGGGATAAAGTAGAGAATGAAATAAAAGGGTGCCGTAGTTGAGGTCTCCAGAATAACTTTGACCCCCTGGGTATCTTTAAGGTGCATTGACATCGCATTGGCGCCTTTTGCTTTTCTACATTTTTTTCTGCTTTTCTGACTTTACATTTTGGTCGTAAATTGCAGGAGCATAAAAAACAAATCCGACGAATTCGCTTCTCTTGTCTCTTCCGTTAAACCACACATGGTTATAGGCACAGAGCCATGGCTCGATGATTCCATTTTTAGTTTCGAAGTTTTTCCTCCTGGTTTTCACGTGCACCATTTCGGCCGCCATCTACATGGCGGTGGTGTTTTTCTTCTCGTTGACTCATGCCTTCAGTCGTCTCCCATTGCAGTTCCAGCTGAAGGCGCAGTGTCTGTATGGTGCAATATCCGTCTTAGCAATGGGCATCTACTAAGGTTGGCTCTTTTTACCGTCCCCCCTCTGTCACTTCACTTGAATTGTATAGATTATTCTCTGACTTTCTGTCTACAATAAATAACGACTATGTTATCGGCGGCGACTTCAATACGTCTGAAGTTCAGTGGCTGAACAATAAGCCTGTCCTTAGTAATTTATCAGCACTTTCCTTAGCTTTTCGCGACCAAATATTGGCAAATGATCTCTACCAGTTTGTTACTGAGCCTACTAGGCTTGGTCCTAGCCGGTTTTCTGTTCTAGACCTGCTGTTTTCAAACTGGGCTTCACTGGTATCTGAAAACTCTGTCATTCCGGGTAATAGTGACCACGAATGCGTTGTTGCCCATGCTTGAATCATGCCGTTTTCGTGTCCTCGCGACCTACCGAGGAAGGTCTACTTTTTTTATAAGGGCGATTATGCTTCACTCTCATATTGTTACGCGACGACAAGCCGGTGAAGACAGGACTATATGAAAGGTAGCGATGGAATGATTTAATGGCGGTGTGCCTAGCGCGAGCATTCCGTGCCACGCCACTGCTCACTTTGACGTGTTCTATAGTCGGTGACACTACCCGGGGCTGCCGAGCGATCGTCCCGATCGCGTGAACTAGGAGAACGGCAGTGAAGATGAAACGCAGGCTGTGACGATGGGCTTGACAGGAGGGATGAACACAGAAGAGAAGAAGATGCAGGGCTTGCCGTCACGACGAGAGAGATGAGCATAGGATGAGCGCTGGTGCAGGAAGCTTCCGGGCAGTAGCTAGGTCACCTTGAGCCGACGGCCGAGGCCCATGAACACACCGAACGGCATGGGCAGGGGCTGTGTTCGAACGTGTTGGCGGCGTCTAGGGTCGACGGGGTCATAGGTGCGAGTTACGGCGTCGTCAAGTTGTGTCTTCTGGACGGGGCTTGGGTGAACGGCGTGGTCGGTTCTGGTCTGTCGGGCTGGGGCACAGCCGGCCGGTGCGGACAGGAACACAGGACCGACGACTACGGCAGATGCAGGACGCCGAAGCTCCAGAACCAGGGTGGAGATCAGTGACCCGCACCTCACACCAAATGTTACGTGACGCCAAGCCGGTGAGGACAGGACTACATGATAGATGGCGGTGGAAGGATCTAATGGCGGTGGGCCTAGCGCGAGTGCCCCGTGCCGCGCCACTGCCCACATTGTCGTCTTCTAGTGCGTGACACTTGCCAATTTTCTGTCGGAATTCAGCCCCTTAAATTAGTCTTTAGAGTGTAACGATTTCTGGAAAACATTCAGCTGCACCCTGAAACTACTTATAGACAAACACGTTCCCTCCAAAATTCTGACAGCAAAAAAAAAAAAAACGCAGACATAAACCTTGGGTTACTCAAGAGGTCAGGCGACTGGTTAATAAGAGACATCGTCTCCTAAGCACTTACAGAAGGCATCGTAATCCTAGAGTACGTGACATGTTACGTTGTCTTGGAAAGGATATGAAACTAGCAATCAAGGTTGCAAAAGAAAAATATTTCTTAGAACTAGGTCCCAAGCTAAAGAACAACCTGAAAGAAATGTGGAAGTGTTTAAAAACAAACGGTAAGAATCAACTAACTTTCCGAGCCTAAACAATGACAATGTATTAGTTACAGATGACTATGAAAAGGCCTGCTACTTTAATACTTATTTTAAGTCTGCTTTCAAGACTTCATTCCATTATGAACTGCCGGTTACTCATGACGTCGTGCTAGAGTATATGACCGTACTCGTTGTGGCCTACAGTGGCGTTGTCAAATTGCTTGCCAATATAGATGTTTCCTCGGCAAATGGACCTGATGGCTTATCTTCCTATTTGTTAAAGGCTTGCTCCGACGTGATTGCCTATTGTCTGGTTTTGATATTTGAGAAATCCTTAGTTTATTCACTTTTACCTCAAGAATGGAAAACTACACAAATGTGGTCTTAATTCATAAAAGTGGCCCAAAACACATTGTACCCAATTACAGACCAATTTCGCTCACAAGTGTATGCAGTAAAACGACGGAACGCATAGTGTACAGCGATGTAATAAAGCATTTAGAAAAGTTTTTTCACCGAATCCCAGCATGGTTTTACAACTGGCCATTCGTGTTCAACATAACTCTTGGAATTCAGTCACGATCTTTTTGTTTCATTTGACCTTGGTGTACAGACTGACTGCATATTTTTGGACTTTAATAATGCGTTTGATTCTGTCCCCATGTTTTGTTGTTGTATAAATTATCTTTTCTAGGTCTTTCCCCTTTGCTAATTGACTGGATTCAGTGCTATCTACAGGATCGCAGGCAACGCGTTGCAATTAATGGCTCACAATCTGATTATGTTGCAGTCACCTTTGGAGACCCTCAGGGATCTATTTTGGGGCTCTTGCTGTTTTTGATATATATCAATGATATTGTTCATGATATCTCATGCAAAATGCGTCTGTATGCAGATGATTGCGTCATTTATCACAGCATCAAGTGTTCCTCGGACCATGATAATCACCAGAAAAATTTGGACAGTATTCATCGCTGGTGTATTAACTGGAAAATGTCTCTTAACCCCACTAAGTGTCAATTTGACTCCTTTACAAGTAAACACAACCCATCTCTGTTTAATTATAATTTAGACGCTGTACAACTGTCGCAAGTGAGCGAATACATTTTAATATTTGAGGGTTTATTTTTCATCTAAACTAACCTGGAATAAACATGTCGAAAACATATCAGCAAGGGCTTGCAAAATGCTAAATTTCATCAAACGTAATTACAGAAAAGCGCACGTCAAAATTAGCGAAATACTTTACTTCACTAACGTAAGACCTATATTGGAGTACGCCTGTACGGTTTGGGACCCCCATACTAAACTTCTTTCCGACATGCTTGAAAGGATACAACACCGTGCAGTTCGATTTGTCTGCAAAAATTATAGCTTCACGTCTAGCGTTACATTACATAGGGATGGGTTGGAATGAGGACTATTAAGCAGGCGCAGAAAAAATTTGCGGTTAGAAATGCTCTACAGAATGTATTTCAGAACAGTTAGAGTAGACAGAGAAGCTTACTTTTTGCCTCCTCATTTTGTGTCTAAGAGGTGCGATCACCAATTCAAAATAAGAGCATTTAATTGTCGAACCAATGTCCTTCGTTATTCATTTTTTCCACGCACTGTCAGTGAATGGAACCGACTTCCACAGAAAATTGCTGAATGTCACAGTGAAACGTTGTTTCGGGCTTTGCTGACATGTGTAGTTGCTTGCGCGGTGCCTTAGCTATTTTGCTCGTTCATTCGTTTCAATTTTTTTTCTTGTTTGTTATTGTGGCGCCATTCTGTTCTTTTCTCTTTTTTTTCTTTCTCGCACAACGGTCTCTGGCAAACATGTATTTCCCCCTGCAATAATGCCTTTCGGCGCTGCATGTATTTTAAATAAATAAATAATTCTAGCGCATTGTAAACGCTTAATGCAGTTAGGCGACCTGAAGAGCGGTTTATTGCAGAGCCGAAAGGGCTGGCGGCGCAACCGTTGCACAAACTGACCCAGCAGCGGCGGCACCAGTACGGACTTCCGGAACGAGCTCGAGCTCTCCAACGTGCGCGGCAGCCGGTTGCCGAGGCCGGCCGAACCTCTTCATCGTCGTCGACGGTGGCGTACTGTCGTCTTTGCAGCCCCTTAAATTTTTATTCGAGAGATTTTTCTCGAGGGATTCCCCTAAACAACTTGGAACACCGTAGTTCCCATTTCGAGCTGCTGATCAATTCGGCCTCGCCCCGTGATCTGAGGTTCGACTCCCAGACTGGTACCAACTGTAGACGTTTCCTGTGTAGTCGCAGACCTCAGTTCAGGGGAATGCTAATAACTACTTTTAATTCCGCCACATATTACGGCCCTACACTTGGTGGGCACACACCAAATGCTGTCTCCGGTGGCGAGTTGCTCATGCAGCCAATGCTGCGGGTCAGCTTTATCGCATGTTGGCGGCTGTGCTTTCGTCTGGAAGCCAAGGCGACGTTTCAGACTAAAATTTAATTTTCTAGTTACAGAGATACGGGTTCATTCTATAGTCATACAGAAGCTTGTTTCTTTTTCTTCAGACTGATTGAAATAACCTTCAAACTGGATTCTCAACACTTTTTCTCTGGCGTGTAGCCATAGGTGGTGATGCAGGCAATTTTTTTCTCACGAGTCGTCTGTGCTTGAAATAAGGGCTCAACGCGCGCCAGAAAAAAAAAAATATATATACGTAAGCACTAGTACTTGCGAAATTCATTCTCTCTCGACTTCATCAATCCCAGCAAACAGCATGTCCTAAGCAAAAGGTACTATAAACTAGCACTGTTCGTAAACAGTTTCAGAGAAAAAACAAAACAAAACAAGTGTGGTTATAGCTAAGCAATGAAATTAGTGCCGTGATGTGGTTTCCCAGTTCTTCTATGTTTAAATTTTTTTTAATGAGTCAACATTACTTTCCTCATGCGTGGCGTGTACAGAAGTGCCCACTCTTTCCTTCCGCAAAGTAAATCGGGTAATCTCGGTTAAATTCGGAGGAGCGCCGCTCAAGCTACAGCCAATGGGAGGAAGCTCGGGTAAGCTGTGGTAAGTACGAAGGAAGCTGCGCGAGAAGTTGTTCGGGGGGAGCAACATATGGGCCGCACAGTCCCTGTATACTGGTGGCTGTGGTAGAAGCAGCCATCTGCCAGTGCAGTGGCTGATAGCTTAGCCGCTGCGCTGGTGGTGGTATGAGGACTAGCCGGAATCTGTGAATGTTAAGTAGAGAATGACCAGTTCTGCATATGTGGTCATTAAACCACGGAGCTCCGAATGATGTGTGCTGTGGTGACCAACGCGAAATAAGTTACACAAACGCACAAACCACAAACGCACCAAAGGAAACAGTAGTAGTGCACAATGCTTTCGAATTCATACCACGTAAGCAGACTTAAATGCCCCCGGTAGTTTTCAAAGAGCGTTAGCACGTTTGTCAAGGACACGTCTGTCCGCAATGAAGGTCAGATTGAACAAAACGGTTACCACGTGACCACACTATCTCATATACAACAGTGTCGATACTTTCGATCCATTGTATATGCGCCAGTCTAGCGGCCATCGAAGTGGGACCCCCCGGGACAAGCATTTGCATATAATATGAGGGCCGTTCGTTTGATGCAGGATGTTTGCAGCTGTGTTAGATAACTAGGCATGTTCCTGAGGATAAAATTACTAATGAAGATGAAGTCCAGAATATGTTTGCGATTCTACAACTTTTCCGCCCCCAAACCGTGCATTCCAAGGATCTTCAGATGGCTATTACGGCCGAACCGTTTGTATCAGGGGGTTCCAGATGGTGTCAAATAATTCGTCGTGTTGTGAAGCGCATGTTTAAAGATTTATTAACTAATATAATGAGGAAATATACCGGATATAGCGAAGGTGGCTGTGAATCGCAAAAGTATAGTACAAGATCCGTGAGGTAGATGGCGCTGCTCGTGTCTTAGAAGGAAAAAAAAACATGTGTCAGGGCCTATAGAGATACAGCGGGAGCTCTGGCAAAGATGTCCTCTGTTTCCTTTGTTGTTCATGTTGTACCTATTAGTGTTAGAGACCAAACTAGAGAGGAGCGAACTAGGCTTCAACCTCTTTTTTCAGGTAAGGCGAATGGATTAAACAGTCGTTAACGGGACTAATGTACGCGGATGATATAGTACTAATGGCTGACAACAAGGAAGACTTGCAGAAGTTGATAGACATTTGTCGTACAGAGGAAAATAGATTAGGTTTCAAGTTTCGTAAGGAAAAATCTGCAGTCATAATATTTAATGATGAGGGCAACGAGCATAGAATACAGGAGTTCACGCTAGAAGTAGTGGATGAGTACAAGTATCTTGGGGTGTGGATAAATGACTGTGCTCAGTATCTGGCAGAGCATGAAAAATACGTAATGAATAAAGCTAGTAGGAATGCAGCTGTCATGAAAAATAAGGCACTGTGGAATTACAATAGGTATGAAGTGGTAAGAGAGATATGGAAAGGGGTGACGGTTTCTAATCTGTCTGACTTTTGGCAATGCGGTCCTATGCATGAGAGCAGATGTTCAAGCAAGGTTAGAAATCAAACAACGCGGCGTTGGGAGGCTAGCTTTGGGAGCACATGACAATACACCAAATCGGGGGGTGCAGGGTGATATGGGATGGACGTCGTTTGAGAGCAGAGAAGCTAGCATTTGAGGAGCGATTGAGAGAAATGGAGGAAAAGCAGTGGGCCAGGAAAGTTTTCAGATACCTGTACATAAGGAATGTTGACACGAAATGGAGAAAGCGAACTAGAAAATTGACAAGCAAATATCTGAACAGCAGTAGGGGACAAAATCAGCAATTATCGGTTAAGAAAAAGGTTAAAAAAACAAAGAGAGCTCTGTGGAAAACAGGCATGCTGATGAAATCGGCACTGGGAACATACAGGATCTTTAAGCAAGAAATTGGTAAAGAAATTATCTACGATAATTGTAGGGGAAGTTCTTTCTTGTTTGAGGCCAGGACGGGAGTTTTGCTGACTAAGACATATAGAGTCAGGTACCACGAGATAGACACGTTGTGCGTTGCGTGCGGAGAGGAGGAGGAAACGGCTGAACACTTGATACTTTTTTGAAAAGGGCTTCACCCTGCAGTGGAAAGCAGCGGGGCTGATTTATCCAAGGCATTGGAGCTTAAGGACAGTGAAGGGAAAGTAGATTTTAAGCGGGTAGAGGCAACCAAGCGAAAGTTACCTGACTGGTGGCTAAAATCAAGACAAGAGTAAAATTTCACAAGTCATGGCCAGATGGCTTGAACCACCCCCCGATTTAAAGGGTTCAGCCTTGTCCATCCATCTTCCATCCATCCAAGGGATGTTTCCGGGAAAGTGGCGCTACGCATACGGATTCTGGAATATAAAATTTATTAGCTAATATAATGAGGAAATATACGGGATATAGCGATGCTGCCTGTAAACCGCAATAGTAGTGCAAAATTTATCAAGTAGATGGCGCACAACACAGCATCGCACATTTGCATCTAACGCTCAGAAAGAAGTGTTGGCGGATGATTTTCTGAGGTGATGAATTTTTTCAGGTATACACTCTTCCTTAATAAATGTTCACCACGCTGACCTCCTTCGCAAGCATTTCAGGTTGTTCATTGCAATTCAGGTCTGTTGGAGCATGCGCAGCGTGGGTGATACAGGCCGCACGTTTTACGGTCCCAAGTATGTAAATACGCATCCGGGTACGCCCTGTCGAGAAAGTGCACCGCCTACGTCGCGTGATGCGGGCGCTCTGAAGCGGCAAACATTACAGACCATCACACCGCATACAGGCTCCCTAGCAAGGTTTAAAAGAATTGACTGATGTCCGAGTTGGTACACCACTTGTTGTAAGTCGAGTGCTCCGAGGATAGACTTTCTGCGATGAACCGAAATTAGCCTCGTACCGTGAAGCCCTCAAGCTCTTTACACCAAGAAGAGTTGGGCATCATGGCTAGGGATACCATTTGCCCATTAGAAAACCGGTGGGTACCCGATGGCACAGGGGAAATGCCAGGCGGATATTATACCATAAGAAAGCACAAGGGGAAATCTACCTGGGAGATTATCGACGCTTTTCTGACGAAAAAGCAGGCGAAGCTTGTAGTGGTGCCCTCTCGGTGTTGTAGTCGAAAAAAACTCAAATCTGGCTGAGTGGGCACCACGGCAAGGACAACATGTCATTGCCGAGCAGTGAGTTTTTTCTTTTCTGTTGATATCGCCTTATTTGTTTAACAGCTTGCTGCGTCGGGCTAGATACGCGCAGTAAACGTTTAGTTTCAGCAGCGCGTTGCCAGTGTCCGTGTTCCGTCCTGTGCAGCGGCCGCCTCGTGCATCTTGTTTGAACAACTCCCTAGAGAACATTTCTCTGTTAAGGCAGTCAGATAACAATGGGCGAGAAGAACAAAATTGATGCCAGAATGCAGTGTCGCTCACGGCTAGCGCGGCAGCTGCTATATCGGTGCGGTATCGCCAGTTTGTCTTGCTGACGTATTTTGCCAGCTTCGAGCACTGAATGCGCTATCAGCACGTGCTCTCCATGTTTAAAAGCGAAGTCCTCTGTTCGTGTGCTTGCTTCCTCGACGCTTCCGTTATCACCACGTGCACTTCGGCTGCCGAATACACGAACCGGCAGCGTCGAATGCCCTGCCGAGACGCAGCTGAAGTTTCAGCAGAAATATGTCCTTGATGGGTGTGGCGCGAAGCCATAAAAACAAAGGATAAGCGTCATCATTGTAATAACAATTTTTTGCAGCCACTTCCACTCACGGCGACTTTTGTCATAAAATAGCTGTTATCAACAACCTCACCTAGGGTTAATACCTTTTACTAAACCTTAGTATTGGCTCTACCCACCGGATCTTGATGACGATAATAGCCCAAGAGCAGCATTTGCAGTCTGAAGTTAATTCTGTGACACAAGTGACATCTTGGTCGCCCACAAGGTAATGAATGACACGCGCAAGCCAGTAAGAGAGTTTTGGAAGGCCGTGCGAGTATGAGAAGTGATACTGAAATAACCACGCAATGAAGTATGCGTAATCACCCAACTGCGACGTCGGCGCATTATTTTTGGCCCCTCAGAAATTGGGTGCACACGTTACGTTACGGGAGTAACGACGATCGTCAGTCCCCCGAGGTGAACGGACGGAGCAGAGACGGCGCCCAGCGATGCCCGCTCTGTTGCTGTGCTGTGCCAAAGTTTATTTCTTATTTGCTGCTTGTTAAAACCTGGCATTTTTAAATCGAAGCCTGCAAATGTACGCAACGAGTGAAATACTTGGGGGCAATTAAGCACTGCTTTAAGGGTATCGCGCGACAGCGTTAATGAGTCCCGTCAGCAGTTCCTCATGCCCACGCAGACACGGACACTGTTTACTCTTTCACACTCACAATTATTATGTGGAAGACCACACGACATACACATAAAGCCCCGCTTTAACAAAGCAGTGCGAGCGTCCCTGCGCGGCCTAGCGATATACAGCGTGTGTGCCTCACAATAAAATGTCAGGAATTCGATTCCCGACTAATGACTCCAATTTTCTTTCCTGCGCATTTCGTTTACTTTGTATGAGGAGTGAGTGAACGTTGCCATGACCACGACAACGCCGGCTGCGAAGCATGGCTCGATCACAATTTTTGCGCGAAGAACGCCACTATAATTGCTCGGTCTACGTTTCACGGCTTATCAAACACAGCTGCGGAAGCTACACATTGCACGAATAATATCTAAACATGCGATAAAGTACATGTGGCCTATGAAGAACGCCATTATAATTGCTCGGTCTACGTTTCACGGCTTATCAAACACAGCTGCGGAAGCTACACATTGCACGAATAATATCTAAACATGCGATAAACTACATGTGGCCTATGAAGAACGCCATTATAATTGCTCGGTCTACGTTTCACGGCTTATCAAACACAGCTGCGGAAGCTACACATTGCACGAATAATATCTAAACATGCGATAAACTACATGTGGCCTATGAAGAACGCCATTATAATTGCTCGGTCTACGTTTCACGGCTTATCAAACACAGCTGCGGAAGCTACACATTGCACGAATAATATCTAAACATGCGATAAACTACATGTGGCCTATGAAGAACGCCATTATAATTGCTCGGTCTACGTTTCACGGCTTATCAAACACAGCTGCGGAAGCTACACATTGCACGAATAATATCTAAACATGCGATAAACTACATGTGGCCTATGAAGAACGCCATTATAATTGCTCGGTCTACGTTTCACGGCTT
This sequence comes from Amblyomma americanum, assembly GCF_052857255.1. Taxonomy (NCBI): domain Eukaryota; kingdom Metazoa; phylum Arthropoda; class Arachnida; order Ixodida; family Ixodidae; genus Amblyomma; species Amblyomma americanum. The sequence goes on along the minus strand of NC_135507.1, from coordinate 122,885,007 downwards.
ATCAAACACAGCTGCGGAAGCTACACATTGCACGAATAATATCTAAACATGCGATAAACTACATGTGGCCTATGAAGAACGCCATTATAATTGCTCGGTCTACGTTTCACGGCTTATCAAACAGAGCTGCGGAAGCTACACATTGCACGAATAATATCTAAACATGCGATAAACTACATGTGGCCTATGAAGAACGCCATTATAATTGCTCGGTCTACGTTTCACGGCTTATCAAACACAGCTGCGGAAGCTACACATTGCACGAATAATATCTAAACATGCGATAAACTACATGTGGCCTATGAAGAACGCCATTATAATTGCTCGGTCTACGTTTCACGGCTTATCAAACACAGCTGCGGAAGCTACACATTGCACGAATAATATCTAAACATGCGATAAACTACATGTGGCCTATGAAGAACGCCATTATAATTGCTCGGTCTACGTTTCACGGCTTATCAAACACAGCTGCGGAAGCTACACATTGCACGAATAATATCTAAACATGCGATAAACTACATGTGGCCTATGAAGAACGCCATTATAATTGCTCGGTCTACGTTTCACGGCTTATCAAACAGAGCTGCGGAAGCTACACATTGCACGAATAATATCTAAACATGCGATAAACTACATGTGGCCTATGAAGAACGCCATTATAATTGCTCGGTCTACGTTTCACGGCTTATTAAACAGAGCTGCGGAAGCTACACATTGCACGAATAATATCTAAACATGCGATAAACTACATGTGGCCTATGAAGAACGCCATTATAATTGCTCGGTCTACGTTTCACGGCTTATCAAACAGAGCTGCGGAAGCTACACATTGCACGAATAATATCTAAACATGCGATAAACTACATGTGGCCTATGAAGAACGCCATTATAATTGCTCGGTCTACGTTTCACGGCTTATCGAACAGAGCTGCGGAAGCTACACATTGCACGAATAATATCTAAACATGCGATAAACTACATGTGGCCTATGAAGAACGCCATTATAATTGCTCGGTCTACGTTTCACGGCTTATCAAACAGAGCTGCGGAAGCTACCCATTGCACGAATAATATCTAAACATGCGATAAACTACATGTGGCCTATGATTACCTTTTCCGTGCTTCATGCATAACCCGCATAGTCGGAATGCTGAGTAGGTTGCAGCGGTGGTCTAACTGTTTCGAGACAGCTCCCAGCCCATTAATAGAGCATTGCTGCTTTCAAACTTATTGGTTAACTAGAACAGAAAACTTGGTTAGTTGAAATGGATTCATCTTTAAGCAGCGCAAAACACAGGACGTAGAGGAAGAAACACGAGACGACACGAGTGCTATCTAACAACTGAACTTTTATTTCTAGAAGGGTTGGTTATATAGGCACCAAAAGCAACAACTGAAAGAACACACAAAAACCCAAATCATAAAATCGCGATAGTCCGTAAAACCGTACCTGCACGCAGCGGGAGGTTAATCGCCTCATTTTAACAAAGCACACAAGCAAGCTTAACACATGACATGCACCTGCTATGAACCTGTCGCCACACATTCCCCGAGAGCGTGAATCTCTTTTTCCACGAGATTGATAGAAGGCGAAGCGACACATGTTATTATTAGAAACGCCTCAACCAACTCTCTGCTAGTCCGATTTGGGTGACTAAACAAGATATCTGTCCTGTCCAAATGGGGGAAACAATCTTTACATTTCCGGCAGTGCACAGCAAGGTTCGACGAAACTGCCCCTTTTACTGATCTTCGATGTTCAAACAGCCGCTCCTTTATACAGCGGTCTGTCTGGCCGATGTACGTCTTGCCGCAGGAAAGCGGGATAGAATAAACCAGTCCAGTGTCGCAGTCGACGAGCGGTTTTTTTATGTGAGCCTGTGCATCTGTTCCTCCCTCGGTCATCCCGGCTCTCAAGCTTCTTCCTTACTGCACTGCAGACTCTGCTCAGCTTATTCTTAGCTGTGAAAACTACTTTTACCCCGTATCTTGCCCCTACCTTCTTCAACCGGTGTGACATTCCATGTACGTACGGAATACCGACTATTCTTGTTAGCGCGCCGTCCTTTTCATTTTCTTTTGCGAGACTATCGCCCCTAGTCAATATCCTTTCCGATATTTGAGCCACAGCCACATCTGGAGAACCAGCGTCCCTAAGCCTCTGAACCTGCCCCTGGAAGCTTGCGTAAATCGTGCTCCCACAGGGTTGAGACTAGCTTCCAGGGGCAGGTTCAGAGGCCATGCGATATACCGGAAGTTATCCAACACCGCTTTGCTGGCTTCAAAGATGCAATTGCCGTTTGGGACGTTCTACACGGACACCGAAGAAAAAGAACGTTTTCAAATTCCACAGCGTGCGATACCGTATGACCACTCAACATGACCACGAACCATAAGGCATGATTTGTCTACACGGACTTTACAGCCTGTTGTAAACGCACTTGTTTGACCGTAATGCTGAGACTTACGGAAAAATGAAAACCGGGCGAATTGGCGCCTGTGTTGTGTTACGTCTTTGCTCGTGTCTCCGTTTTTATCGCGCTGCTAAGATATGATGTCGAGAAGCCTGTCGTTTCCTCCTGGCACATTTTGGCGAGATGATGCTCCAACTGAAGGTCACAGTGAAAGTGACTTGGTGCCTGATTGGTTTCCGTTGCTGATATCTCGTCTTTCCCTGCCACCCTTTTAGCTGTGCTAGTTTTGTTGAGTTGTGTTTTCTGTTAAGTAGCTTGAGCGCAGCCACTAGCCTTCTGTGTTGTAAATAATCGTTGCAGATAGGCCGTTCCTGCCCATTAACGCGTGTAATAAATGCCACGTAGCAAAAACAAACAAGCGGCATCTAGTGCTTGTAGCACGCCTGGCTCCTCATCGACGAGACAGAGGTTCGATTTCCCCTGCAGGCACAGGAATGTTTTTCTTTTCGCTCTCACCCTCTTAGGATGAACAGTTCTCAATTCTTTATTGGATGATTACCCCGCTTAGCCCGAGGGCGCTGCAGCAGGTGGGTTACGGAGTGAAAAAAAAAAGACATCTTCATTTATAGAGCACACATGTTGACGTGAAAGCCGATTCCATTCGCTGATGGAACGAACAAAAAAGGAACGGGCGTCCATGTTAGTTTTGGCACGGTATTCCAAATCTTTAGACAATGATCTGTGCGGGCAGAGACAATGTGGGCTCTGGCAGTACATTTCCTTTTGATTACCTGTTATATTCTGATATACCTGAAACAAGACCTTAAGACGCAATTTCCTTTGTCGGCTGGAAAGAGTGTTGCAGCCTAATTCATTTTTCATGCCAGTGCAGCCATCAGTTCTCGAGTACTGACACAGGAGAAACCTTGCTGCTCTGTTTCGATTTTTTTTTCAATTTTATTACTCAGATCTGAGTGCCAAGGATCCCATACGGCGCAAGCGCATTCGAGCAGTGGCCGAAAATTTTTTAAGTAGTCTGTTGATTTCAGAGAAGGAGGCGCGTGCTTCAGATTTCGCTGCAAAACGTTTAAGGCCCTAGCAGCCTTCGAAACTATCGTTTTTACGTGTTTACACCAAGAACAGTCAGCTGTAGATGCCAACACCTAGGTATTTATGTTCTATGTTTTGTGTGACTGTATTACCACTGATCAAGTACTCCGGGTTTTTTTTTTTACGCGTGAAGGTTGCATGAGCACATCTTTTAGCGTTTAACTTCATCCTCCACTCTGAACACCATTCGAGAACAATTGCTAAATCTCTTTGTAAGTGGGGAGCATCACCTTCATTTCGATTTTCTCTACATGAAACACAGCCGTCGGCAAACAACCGTGTACGGGATTCGATTTCAGAACAAATATCATTGATGCGCACCAAGAACAAGAGCGGTCCTAAAACTGAACCCTGTGGGACACCTGATATGTCCACAAAGCTATACTTCTTTCCATTTAATACAACGCACAGCCGAAGGGAAGACAGACACTTTTCGATCCACGCAAGTATTGAGTTGTTGATATTTAGCTCCGCAAGTTTCCTTAAGAGCAAAAGGTGCGAAACCGTGTCAAACGCCCAGTGAAAGTCCAGGAAAATACAACAGATTTGTCCGCCGTTGTCTAGATTAGATACAAGGTCATAATAAAATTCAATAAGTTGAGTCGTACAGGATAAACCCTCACGGAACCCATGTTGCTCTCAGGCCAGTAAGTTGTTAGTCAGTAAATGTGTCATTATATCTTTACGTAAAATCTGTTCTATTACACTGCACGGTATGGATGTAAGTGAAATGGGCCTGTAGTTCTCTCTTTGATCCTTCTTTATGAATACGAACAACGTGTGCAATTTTCTAGTCATCTCGAAGGGCACCGCTAGAAAGCGACTTGGTGTACAATGTATAAAGATAAAGAGAAATAGGTTCGGCACATTGTCTTAAAATTCGTGGATAAATACCATCAGGTCCGGTAGCTTTATTATCGTTAATTTTGTTTAGCAGTGACCTAATTCCACTGACCATTAGCTCTGCTGGTTCCATAGCCGTAATTGAATTTATTTGATGTACAATTGTCTTTTGGTAAATATACTGACTGGAACTAATTATTCAGACAAGTAGCCTTTTCAGTGTCACCTAATACGGCTTCGTTATTAAAATCTATTTCGCTAATGCCAGTCGGATCTTCTCCGAAGCCCTTCATGCACTTCCAAAATGCACTGGCATTCGAGTTTATCTCGTTGCCGAGTTTTTCAAAGTAGAGTCCCTTTGCTTCTTTTATGTACCGTTTGCATTCCCTGGTTGCAGCACGCAGATTTCCAAAATGTCGAATGCTTTTAGTTGTCTGACAGTTTAGAAATATGCGCCTTCGTTTCCTAACTATTCTTAAGATACGCGCAGTCATCCATGGCTTTTATGCTGTTCAAGTTTGTTACAATCAACGCTGGGAATGTAGATATCGCTAAGTTCCTTTAGCTTTGTTTTAAACTCAATTCATTATTCATGAACGTCACACCCATCAGAAAGGCATTCAAATACCGTTTAATAATCAAAAAGCTTCACTGACATGCTGGCATAATCCCCTTTTTAATATAAGTGCACTTTTCTAGTCGCCTCTTTGTTTATCAGCTACTTTTGGTTTTAATACTGGCGACTACAGCATGGTGGTCACTTATTCCAGGAATGACATTCACAAAATTTGCCATATTTGGCGAGTTGCATAAAAACAGGCTCATTGTATTAGTGCCCCGAGTGGGATCGGTCACATATTGCGTTAATACGAAGGAGTCTACAATACCTTTCATTTCCAAGTTTAAGCTTCCACCAGCTGCGTACTCGCAGGTTCCATCACGCCATTACAAGTCAGGCAAATTTAAGTCCCGTCCGTCTCTGTCCCTTGTGTTCTTTGTCGCGCTACAAGGCGCTTGTCCCGTTCGTCTCTGTCCCTTGTGTTCTTTGTCGCGCTACAAGCATCCCCTCGAGCAAATTTAAGTCTCTCACTGACAACAAAGTATGACAAGAGGCTTCGGAAATTATTTCTTGTAAAATCTGTAGTGTCGCGACAGACGAGTTTGGGGGCCGGTAGAACGCTCCGGCTGCAAGTGGCGAATAGTCCGGTATTGTCTCTTTGCACACCACACAGATTCCACATCTCGTGGCCTACATCTAGTTGGGACGAGTTTAACGAGCGTGTAACTAAGGTAAAGAGGCCACAATAAGTACGGGACCTATCTTCCCGATAAGCAACGAGGTCATTCGAGAACACCTCACTGTCCTTGATAGAAGAATAAAGCCACGATTCAGTTCCAAAGATTAAATCAGCTTGTACAGAGCTGATAAGCACAGCAAGGTCGTCGGCTGTCCTGGACACTGCTCGCTGCGGACGAACAGCTGAATCCTAAGGGATGACTCGTAGCAGACTAACGATTAACCCCTAAATGACTAATGAGAGTTTTGTTTGGTTTATGGGGTTTTAACGTCCCAAAGCGAGTCAGGCTATGAAGGATAATTTTGACCATCTGAGGTTTCTTAATAGCAGTACACGGGCCTCCAGCATTTCACATCCATCAAAATACGACTGCCGCGGCCGGAATCGAACTCGCGTCTTTCCGCTGAACAGCCAAGTACCATAACCAATGAGCCACCGTGGCGGCACACTATTGGATGTGGAAGCGTAATTCGCCCCCGAAAAGGTCAACATTTCGCCTGATAAAACGAAATATCGCGCAGAGTGCAGTTCGCCCTGCGTATGCGCGCGATAAAAAAAAAAAAAACCTGTCGAGCAAAACTGGTATTCACTTCTACCGGAGCGGGAGCCAACGATAACTAGCTCCATGTAACGTCTCTCATTACGGTTGTGGCGTACTTGTTTGGAGATTTCAGGCGAGTTCAGTAAATGGAGGAAGAGAATATTAATTGAAAATAATGTGCACCTTTTTTTAAACACGCGCATGTATTTCTCTTTCTCGATATTGTTCTTCTTCCCAAGCTTTCAAAACGGCGCGATATGAGAAATACGTTTAAGAAGGAAGGCATTTTCGACATAATCCGCTACACTTTTCTGAAGCTTACTTATCCGACACCTGATTGCAGAAAAGCTCACAGATATCGTTTACTTATCGATAGATTACCGAAACCATCGAGATAAACGAATACAAGGAAACATAACCTACTTACTTATCGTAGCACTTATGTCATTACTGAGATACAGTTCGATCCCGACTGTTGCCTTATAAGCAACGTCTCGCCGAAGCAGAGCTGCACATGTCACCGTTGCCTACACGAAAACCAAGTTTGGGTTTTCCCTTTATAAAGATTTCTAAGACATCTATAATACGACCAGTCCTTGCTACATATGTCTGATGACAGCCGTCAACCACCAGCTCAGCCCGCAACCCTCTGGCACTTTATGCCGACGCGATTGCGCTGGTCCAATATTGGCGAGGATATGTTTCAAATCACGTGAAACTGTTTTCACATCGTCCCTAGTCCCGCATTGTAAATGTGCCGCAGTTTTTTCGAAAGGTTAGGACATAATTTACGCCGAAAAACTCGACTGATGTTCGTTTCATTGAGTTTCAGACTTGTGTCTGTGTGCCGGAAAATATCTAATACGGTGGATATTACGAAGCTTCGCAACCAAAGGCTAAAATCGAAGTACGTGTCTATGTGTGTCGATTGCACTGTTACAAGTGTTGATGAGTGCATAGAAGTACTTAACCATCTGTTGGAATGCAGGTGAATCCGCTTGCCTCTTTCGACTGACCCATTAAAACGGGCTCGCACTGACTACGAGCACTTTAAGGGCACCTGAGGAGAAGTTAAAGGATGCGACTTCGACCATACTGACTAGACATGTGGTCCTAAAGCAGCGCAGAAAGCGTTTTTGCGGAACTAAATTTCCTTCGCCTCCTTACAATACAGCTTCCGCGCCTGCGATTTCGTTGTTTCCGGGTCTCAGGAGGATATATCGCAGATAGATTTGGCTACGTCTGCGCTTCCAACCAGTTTTCCGCTCAATCACAGTGGACTCACGGCGTCATCTGCAGCTTCACACCAAAGAGCGGATGATCTAGTGTTTTGTTTCAGGGATGCGACTGGCTTGTTTTCAAACAATCCCGAATAAACACGTGCGACTTTTCAGTGCCCCAGGAAGGTTCCAGATAAGACACCTGTTATCTCGGAAGGTTCCCCGTCATGTTGTCTCGGAGCTGTCTAGAGCTGTAGGCTCGCTGATTCCAGAAGCCTGCAAGCGATCATGCCATTACTCAGCTCAGGGAAAAAGCTCGCTCAAAGAACAGTTCGCTGCTGAAGCCTTGGTTGGCCATTTCTTGCTAGCTTGCGTAGCCGAACGTGGCAGTGTGTCTCAACCCTCTCGCTAAGCTGCCGACCCCGAGGCACTCTCTCGGTCCTTCTCTGCCTCATCTCCACTCCTTCCACAGTATCGTGACGCCATTCGATCGACTTAAGGTCTCAAAGCGACTCATGATATAAGGAAAGCCATAGTGGAGGGCTCCGGATAATTTCAACCACCTGAGGTCTTTTAATGTGCACTGACATCGGACAGTACACGAGCTTCTAACATATCGCCTCAATCGAAATGCGACCTCCGCGACAGGGATCGAACCTACGTCCTTCGGGTCATCAGCCGAGCGCCATAACCACTAGCCATTGCAGCGGCTTTGTGGTGCCATTCTAGTTTTTTTTTCGTAGAGTGAAGAGCATCCTAGTTTGCGCGCTTAGTGAATGTGCCCAATGTCGTTGCGTTAGGCTGCCTGGTTTTTGCTTATCAGCTGCTCCCGATTTCAAATGCAATGGTTTTTAATGAAGCGTCGCCACCCTGCCCAGTCATTAGCTACTTTATTTTTGAAGACATTTTCACTGCTCGCACTACGGAAAGTGGCGCCAGCATAGGTGGCCGCTGTTTCTTTTAGCCTACTTCGTTTATTGCTCCTTTTGACATCCACATCGATGGAGTATCCCTGCGGACGTGGTTTCCACCGCGTAACGCTGCTACATATCTCTCTTCCCTCTTGAACAATGCCTAGGATAGATCCGGCCTTGCCCCTGCTGACAAAAATAAGCTTTTCTGATATAACTATAGGTAGAGGGAATATCAGTGTGGGCACTCTGCTTTGACGCTGCTTGAAACCTTTAAACGGCGGACTCGATCGGAAGTGATTTGGAAGGCCTCCTTGGGCCGCACGGGTGCGTGCCCGGTTTCGTATTTCAGAACCGAGCAGGGAATTTAGGTCATGAACCCCACAAGTGGCGGCTCGACCTGCAAAAGGGAACGAATTTGTTTTTCTTTTTACGAAAATTTGTTTCGCAGCTACAAATTGATCACAAGGCACACCAGCGCTGCAGGCTTCGGATTCATTGCATCCATGTGTGCTTTTCTAGCTTACACTGATAGAGAATGAAAAAATGCGCTTTTGCATTTCGTCTCCACCAAAATGAGACCGCCCCGGGATGCAGCCGAACCCGCGGCTACGAACGAATGGGGGACCATATCGCAGCTTAGCCACCGCAATGGCTGCCTGACGCTAAAATGGAAACTGAAGCGGCAAGTAGGCTGCGGAAATTGAGAAACGAGAAAGCGGATCCACAGAAGCAGTACCCGGCATCTCTGACGCAAGATCCTTTGTCGCCGTCTCGATATCTCAGTGGATGCACGCGCCTACGACGTCGAACGCCGGGTGTCTGCGGAGAGGAAGAGGGAACTTGGAGGCGATGCACGGGTTTCGGTTTTCCCGATTCTATCGCTCGTTAAAAATAAGATGCACATACACCAGTGAAAGCCTGAGGCCTTCTTCATCTTCCTATTCGTCCATGCTCATGTGGCGAACGTGGACAACTCGTCCTGCAGCCTCCGCACTCCTGCATGCAGTCCAGGCTTACAAAGTATACTCTTCGCAGAATATAAAGAGAAAGATAAGATACAAAACACCAACAACAAAACAAGCATTCACGCCGGCGCATAGAAGGTAATCAAGCTGGTGCATCTAGATATAAAAACTCGCTCATGCAAGACCACTACAGGATGAGCCACACACGATTACTCATTATTGCGGATATGATAAGCCTCAGCAATTTCTCCAGTCAACTGGTCTGGATGGCGAAACAAGATGGTGGCTTTATCACGCAAAAGCTTGCAGCCAGCACATTTAGAGCAGTGCTTATAAATATTGGACGAGGGCGACTTTTTTAGGGACAAAAAGTGCTCTTGCAGTCGCACACTGCAGAAGCATACACTCTTCGCTGATATCCATGGTGGTCTTCCGGATAAAGTACGCACGCAGAATTAGAACCGCAAAGACCTCGCATTCAAGCCATTTCCGCACTGAAGGGCGGTTCCTCCCCTTCGCCCTGATTACATGCATCGAACTGAACAACGCCTTGCTTCTGCGCGAAGCAATGTTGCGCCGTATCATCTGCCGACAGCTGCGCTGCGAACGTCGCCCGCCCGTTGACGACAGCAGAGCCACGCCTGCGGACGATGTAACAGCGTTAGATTTTGTTGCTACGGGGCCCTCCACGAATGCAGCCGTTGCTCTGAGCCACACGTTTAGGGCTTCTAAAGCCACCCCGCCCACTTCCTCGCCACGAGGAACGGCACTTATTTTTTCACTAACATCGAGTTCAAAACAGCTTACTCCAGATGAAAAAAACGAGCAGAACGTACCGATTTTCCTCTCGCGTAAGTGGCATTCAAGTCCATTTTGTTCTGAGATGCGCGTCACCCAAAAACTTTTTCCGCACACCCTGCAAGTGGCGAATAGTCCGGTAATGTCTCTTTGCACACCACACAGATTCCACATCTCGTGGCCTACATCTAGTTGGGACGAGTTTAACGAGCGTGTAACTAAGGTAAAGAGGCCACAATTTCACGCTTACTTATCCTTCACCACCGACGAGTATATATCCCCCCCCCCCCCCTTTCGGGCCGGAAGCAAGTAAAGGAGCGCTGACGTCGTCCAAAGAGCTTCAGCAAGTGTGTTTAGCGCTAATTAACTATATTTCAGTTAAAAACATCCGGATGAACATGTTGATAATGATGAGTTTTTATGGCGCAAGGGCAGCTTTGGCCAAGAGTGCCATGGCACAAGGCAGGTTTCATTGCACAAGGTCGGGTCAAATACCGATTCCCCAAGCATTTCGCCCTAATTAAAGAAGCCGAGCACTATAGGCATGGGAAAGCTTGTGTCCATTGTACCACCGGTGGGTACCCGGCGGCACTGGGGATCGAACCCGGCACCTCCCGCATGCGAGAACGTGTTGTTGAACGATGATGCATGCAGTTGAAGCACACGCCTCGTGACAAAGGGCGTTCGGGGCGCCCATACCGGAGGGCAATGTGAAGTGACCGGCTTTGCGCCTACCATTTATCCCCCTGTCTGGCGCAATCGACTTTTTTTCTCTTTTTCTTGGTCTATTTTTGTGAACCATCCAGTTCTGACACGTCCAAGTTCACGTGCCCACTTCTCCCATTTCGGCGGCATCTGCTGCAGTTCATCCACCTCACAGAATGAATGTGAACGTCTGTGTCCCTCTTCCTTTACGTGTGTTTGTATCTTGCACTGCTAAGAAGCGCACCACTAACGTCCCATGACGTTTCAGCTAACGCGACATGATCGCGCTTCGTGACCCAATAAAACCTGGCACAAAAACCACAGGCACATCGGCTGGTCATCGCGAACGCGCCAATGAATGCGTCCGTCTCCGTATCGCTACTCCCGCTCGTCTCTCTTATCCTGTGCGAAAGAGGAGGCCACCGCCAGGCGATAACATATCGGACGCCGTTTGAGCTTTCATGCAGCCATTCTCTTCCCATGCTATTAAATGTTGGAGCGAGTTTCCAGCGGCATTGTTCCAGCTGTGCGCGACGGCATATCTTAGGAAAATATCTGACCACTGTTCACGTTATCTTTTTTTTACACATTGCGCCATGAGGGCGAAATTTCCTGCATCCGCGTTGGCTGTTTTTTCGACAGAACAAAAGGCGACATCTCATTACTCCCGCGGCTCACGTTCACACTGCAAAGGTGGGGATGCTGTATAGGGGAACGATTGAATAGGCTGGTTGTTCTACGAATTTTCTCGATACACCTTCTCGATTTAACGGACAACCGTACGCGCCTCTGAGCACGAGCCCGCAGGCTTGGTACCGTAGGGTCGAGGTGGGATCTAAAGAGGCCGAAGCCGAAGAGGCGGCACATGTGTGAATATCTGCATCTTCGGTAAAAAAGAAAAATACAGGCGGTCGGTATTAGACCCGTGGCCATGTAATGAAAGGAGCCTGACCTGGCCCCTTTGTATGATAGATGGCAGCACAATTTAGCAGTAGCCACTTAGACGTTCTATCCTAAGGATGTGAAAACCGCTGTTACAAGGTATACGGCAGGTGGCACGTTGTTTAGAAAAGCTGGCACTTACTAGCTTTTATGGCTTAAGCCCTGAAAGGCCCAGAGAGTGAAGATACGAGAAAAGGTAATGAATTTCAAGACTTTATCCTTCCTTTATCTTAGTTCTATCCTTCAGAAGTGAAAAGAAGTTTGTTACAGTTATAGAGGACAACGTTATCCGTAACAATTAAAATAAGTAAATTGGGCTGCTTTTGAGCGCTTCAAATGATCAATCTCTGCACACGTGGTGATGTAGTACACAAGACACCAGTAAGAAAATTCAAGATTCATTCCACCAACTGCTTATGTCTCACTAGGAGAGCTCAAGCTTGAGCCTACTCGCTGGGAGAGAGACGCTTTGCAGTTACCTATTCTACAGCATGTTTCCCGCATCTCCGGGTGGGCGACACTTCAACATTGCTATGAGAAATAAGCTCCGATTGCGGTTTGCCTGAAAAACGCTGTGAAGGTTTAATTCTTACTGAGAAGAAAAATTTAAACCTCAAATAGGTGAGCAGTCCGCGTCGTACGCGATACGCTGAGCATTGCAAGGTTAAATATTAAATGGAATTATCTATAACCTAAGTTCTATTCCAATTTGGCGCTCACCGAGATTATGATCGTGCATGCGCAAATTCACACGTACGCAGTGTGTTTGTGGCACGCAAGCTGGTTACCTGTCATTTGCAATATAATTATTCTGATCGCCGCACACCATCGCTATCACGACAATGCCCGGCGCTTGCTTGTGCAGCGGTCGGAACGACAGTGCACGTACAATGGCCTTTCCCAGTGCACACAACAACAAGGTCGGCCTGTTCTGGACGAGAGAAAGAGCTCCAGAGAGGATGCCGGCCGGAAACATTGCAGCCTCGATGCATCCGCACGAGAACACCCGCTGTCACTATGCGCGCAGGCCTGGCTCCCGCCCCACCGGCTGCCATCGTTCCAGCCTGAATATCGTCGTGGGATGCGATCTCTTCTCTGCAGCTGTAATTGCGCAAATGGCTAGCATCTGCTCAACGCTCGTTGCTGCGTTATGTATGGTGTCCTAAGCCTGTACTAGCTGACGCAAGCACGCAGGCTGTGAAGTCCAAGTTGCTGCGGTTTTCGCGGTCAGTATCCTGTTCTTTCACATAACGCAGAGCGCAGGAGGCGGACAGGTATACGCGGGATATACACAACCCGGTTGTGTATATACACAGGTATACACAACCGCTGTGTTGAGGCGCCACCGTTGCCCTTTTCAGTAGAATCTATGACGAGCCAACAATGTTCAAAAGTAGACATTTGCGCGCATGAGAAGAGAAAAAAAAGTCTAGTATGCAAGTGCAAATAAACGAAAGCAATGACTCCAACCTCCTACATGCACCACACGTTTAGCCCTTTTGAAATGCACGCAGTTAGTTGGGAGTGCGCGCCTGGGCCGTGTCTTACATACTCTCATCCTCCTCGTTTCTGGCCCTTTTGCAGCGTGTCTTTGCACGCGCTGAGCAAAGACAGGCACTTTTCCTTTCCTCTTCCGTCGTCACGCACGCGAACAGAAGAACCGAGGCCGCCGGGATAACGGCGTGGGTGTATATACTACAGGAAAAGCAACACGTTTTTACCCGATTCTTGCAGCCCGAGCTCAGCTGCTGAAGTTAAAGCCAACTTATTCCCTAACATGCATATTGCAGTGAAGTCAGCCAGTGCGCAAAACTCCAGGCATCTCTCAGAAATTGCCTTGCACTTTTTCCACACATCGACGTGTAAAATGAGCTGGTGATTTTAAACTTCTTTTGATGGTTGTTATCAACGGCATGGTTCAATCTGCGGATAAGTTAGGAAACTACAAATGCGGCCAACATAAGGAAAATGCCTAGGCGTTTCAGTTTTTCTCACTTGTTCTGTACAGCAGATATGAAGATATCTGGGTTCATAAGTGACCGCACCAGCGGGATGTGATTAGATATGTAAAAAGCGCTTCGAAATTTTCGGTAGGTAAGACGTGACAAGAGTTTGATCGCCGAGCCTGCTCCTTAACACAGTGGTCTGGACTGTACGTCTTGGAAGATGAGAAACCAGGAAACAGGCGCATAGGAGGCGTGCTATTCCATTCATTGCATCTGGCCCTACCCATGCTAACGCCGTCCCGTTCCAAGGCTGTTGGGCATTTCAAATGAACGCTGTCATGTTGAACACTTACGAAATGCACAGACAGGCAGGTCTAGCGCATAGCCAAAAGCGCTGCACACGAGGATCGGCTGGGTTTTCGATACGCAAAAAAAGTCCTAAAGAAGAAAAAAAGAAGCACCTAAGGTTGGCACCAGTTTCTTGGTGCAACCGGCCACTTCTGGACTCTTCATGATAGTAGTGACCACAAAAAAAAAACGAGTTTCAAGTTCACAACAACCAAGTGCGCCAATAATCAAGTTTATTCGCTGGGAAAAGAAAAGCCAGAAAAATCCTGAAGCGCGAAAGTCTTCGTGGAATGACCGAATTTCTACTCGAGTTTGAAATAAAGAAATGGTTTGGTTTATGGTTTAGGGGGGGGGGGGGGGGGTAAACGTCCCAAAGCGACTCAGGCTATGAGGGACGCCGTAGTAAAGGGCTCCGGAATTTTCGACCGCCTGGGGACGTGCACTGACATCGCACAGTATGAAATAAAGAAATAGCGCCTCACATCTGTCCCCTGAATTCAAAATATAAAGTCCGATAACGTAGGGTCATAGGCGTTCAGCGCTTCAGTATTTCATTTCATAAGAGGCTGCAATGCTGCACAGGGTGGCAATGTGATATTTACGTCTCAGCTGAACGAACGGGCGGTTCGGGCGAGTTCTTTGTGCACTTTGGAACAGGTGAGGACAAAGCACTGAAGAACGAAGACGGCAGTGCCCTGTGCGAACACGTATTCCCTTTGCGTAGTTATTCTCTTGCGCTGCTTCAACTGGAAAGGAACACGACGACACATCTAATGAAGGGAAGACGAGTGAACGGCGTGAGTGAGCCGAGCCCTCAAAGTTCCGGTCAAAGCGGACAACTGCGTCTCAGTGCCTCACAGTTATTCGGTTAAGTCGTCGACAGAGGAGATGTCAGAAGGCGTACCTAGCTTCTACCAGCGTGCATTTGCAACCCTGCTGCAGCAGGCATAAGAAAGGCGAGATCTCACAATTTGTATAACCACGCATAGAAATTATATGCCGTTCTCAGTATTTGAAAACCAATATTAACACGGTATATTAAAGGCGCTTGCATGACTTAAACATTACGGCCAGAACCACCGGAAAAACTCCCGCTGTCTAACTCGTCGCCAATAGAGCTAACAAGTTTTAGCCTTAAGGCCAGTGTGCCACGTTTGACACTGAGGTAATTTCTGGTTTGCTGGGGCATTCATGTCCATCTGGTTTTCTTCTTTTCTTCGTGTGCCTCTAAAGCGGTGGCCTGGTGGTTTCATCATCTTCCTCGCATGCGGGAAGCAGAGCTCAAACCCCAGTGCAGCCGCGTACCCGCCAGTGTTGCAATTGGTTCATGCTTTATATCAGCCTGGTGCTCGGCTTTTCTCGGGTGAAATGCTTGGGAAAAGGGCGTTGGCCAAACACTGCTTTCCAGGGTCGGTGACTCGTTTCGCCTTCAAACACCTGAACTCTCCCTGCGCGGTAAAGCCCACCTATGGTCATTTTTTTACCGTTTAGCGGTGGCCGAGTGAACTGAGCATCTGCTTCGCATGCTGGGTTCGATCCGCAGTGCCGCCGCATGCCCACATGTTTTTCGATAGGTGCAAGAATTTTCCCGGCCAGCCTGGCACTTCGCTTTTCTGAAATGGTATGCTCGGAAATGGGGCCTTTGGCCAACCCGTCCCGTCTACGCATCTTTGGTCCCGAAGGATCTAAATCTGCCTCGTGTGGTAAAGACCGATGATGCTTAGAGCGTTCACATGGTTCTCGCGAGTTGCGGCTAAGGTGGATAAGACTGCCTAAATAGGACACTGACACCTAGCGGGGATTCCTACTCTGCCAGCAGGAACAGAAAACGCATATTATTATTATATCAATATGCACAAATCAGGCAACAAAATACAGCTCACTTCAAACCAGCAGCCCTCGAAGTAAAATTATCCACTGAAAGTTCACTACTGGAACGCGAAAATACTGACGAACAGTGCGTTCTAAGTGGCATCGTACAAAGAATCGCGTTCAAACCGTGCCGCGCCCCGAACTTTCGTATTTATACCCATGACGACTGCTGCTTCAGACATGTGGGAAGGCTGGTACGCCGTGCATTGTGACAGCTGCGCTCGACCGATCACAAAGCCGCATTATATCCATGAATAGTGTTGTTTGAAAGCAGACGACCATACGCCCCATTTTCAAAGAAAGAATTTGTGCGCAAAGGTTGGGTGTTTTATTCTGTTCCTTGTTGTGTGAAACGCTGTATTCTGTTATTGCGCGAACGTGCACACTCATCTTCGAGCCTGCGCACCGGATACGTATCCGGCGGTTATGTTTGCGAAGACAAAAACGCACTCGGAACACGACTGCGCGCTGCACAAACAAGTTCCAGCACCCGTTAGGAAACGAGAAGAAAGGTGAGCGCTCTTGCCTGCTTCGCCGTTTGAATGCGGTGATCAGCTGGTGGCAAGCGTTTGGTCGCTGCGATTGCACTGCATCAACTTATATGAGTACTCGGAATTTCGTTTGAAGTTATGTTAGTGGTCGGATGATCGCCGCAGCTGATGTCGAGACTTGATTACCAGAAATAATAATAATAGAGTTGAACGTACTTTGTTTCGCTTAGAACCTCTCGTTCGTTCAGTTTAGAGTTGTGCGCGATGATGAATAAGTATCAGAGCGGTAAAGTGCATTTCTCCTTGCCGTCACACGGGTCAGAAAAGCTTTCGAACCGAGCCAAGTAAAGTAGGTGCACTGACTTTCAGCGTTGAAGAGGATGACGCCGAGGGACAGGGCCAGCAGCACGAGCCGATGCCTCAGTCCGTGCGGTCTCCAGCCGAAGGCGGCGTCGAAGCCCTCCTTGAAGTTATGCATCCTGAGGTCCTTGAGCATTTCCCTTAGACGGGACGTCGAAGAGGTCGTGCCCGCGTTGAACACCACCACCATGAGTATGTTGAAGAGCACTATGCCCACGGACACGCAGTACACGGGCAGGTAGCCGCCGGCACTGAACAGTTCGCCCGAGATCAGCTGGCCCAGTTGGACGCCGACGAGCAGCGCGCTCATGACGAAGAGGAACTTGACGGCGCGCATGTCCTCGCGCGAAGAGCGCGACGCGTTGCTCTCCACGATGGCCGTCATGCAGACCAGGCCGCCCGTCACGCCGCAGACGAGGCCCAGGACGACGTTCACGTACATGGGCGCCGAGAAGACGAGCACCGTCACTACGGTCCCAGCGTCCAGGACAAAGGCGCCGCACAGGTTCAGCAGCAGCGGGATGCGGTTGCCGTGCTTGTCGCACCACGAGCTCAGGAAGACGGACATAACAGCGGCGGGCACAAACTCGGACAGCACCAGCAGCAGGTTGTGGATGTTGGCGTTGCGGGTGACAGCGTCACGGACGGTGGCGTTCTGCTGGCTCAGCGTGGCGCACACGTCCTCGGGGTACGCCGACAGGCACGACTTGGCGATGAACAGCTGCTGGGTAACCACGAAGCGCATGGCGAACGTGATGGTGTAGAGGAACAGGACGGACTCGAGGCCCAGGCCGCGGAAGAACGGGATCCATCGCTCGCGCCAGGTAAGGTGGCACTCGGGCGAGCCCTCGTCCGCCGGCGCCAGCACCACCGAGGAAGAGCAGGCAACGCTTTCCTCCAGGACTGGTCCCAGGTGGACGGGGTTCTTGCTGGGAGAAGACGGCGAGGCCATCATCTATGTCTCGTGCAGCGCGGCGCACACGGGAACATAGTCGTCCCCCACGCGCTAGGAGCACGACGCGACGCGGGAGCCGACTTGGCTTCGCGCTCGGCGCAAGCAGCAACACGCCGAAGGATGCCGTACGCGGAGTGCTAGCGGGAACGCCGTTGCCTCACCCCAACGAACAGCTGGCGATGACGACAGAGCCCACTGCGCCGGCCGCGCCGCCAGTCTCGTACGCGGTACGCGCACGCACCGACCACGCCGAAAGCGAGAGAGGGGGCGACGGCCTCTATCGGCGGCTCTCGCTCACCGACCGAGGGTGGTGCCGGCGATAAAGCTGCCGTCTTTTGTCACCCAGCGCAGACGTTACTTGTTTCGGCCCGCCGCTCGAAGGCGGAAAACCCCGTCGACGAGCTTGGAAAGGACGGCCGCGATGTCCCTTTCCGACCGCGAATATCGCGAGCCGCGTTTGTGGGGCGCGTGTTCGAAACGGACCGGTCTGGCGAGAGAGTTTCAGCGGAACGGTGCCCCTCTTTGCTCGCTTCACTCGGACGCCTTCCGTGCTTATGCCGCGCTGGCCGAGGCGGAGGGAGAAGCAGTGAACGACGCCGATGCAGACGCGAATTTTTATGAAAGGAAACATTCGTATTATATACCGAGTGTTTCACCAGACGTTCTAGAATTTTCAAAAATAGGCTTTCGTAAGTTAAAAAGGCGTTTTTTTTTCGGCGTAGCATTGTCAGCGGTGTAGCGCATTAGAATACTGCTAAGACGTACTAACACTAGGCTAGTTAACTTGCAATGAACTGTTAACTTTCTATTACTGTTAGCTTCCTTATTTATTTACAGGCATGTAACCCAGGGCAAGTAATATCCACATCAGTGTGTATAATTTCGAAAGCGCTGTGTCCCTTGGTGCTGTGCCCCAAAAAAATTTGGCTCTTTCGACGAGTTACGAACAGGGGCGATGGAAAGAAACGCGAACCGAGCGAAGCCCAGGCCCACCGCTGTTCGCATGTCTCTTGATGACGCTTTTACTTCGGTGGTAGCAGAAATATGCTAGAGTCGTCCGTGATGCATTCTATGACCACTCTAACGTTTTTCTTATCACTCGGGTAAAAGCGCGATGACCAGAAATTCGAACAGCAGGGCGCCTAGGCGCCGCGTCGGTCGCGTTTTTTTCCATCGCGACAGTACATTGTATAGGGGTTCTTTTGCCTGACAGCTTCTCGAAAAGACACGTATTTTGGAGTGGTGTTGGCAAAATGTGCTGGGTCACAGCGCCGAGGGTAATTCTGTTTTGGAAATCATAAGAAATGATATGCATATTACTTACGGTGAGCTACACGCCTGCCAGTAAAGAAGAAGACTAACAGTAATAGTAAACGGTTAACTACTCAGTGCTAATTAATTAGCTTTCTATAGTTAGCATGCCTTAGCGGTACAGTAGAGCCCACTTATAAAGAACGCTCGCTTATTACGAACGAGGGTGGTGCTGCCGTCAAAATATGTATTACGACAATGGCAGTGCGTCTCAGTTACAACGAACGCCTGTGGCAGCATAGCTGCACAACTCTGTTACAGCGAGCGAGGAGGCGCTGTGTACTCGGCCCTGGAGCAGAAAACCACCGCTTCTTGCGGGTGCTGAGAGCGTCACCTGGCCTGCGTGTCAGGCCCTTGCTACGGAATAACCCGGCGTCCCAAACAGGCAAAAGCAATAAACATAAATAGCATGCAGAGGACGGATGGAATGCCAGAAAGACTTTTTACCAGATGCATCCTTCGAAAATGCATGGCTTGAACGGCGACGCCTACCGCTGGTGTAAAGTTTGGCAAATGTCGCTTTAGCGGGTTTCTGCGTGCACGGCCATGAACGTCAGTGACCGGCGGTCAGGAAAACTCGCAAGGAGCAGTGCTTTGGAAGCAACGTTCTCGTCTGCTACATGCGCGGCACAAAGGCCTGAATGAAGCGCGACTTTTTTTTTATTCACATTAACAATAAAGGAGAGGTTGGTGATGCATAGCGGCTCCGGCTACTCCTTTTCACCAATTCATAGCGACCACATGGTCCGACGATGTACAGTTGAACATAACATAACAAAAACAGTATACAACGTATAAAACAAAGTGAAAGCGTCAGAAGTAACATTAATGAGCAAATATAAACTTTGGGAATGTTAGCAGAACTGTACACAATACAATATGCATACGAGAGATGAATAAACAAGGACAGAAGAACAAAAATAAGGAAACAGGACGACCTTGATGCGCGACCTTTTTTTGATTCGATGGCTGTGCCTCTAGGCATAAGTTCAGAGGGGGCACGGGGATGACAGCTGACTTAGTCGCCGAGCAGCGAATGGACCATTTCGGAAAGTTGCGCGCGTCCCCCTACGCGACCGGCCGCAAAGCAGGCTGGCAATTGTGAGCTAGGCTGGCGACGTTGCCGGGCAGGACCCGCAGCAGGAGTGGTACGCCATGGACGGCGCGCAACAGTAGGTAAAAAAAAAGTTTTTTGGAGTGCTAGTAGTAATACTTTTGTTGCATGTTTGTGCCGCGCATATCATCTTTACATTGCCGTACAACTTTTTGGGGGATATGCAGCCGATGCTAAAAGCGCGGAACGAGTATTTTTGCACGTGAGCGCACGAGAAGCGCGCACATGTGCCAGCGTCTCGCGCTCGCAGCTTGCTTTGCAGAGCAACACCGGACGGACGGACGGAGGCTCTTAGCAAGATGCCAATCAGGTTACCGGTGCCAGCCTTGTGGGTTGAGCATGTGCCAGTTGGGCACAAGTTCGGCTCCTGTGAGCTTAGTTTAGAAGACTCATGGGCCCTTGAGCAAGCGACTAGGATGCAGAGCGGCTCCACAACATGGAGCTTGAGAGATCCAAGCGCCTGACTGCTTCACACTTCGGAGATGTGGTGTCACGGCGGAAGCCAGCTGGCGAGAAGCTTTTCAAGAGGCTGTTCGGGTCTAGCCAGATGCAGACGAAATACATAGGTGATGGTTTAAGGGATGAAGACGCAGCCGTGCAGCGTTACATAGAGAAGAGAAAGGTGCCAGTTAGGATTTACGGTTGGGGGTTGTGTGTCAACCCTGGTGTCCCTGATCTTGGTGCAACGCGTGACCGTGTTGCCGAGGAGGGAGGAGATTTTGGTCTCCTTGAAATTAAGACCCTCTCAGCTGCCAAGGAACGGGGTGATGTATTAGAAAATGCTGTGAATACGGCAGAATTGAAAAGATTTTAATAATGCTATCTGCTGCTATTCATGCATTAATCTTGTCACAAGTCCCACTCGCATTACTACTCATAGTGCGACGTTAGTGGATGTATGCACCACAAACGATCCTGATAATTCATTTGCCGGCCTTCTAACCGCGGATGTTAGTGATCACCTTCCTTTGTTTTCTTTTCTTCCTTCTGTTGGGCATAACCGCCACAATAATCCTGTGGCTATATCCTATCGAGAAATTAACATGAAGTCTTTAGATTTCCTTCGGTCTCTCCTAATCGAGAATCTGTTATTAATGAAGCAGACGCCAACAAGGCTTACACCTTATTTGCAAGCAAATTAAAAAAACTGCTGTGGCAGATCCTTTCAGCGAGTTTGGAAGGCACACAGCAAGATAAGGAAACCTTGAGTTACGAAAGTCCTCTGCAAAAAAAAAAATAGAGAAGAAGAACAAAATGTTCCACCCATTTCCATACAGCCGTGACCATGAAAACCTTCTTGAATTCAAGAAATTTCGAAATCAACTTAATGGTGAACTGAAGAAAGCAAAGGTAGAATGCTACGAAAAATTGTTTGCTGGTATTCGCAATGACCCCAGAAAAATTTCGCATGAAGTTAACACTCTTAGACATAAGCCTACTCGCAATCCTAATACCACTATTCCCCCGCTAATACAAGCATGCCACAATCTTTTACAGCAGCAGAACTAAATAGGAATTTCATAAGTTCTGGAACGTATACCCCATCAGAATATCATGTGCCAGACAGTGTGCGACGGCTGGAAAAACCAAGCATCTCGAAGTCGACAGTCATGGCTCTGGTGACAGAAATAGAAAACATAATTAAAAATCTGAAGGACAAAACTGCGGCTGGCTTTGATGATATTAAGGCACATCCCTTGAAGCATATGGCTGACATTGTGAGCCGACCTTTAATCTACATTATTAACCGCATGTTGGAAACTAGTATATTTCCCGATGAGCTTAAGATTGCCCGTGTGTGCCCTTGTAGCAAAGGATGCGGTGAGGCCGCTATAAATAACTACAGGCCAAATTTCTATTCTGCCAGTTGCGTCCAATGTCTTTCAGATTGTTATAAGCAAGCGTCTAGAAAGTTTCATTGAGAAGTGTAACATTATATCTGCTAATCAATATGGTTTCCACAAAAAACATGTACCGAGGAAGCTTTACTAAATACCAAACTTGAAATACTCCACAATATTGAAAATAAGTTTTTCACACTTGGGCTATTTCTTGACCTACGTAAAGCTTTTGATTCCGTTAACCATGAAATATTATTAACCAAACTTAGTAATTACGACATACGTGGTCGTGCACTAGATTTGATGCGGAATTATCTTACTAATGGGCACCAGTATGTAAAGTTCAGCAATGATGTATCGCCCAAACTAAATGTAATCAATGGTGTCCCGCAAGGGTGTATACTAGGCTCAATTTTATTTAATTCCTATATAAATAACTTGTCTGCTATACCTGATTCCCCTCGTCTGATTATGTACGCAGATGATGTTAATGTATTTTTTGCGTTTACTTCACTTCCAAATCTAGAATTTACAGTTAATGAATATTTGAACAAACTTTCAGCATGGTTGCATACAAATAGGCTGCAACTAAATATAAATAAAACCAAAGATATAAATTTTGTTCCAGTTAATATACCTGCTGAAACAATCACTAACTACTATATTATTTAATATTATTAAAATAGAACAAATAGCGAGGCAGAAATTTGTGGGCGTGTGGTTTGAGACCGATCCATATTGGAACACACGTGTAGACAAGCAAAGTGCAGAATTAAGTAAGGTTGTTGGGTGCCTGTGTAGGTTAGCTAACTATGGTTGAAGAAAACATTGTACTATACTTTATTTTATTCCCGACAATCATATTGCAGCCTAGTATGGGGTACTACGAGTAAAAACAATATGCCCGGTTAACCATATTACAGAACAAAATTTTAAGAATGTTGGAAAGGTACAAAGGTAGACCGCAAGATTTATCAACTGAACCCCTCTTCTTAAAACATGAAATCCTGAAACCTAATCAGACATACTATTACAAGCTTGCACAATTCATAAAAAATAAGCCGTATGATAACGTCGGGCCTAAGACACGAAGTCAATACTGCTTACGAAAAGAAACACTTAGAACACCACGCATACGTACAAACTATGGCAGGTAACACTTAAACTACCAAGTCCCCCTATTTTTAAATAACCTAGGGTACGGTATTGATTTGTGGGCACGTATTCCAAAGATGTCACTAAGAAGATTCCTGCTTGAAAGTGAAAAAATAAATGCTTAACATTATAATTTATCCTTATGCTGCTTCGTTAAAATACAATTTAACTTTGTGTTTAAGCGTTCGCTACGTATATTTCACGTATTTTATATGCTTGTTAGTGTTTTTAGTTTTATTTTCTGTTCATTTTCAACGTTTTCTGTCTGTACACGATGTATGGTATATGCTTGCAAGTTTTGTTTGAAATTACACCTTGTCCGCCGTTACTGCTCGATAGGGCAGGGCCCTTGTCAGGCTACGCCTTTAGCTCCTGCTTTTGCGCGTTTGTTACCTCTCTAACAAAGCAATGAATAAACTTTAAACTTCAAACTACCTGAAGAATGGAGTTCTTAAACCAACGCACAAGTACTTTTACTAGGTCCAGGGGTAAATGGCTTTGATTGGACTCTCCTGGTGTGATTTTGTGGTTGATAATGGCACAGACTGCACATTTCAGAGGATCACTTTTGACAGCTCGCTTTGGATTTTCAAAATGCTGCCACGTCTTCTGGAATGTCACAAGAACTACCAAGAGCATTGTGCTTGTGTGTGAATTTCAATGAGTTATTTCAGTTACATTGGCCTGCAGGACAAAGATGCTTGGACTCATACCATGCTTTGGCATGTGTTCATACTTACATATATTTGGTTTGTAAATATTTTCACGAAGTGGTGGCTGCAGTCTGGAGAGAAGAAATGCTGCGAAAATGGCGTCTAAACAAAA
This sequence comes from Amblyomma americanum, assembly GCF_052857255.1. Lineage (NCBI taxonomy): Eukaryota > Metazoa > Arthropoda > Arachnida > Ixodida > Ixodidae > Amblyomma > Amblyomma americanum. The sequence goes on along the minus strand of NC_135507.1, from coordinate 122,861,036 downwards.
CTATTTATTTGGGCTCACTTGCGCCCACAATGGCCTGAATCACTCGGCGGCGGCGAAGCGACAAGCGTGCTCGGCGGTCGTCGAACAGAATGCCCGCCGCCGTCGGCCGTGCTCAATTTAAAGCTGATTGCGAACTTTCGAGATAAAGCATGCAAACTTACTAGAACATTCTGGAACAATGGAGAATCAGCTCTGCCTTGATGCGATCAATCGAGATAAATCTGGTCGCGTATTGCGTCGCAAACAAAGCGATCAAGCGGCGTGGCGGCAGATTTGAAGAAGGAACAAAACACTGCAAATATTCGTGGCAATATCTTGTATTGCATTAGTCTCCATGAAAAAAAATGAAGAAAGCGTTTTTCTGTCTAATACCATTATGGTCACTTGCATGTGTTGCCACCACCTATTTAAATATGTGTGCAACTAATCGGTGCGTAAAAAAGTAAATGTCAAGCACCACACGCCTTTCTGCCCTGTCATCGAACACATACACAATGCACTCCTAGTCCCAGGAACCTGGGCAGCTACGTACTTCAACATTTCCTATACTTGACGATGGTACTGAATTCACACTGGTCTCTGTAAAGAAACCGCATTGAAAGTTGCAAGCAAAGTCTTTGAAACGTGACAAGTGTGTTCTCCGTAGTGTGGGAACTCTTGCACTCAATACGTGGAGTGAACCAACGAAGACTTATGCTTTGCAGTAAATCAATGTGCCGCCATAGAGGGCGCCCATGGTGCACATTCAGCATGCTTTGATCACTGCTCTGAGGGGTTAATGCATAAGTTTCGAGCAACACTGGGCTCGCTCTCCTTTGACGACCAAGCTCAAACCTGCCGCATCTCTAGTATTGCAGCTGATATTGAGTGCGATAGCATTGATTCATTGTTCGTATTGTTCCCGTCTCTGACAACCGATTCATGGAGCCTGTCAGCATTAGTGCCGAAGGTATTGCATCACCGATTAAAAACCTAAGTTATCCTCATCTGCCGCAGTGGACGACACAAACTCCAAGATTCTTAAAAACGCCATTTCAATTTCCAGCCAGATTTTGTGTCATATATTTCAGCAATCTTTATCATCCGGAGAAATGCCTACTGACTGGAAAATTGCCAAGGTCATCCATGTCTTCAAAACCGGTATCAAAAGCTTACCTGATAACTATCGCCCTATCTCGTTAACAAGCATATGCTGTAAATTACTTGACCATATTATCGCTCCCCACATTTACAACCATCTAGAACGTAATCACTTTTTCTTTTCTAATCAGCACGGTTTTATAAAAGGCTACTCGTGTGATACCCAGTTATTTGAATTTAATACTGACTTGTATTTTAACATGGACGATAACTAGCAAACAGATTGCATTTGTTTAGGATTTATCAAAAGCATTTGACACAGTTGCACACGGCCGGCTGTTTACTAAATTATCTGCCGTTTCTCTTGATTCTCTTACATTGCCTTGGCTTCGTAACTTTCTCTCATTTCGTCAATAATTCACTGTTTTCAATGGATCTTCCTCACCGCTATGTGATGTAACCTCTGGCGTACCACAGGGAAACGTACTTGGACCCTTGCTTTTCCTAATTTACATTAATGACCTTCTTAATAACATTTAATCCCGTTTACGACATTTCGCAGATGACTGTTTAGTTTATCGCATGATCACTTCAGAGACTGACCGCCTGACTCTTCAAAATGATCTTAACATTATTGTTGATTGGTTTAAAAACTGGCACATGACCCTAAACCTTACTAAATGTAAATCTATGACATTTAGCAGAAAACATGATGTGTCTAACTTCAACTGCTCTATTAACAACACCTTCCTATCCCAAGTTATGTCTTACAAATATCTCGGAAATCAGCTCACTCCAGATCTTTCATGGTCTTGTAACATTTCAGTCGTCTGCAACAAAGCGTCGAGGACACTGGGTTTCATACGCCGCAACCCGCGCAACTCTCCTAGCTCCGTTCGTAAGCTCACATACCTAACTTTTGTACTACCACAGTTGAAATTTATCTAATCTATATGGTCGCCCGATCAAAAATATCTCATTAAAATGGTTGAGACTTTTCAAAACAGAGTTGCCCGGTACAATGTTAGCAATTATAGTCCCCTCGCCAGTGTCTCCCAGCTTAAAATCCTTAATGATTTGCAGATACTCGAAATTCGTCGTTAACTTTCGCTTTCTGTTCATTTCATAAATATGTTTACACCCGCCCCTCGTTTCTGCCTCTGGAATCATCTTTCCGCTCCTCAGCGCGCTTGAATAATCATTTCAGTTTCAATGGTGTATATGACAAAACTCAATCATTTAATTCGTCTGCATTACCTAAAGCAATCAGGATCTGGAATGATCTTCCTGACAACATAATCTCCTGTCCTGATCCAATAGAGTTTAAAACGACCCTATATATGCATCTATCACTTTAGTACTGTTTCAAATGCTTTTCTACAGTTTCAGTTGCTTTTATATTGTTCTCTGATGCACCACTCTTTTTGTTTGCACCTGACTACTACCTCTTAGCATATTTGCGTTCCACAGTTTTTTGTATTTGCTGTTGTTTTGTTCAGATGTTATTTTTGCGCCGTTTTAAATAATCTGTGTTCGCGGTTTTTTTTTTTGCCTTGTACCGCGTCCATGTACCGTTATTGTTGTTTATAATTTCTTTATATTCCTTTTCCTTGATGCCCCCCTCACTCAATGCTCTTCGGGGCCTGTGAGGTATCAATAATAATAATAATAATAATAATAATAATAATAATAATAATAATAATAATAATAATAATAATAATAATAATAATAATAATAATAAGTTCTTTCTCAAGGGTTCCATGCAGGACATTACATGAAATTTGGTAATAAAGCTCTCAAATTTCATTGGCATGAAACACTCGCATATATATGCAAGTTTTTTGCATACGAGTACAGTACACACATATACCAATATACAAGACATATACATATCACAATTTTTTTTTTTTTAAATATGAGCCCGCCACTTAAAACATGCAAAAATGACGAAGCGAAATTCACTCCAAAAAGTTAGGAAAGACAATCTGTGGTAGAAAAGACAATGGCTGCAAACACCAACTTTCCATCTTGTCTCTCTAGCTCAGCAATGAGACTGGTGATCTGGTTTCAAGTCATGACTCAGATATAGTACTTCTAAACTCTATGCTCAAATCATTTGCACAACACCGACACAAAATATGGCACTGCAGCCCTATATAGCCTGTACAGTGACTTCAGACTTGATTCAGCAGAGCAAAAAATGCTGCTCCAGTCTGCTGTGCATGAAGTAGTGTACTTTAACGAAACTTCAAGGCCTTGTTCTGCAGCAGAGATTCTCCAACTGCGTTCTGTGGAACTCTCGGGTTTTTTGGAACACTTCCTAGAATCCCCAAGCACCTATGTTCATGCATGTCTTCACGCACTTTAGCCAGTTATTTTGGGACTAGTGCTGTAGCTGCTTACTGATATCTCACTATACAGCCAGTCATAACTGAATTTAAGTATTTGTTCAGGTGCTGTGCAGCTTGCGTACCCGTTTTACATATGTCGGCCAGCACCTTTTCAAGTCTCGGCCGCAGCGGTCGAATTTCCATGGAGGCAAAGTTCTAGAGGCCCGCGTACTGTGCGATATCAGTGCTCGTTATAGAAGCCGACTGCATTTTAGCCTAATAAAGTTCTTCTTTCTTCAGTTTAGAAGCCTAAAAAGTTTGAGCACCCCTTCATTACAGTAGACCCTGCATAACGTACAAAACATTAAAAACACCACCATCGCTCATCGGTTTAGAATAGGCTCATGCATGAAATTATTGAGATAACAACAAATTTTCTATATCTTGTTCAGCTTCTATGCGATAACATTAGAAAAGACACCACGGAGTATCCTTGATGACACGTTCAACATGGATCCGCAAACTGGCTATTTGCCGTGTTGCTAACTCATCTGCCAGTGACAACTGCGTGCGGCCATTCAACATGGGTGGCATGTTTAATTTGACATCAAGCTGACGGAGGTCATCTTCAATAAGGAATCCTCTATCCGCCATTACACTGTCCCCTTCCTCGAGGAACTCATACAGGCCAGTGTGTCTTGTGATTTCTCGATCAGAAAGCCTTCCAGGAGCAAGATTAGACACGAAAGAAACGAAGCCGTTTGGAGTGATGCCAATGAGCCCTTTTGCGGTGTTATGTCCTTTATACGAGCTTGAAGTGTCGCTTTGTGTACTGTAGTAAGACGGGTTCTTGATAAAAATTTCTGTGTAGTCCAGTACAATGCGTGTAGATGGGTACAGTTCTTTAATATTGTCTGGCATGAACAGGTCCACTGTGTTACGTGACGGCCACATTGGTATGGGGATTAGCATTTCATGCAAAATATTTACCCAAAACGAGTACATAGCACTCACGGTCGACAGAGACACTTTCAGGGATATGCCAAATCCTGCTCTAGTAAGGTAACCCTGAGCCTGCAAAGCACTGCAATGAGCTGTTCTTTCATTGTCAGTACAGGTGGCCGGCCAGCACCCGTTTTCGGTGCCTGGTACATGCCTTCAACATGCTCAACAAACGCATCAAATTTTTCGAAGGAGTTAAACCCCGTATAAAACATGAGTCGTTTCTCACCTGAAACAAAATCGTGAATTTTAGAGACAGGAGCTTTTAGTTTTAGTTTCTCTTTGAGCGCCTCAACTTTCACATCGTGCAACTAAGACTTCAGATCCTCAACCTCTTTCTGGAGCACAGATTTGTCTTTTCGGAGCACGCTATTTTCATGCTCGAGTTTTTCAGGGTTCGAGAAGGTGGTGGACCTTTCTCAGTGTGGCAGCAGGTGCTGCGTCTGGAGGCCCCATGGAGTACGAGTGGTCGCCACCTAAAAAAAATGAGCTGCTTGTTGATTTGAGAACAGTTAGGTTCTGCTTTAATGCAGATTTTAGGTTTTGAAATAGTCACTTCAGCTCATAATGGCTGTTCTGAACTTTAGCTCTCGGCTTACATTGATATACAGACAACAAAGTACCAGGATGACAAAGCCATAGAGCACAACTCTCTTTCACTCCACTGATCCACCTGTGCAGGCAATTTACCAACCAGCAAGCCCAGATCAATATTATCCAGTTATACTTCTAAACCTGATGAGCTGTTTGTTTCTCCTCCTGAGCATGCAGTTCGACGACGTTGCAGCTTGTGCTACCAGCGTACTGGTGTGGAATCTCCAATCATGCTGCATGACCGTATCCGTAGTGAACTAAAATCTATAAATACTAGGTTTCATGCACCTGGCATGTCCGCCAAATTTCCACTACATTTGGAGAGCCTGATTTTTGTGTCATTTCTCCAAGCTGGGGTAAAGGAAATAATGTCAAAGTGAAAGAGATGTAATAGGTAAGTTTCACAATGCGTGCACTGGTGGAAGAGGTACCGCGTTTATCAGAAAACTCGCTGAAGTAATAACACATGCACAGTAAAAATTAGTGATGATATTTATGTCACAGAACACATGAGGTTCTGCCACTCCTAACATGCAGATATCTCATGGTTAGCTGCAAAAGCTCGCGAAAAACTGGCTTCGCAGGAAAAAGTTTTGTCACTTTTAACTGGATGAAGAAGCCGCTCGCAATTAATATACCGGTTGCCACAGCACCCGTGAACACCGGTATCAGTGGTCGCGATAGGGATCCGTTAAATGCGAGAAATAATTTTTCGTAGTGGAATGCAGAAAGCGAGAATTTTTAACCATCACTAGCATTCCGTTTCCGTGCGAGGCGAAGCCGGTGCACCGAAGGTCAGCTGGGTGGTCACCTGGGAAACTACGGCGTTTTCTGCGTACAAAACGCTTTTATGAAAACGCGTACACACAAAGCCGAAGTCTCAGAAAAAAGGTGGCGCAGTTAAATTGGCGCTTACGCTGATCGCATTGGAACACGTCAACTACGCAGCCGACCTCCAACTCGTTCAGAAGGAGCACCGGGCTGGCAGAGAAAGTTTGGGAGCTCGTCTTCTTGCGTTTCGAGACTGGGAAAGCTTTGGAAGTTATAATATGCAATAACCGTCTCAATATATATATATATATATATATATATATATATATATATATATATATATATATATATATATATATATATATATATATATATATATATATATATATATATATATATATATATATATATATATATATATATATATATGGGGGGATTGTTGGCAGCCGGTCCATATAACCACGGCGTCCACTTGCGTTTGAAGTGGGCTCCGCATATCCGGTAATGCTTAGAAGGTTTCCACAAAGAGAAGCAACCGGCATTTCCCTGGCGGTTGATTCTTCTCACCCACTCATTTTTTTTTTCATTTGCAGCGAACGCATGAAATGAAACGTTTTTGTCTCTCAGCGTGTTGTCTCAACAAGGCACACACGTCTGACCGCCGCCTCCGCACTTCGACGACATCGCCTGCAGTAGCGGCTGCGGTCACTAAGTGACCCACATGCATGTGACACTTAATATCGCGCACCTGCAACCGCCCACCACGAAAAAATACACGAAATCTCCGACCAAACGAAGCACGCTCAGACAGACACCACAGCTACGCGAACGCAGGAGGCAGGCAAGACGGCCGGTCGGTCGGCGCTAGCTCACCTTTCCCATAATGCGCCGCGCGCCCGCTAGGTTTTTTCGCGGCGCTGCGACTTCCGAAATGGTGCATTGAGTTCGACGATCACACAGCAAAAAAAAATTAGGGCGGCCCTTCTGGTGCTGGACAGCCGTGCGGCGAACCACGTGCTACCTTCCCTCACTGCAGTGACCACACCCTTCGGCCACCGAAGGCGATGAGTGATACCAGCCACTTGAAATTTTCACAATTCATGCGCTCAAGGCTTCCTTTCGGCGACGCGTCATCCGCGGACACTGATCACACTTGAGCGACCAGGTGCCGGGACGCCCCATTTGGGGTGTGTGTGCTCCCCGCCGCTGAATGATGAGGCCCCGTGGAGTGCATCAAGAACTGCTTCCTTGACGAAACGCCTAGAGACCCGGGAACGTTGGATCACGCTGTCGGACACCCGGTCAGACGCATGTGGGTTTGTGGCAACCCGACGTCGATGCGCAGCTGGCCCGAACTGGTGTCGCTTGGGACAACTTCACTGATGCGGATGATGACGCCCACATCCGAAAGCCATATGCGTTAATAAAAAAAAAGATACGACGCGAAGCACGAAAACTGTCGCACTTGAAAAAAATCTGACGAGGACGATGACGAGGAGGCCGACTAACCACGAGCTATCGTGAGCGCATCCACCGCGATCAATTATATCGCGTCCCCAAAGGAGTGTGTCGGTAGCAAGGGTATCGGCGAGGAGCAGGTGACTGCGCTGGAGAGCTTTGAAGACGTAGTATTAGGTCTGGTTTCAATAAGCAGATACACATAAAGGACTAACGTTGTCGAACTGTATTTTTGGATGTTACATCCACTTACTGCGAGCCTCGGATACAACGAACGCAACCCGCGTGACCGTCAGGTTCTTTAAAAGTAGGATCGACTTATCCTGATGCGCCGCACCGCTGACAATGCTATACAAAAAAGCGCTGTTCTAATTTAAAAAAAAAACCTTTTAAAAATTGCAGAACGACCCTATAGGGGAAATACCCGATATGTGCATGAATTTAACAAATATCTAAAACTGACGGCAGAACTGCCGACGACAGACCATATAATTTATTTATTTATTTATTTATTTATTTATTTATTTATTTATTTATTTATTTATTTATTTATTTCGTTTACCCTCAGGGCCAGAGGCATTACAGAGGGGAGTGGTTACAAAAAATAATAGAAACAACATACAAAGCAGCAAAGAAAGTAGTAATACAGAAATGATGGCTCCTGGACATACAATATTATCTAATGGGTTATTGATGTGCTGATTATTAGAATATAATATAGTACATACAGTGCATGAATACAGTGAAAAAAAACACATTTTGTTAGTGCTACAAAGAGAATCAGATGGCCACCTTATACAATGTTATACAAATAAGACAGTACGTACAGTGCAGCAATACAGGGGAAAAAATGGCAGTACAACAAGTAAAAAGAGTAAAAAAAATCAGATGCTCCTACTTATACAGTGTTCTCTAATGCGGTCTTGAAGTGTTTGTTGTCAGCAATGGTAGCCGTTGATGCGGGAAGGTGATTCCACTCAACACCTGTGCGCTAGAGGAATGACTGAAACATGACATTGGTTTTGCATCATGGAATTCCGACTTTGTTACTGTGATCTAACCTTGATGAAATGTATTGGAGAGGTGAGATCAGTTCGTCGCGAAGGGAGGGATGATGAAATATCCTGTGAAAAAGTGAAAGCCTAAGGGTTTTACGGCGAGATGCGAACGATGGCAAGCTAAGATATAGTTTCATTGCAGAAATGCTGGCAGTTCGGTTATAATTGCAAAGAATAAAACGAGCAGAATTGTTCTGTACCATTTCTAATGAGTAAATTAGGTTATGTTGAAAGAGATCCCAAACTGCTGCAGCATACTCGAGCTTTGAGCGGATCAGTGACATATAACAATAGTGTTAAGGAAGAAGTTGCCTTAGAGAAATTATGTTTTAGATATTCCAGCATGCGATTAACATAATTAATTACGAAAGAAATGTGAATGGACCAAGTGAGGTGCTAGTAATATGAACAGCAAGATATTTGTAAAATGAAACAGGATCTAGAAGGACATTATTAACGTGGTAGGAAGGTAGCTGACTAGAAGTTCTTGACACACGCATAAATTTACATCTTTTAATCTTTAATTCCATTGACCATGATTGGTACCAAATATAGATAGCGTTAAGGTCTGCTTTAAGAGAAGATATTTCATTGTCACTCATTATTTCCCTGAAGATCATGCAATAATCTGCGAATAAGTGAATATTAGAGGAAACACAATAGGGTAGATCATTAATTAAAATTAAAAAAAGAAGAGGACCAAGTACAGACCTTTGAGGTACGCCAGACTGTACTCTACTTCGCTGCGATGTTGGGTCATTAGCATAAACAAATTGTGTACGGTTAAAAAGAAAGCACTCGAGCCATGCAAGCAGTTTGGGATCGATGTTGAGTCGATTCAACTTAAACATTAGAAGATTATGGCATACTTTATCAAGCGCTTTCGGAAAATCTAAAAATATAGAGTCGGCAAGTCAAGAGCGGTCAAGGATGACGTTTAGCTTATGCGTAAATGACACTAGTTGTGTTTCACATGAATATGTCTTGCGGAAAACATGTAGCAATGATGAAAAAAATGAATTAATTTCGAGAAAGTTAGCAAGATTTGAGGCAAGTACATGTTCTAGAATTTTACATGGAATGCAAGTGAGCAAAATAGGACGGTAATTATAAAGGCAATGCTTGTCACCTGATTTATGGAGTGGGATCACCTTCCCGACCTTCCATTCAGCAGGCAAGGAACCATTTTCGACCGATTACTGGAAAATCATTATTAAAAAAATTGAATAACTGCTCGTGTTTTTCGAAAATTTCGCATTGATGAAATCGTGCCCAGGAGCGGAAGATGGTTTTAGAGATGAAATTATTGATTCGACTCCTGCTGTTTCAATGGTTATGGAAAACATTGCTGGGTAATCGTTGACGCCCGTGGATTGGAGAGTAATATTGGTGGTTGACGAAAAGTTGCGCAGGAAAACATCGTTAAGTGCGAACGCGCATTCGCTAATTGGAATAAAATTTGAAGAGCTGTCAATCAGGGTTATCATGTCATCATCTTTGGGGTTAATGACACACCAGAACTTTTTGATGTCGGTTTTAAGCATGGATGGCAAGGTGTTAAGAAGAAAGTAATCCTTGGCTTGTTTAAGTGCGGTTACATACTCGTGGGCTGCCAGTTTGTATCTAGTCCACCGCGTTATGTCAGAAGAACCTTTGGCTGATTTATAGAGACGCTTTTTTTATTAGACAAGCACTTCAGACAGATGTTGTACCACGGAGCGTTATGGTTAGATGTGAGGCTGCGAAGGGGGATGAATTTGTAAGTTGAGCAATTTTAGAAGCAAACATATCCCAGTTGGACACTACGACAGTCAACGTCTGTCAGAAATACGTCAAGAGATGTGGATAATTCAAAGTTAATAGCTTCAAAACTGGCTTTTGCGTAATTTCGGAACGATTTGAATTTTTTAACGGTTTTTTGTCGCAAAATATTCAAGCTGAATGAAAGCGCCGAGTGGTCGCTTAAGCCGGCTAAGTACGTGATGTCGGAAACAAGATCAGGCCGCGATGTTAATACAAGATCAAGTGTGTTTGCAACGGATTCCATAATTCTTGTAGGTTTCGAAACAAGCTGTGAAAACGAGAAACCAGAGCGCATATCTAAGGAATCATTGGCTAATCACGAAAAAGGCTGTAAAGTTGGAGATTCAGTGCTCCATACTTTATTCGGTGGATTAAAATCGTCAAGCAGTAATAAAGGTAATGTGGGATAACGGCTTGTAACGATTTTAATGACATCATGTACCTCATTTACGAAGTTAGACGAATGATATGGGGGTGGTAACAAACACCAATGACTATCTTCTGATTGTTTTTGTTCAACGACGGCCCAAACTGTTTCTAGGTCGGTAGAGGCGTGAATACATTGGGATGGGAAATCTTTCGAAATGGCTAAGAGCACGCCGAAAGCCTGTCGCTTTGTTCGGTCGCAACGATACAGTGAAAAACGATGAGCAGTTTTAAAAATCTCATGACCGTGAACCTGTGAATGCAGCTACGTTTCAGTAAGCACTAAAATATTGGTATTGCAAGTATCTAACACAGATGTTAAGGAAACGCGCTTATTCAGGATGCTTCGAATATTAGTAAAGAAAACTGTTACGTCTCGCCACTTCACCTCACGATTTCCTAGCTTGAGACGTGTTCAGAATCAACTTGCTGGCCGCTATTTCGTGGTTCGTAGGCGGCATTTACGCTGACGGTGTCTGTTTCTGGGTCATAGACGAACTGTTTTTTATTCATTATTAGTTTTGTGCATCTTATCTTGAAAGGACATGGCTGGGGCTGGCTTTTAGCGTACTCAATTACCTTTTTCCGGGCGTGGCGTGTGGCGGGCGAAAAATCCTCGGAAATAGAAATATCATTTTCTTTCAGCATTGCTCGCGCATAAAGTACTTTGTCTTTTGTTTTAGCGCTGGTGAACTTAATAATTGGGCGACACTTATCGGGACTGTAGTGTCCGATGCGATGAGCACGTTCTATTGCTGTGTCGAGCAGGCTGTCGATTATTTCGGTGAGTGCTTCCCTTACGTTCGACTCTGACTGTTCCCATGATTCGCGAGAATCAGGTTGTTGCGAAGTGATCTGTCCTCAAGTTCGTCAACGCGCAGTTGTAAAGAGTCGACTCGATTTGTTTGAATTTCTGCGGTCACATGAATACCGGCAATTTCATCATCGAGACGGTCTAATACCTTTGTGTTTTTTTCAATGCTGTCTAATCTATTCTGGATTGCTACCGATTTTCGTCTCAATGTTCTTCTGACCAGCCTTAATAGCCTTGACGTCGTTAACTAACTAGTCCCGGCTCTTAGCAGATTCTACAGATTGTGCCTGGAGAATATTTAAGAGCCGAAAAAGAACTTCCAGCTGCTCCGAAGGATTGGCGGGCAGATGTTCAATTCAAGTAATGCCTCGGTATTACGTGTGGTAGGCCCCGGATTAATTTCCAAGTCACCAGAGCGCAGTATGAGCATCGCCATGGAGAAACAATCGCAGACAATTGCACAAAGCACTTGTTGGCACGGGAGCAAAAGCGAGAACGGGTCCTCACTTTTCTTAGCGTAAAGCGAAAAGTGTTTACACACCTGCGAAGAGGAAAGATGCGCTGCATGAGCCATGGTGTTCCAAATGCTGCTCCCGTGCCAACTAAACGGTCTGTCGCTGAGACAGCCGCTGAAATTGCCAGTGCGATGTGTTGTCACAGTCGAAGATGACGGTACGTAGAAAGCCGGGTGCATTAACTGTAGTTGGTCCAGATGAAGATAGCTGACGGTCTGTTGGCAGATTGTGGCCTGGCTTGATTGTAGCAGTTGCGTAGAATGGTCATGCGCCGAGTATGCTGGGGACGGACACAGCAGCACCAAGAACGCGAAGATCGCCTGCGAAGCGGAAATATGCGCTGCATGAGCCATGGCGTTCCAAATGCTGCTCCCGTGCCAACTAAACGGTCTGTCGCTCAGACAGCCGCTTAAATTGACAGTGCGATGTGTTGTCACAGTCGAAGATGACGGTACGTAGAAAGCCGGGTGCATTAACTGTAGTTGGTCCAGATGAAGATAGCTGACGGTCTGTTGGTAGATTGTGGCCTGCCTTGATTGTAGCAGTTGCGTAGAATGGTCATGCGCCGAGTATGCTGGGGACGGACACAACAGCACCATGAACGCGAAAATCGCCTGCGAAGCGGAAATATGCGCTGCATGAGCCATGGCGTTCCAAATGCTGCTCCCGTGCCAACTAAACGGTCTGTCGCTCAGACAGCCGCTTAAATTGACAGTGCGATGTGTTGTCACAGTCGAAGATGACGGTACGTAGAAAGCCGGGTGCATTAACTGTAGTTGGTCCAGATGAAGATAGCTGACGGTCTGTTGGTAGATTGTGGCCTGGCTTGATTGTAGCAGTTGCGTAGAATGGTCATGCGCCGAGTATGCTGGGGACGGACACAGCAGCACCATGAACGCGAAGATCGCCTGCGAAGCGGAAATATGCGCTGCATGAGCCATGGCGTTCCAAATGCTGCTCCCGAGCCAACTAAACGGTCTGTCGCTCAGACAGCCGCTTAAATTGACAGTGCGATGTGTTGTCACAGTCGAAGACGACGGTACGTAGAAAGCCGGGTGCATTAACTGTAGTTGGTCCAGATGAAGATAGCTGACGGTCTGTTGGTAGATTGTGGCCTGCCTTGATTGTAGCAGTTGCGTAGAATGGTCATGCGCCGAGTATGCTGGGGACGGACACAACAGCACCATGAACGCGAAAATCGCCTGCGAAGCGGAAATATGCGCTGCATGAGCCATGGCGTTCCAAATGCTGCTCCCGTGCCAACTAAACGGTCTGTCGCTCAGACAGCCGCTTAAATTGACAGTGCGATGTGTTGTCACAGTCGAAGATGACGGTACGTAGAAAGCCGGGTGCATTAACTGTAGTTGGTCCAGATGAAGATAGCTGACGGTCTGTTGGTAGATTGTGGCCTGCCTTGATTGTAGCAGTTGCGTAGAATGGTCATGCGCCGAGTATGCTGGGGACGGACACAGCAGCACCATGAACGCGAAGATCGCCTGCGAAGCGGAAATATGCGCTGCATGAGCCATGGCGTTCCAAATGCTGCTCCCGTGCCAACTAAACGGTCCGTCGCTGAGACAGCCGCTTAAATTGACAGTGCGATGTGTTGTCACAGTCGAAGATGACGGTACGTAGAAAGCCGGGTGCATTAACTGTAGTTGGTCCAGATGAAGATAGTTGACGGTCTGCTGGTAGATTGTGGCCTGGCTTGATTGTAGCAGTTGTGTAGAATGGTCATGCGTCGAGTATGCTAGGGACGGACACAGCAGCACCAAGAACGCGAAGATGGCCTGCGAAGCGGAAAGCTGCGCTACATGAGCCATGGTGTTCCAAATGCTGCTCCCGTGCCAACTAAACAGTCTGTCGCTGAGACAGCCGCTGAAATTGCCAGTGCTATGTGTCGTCACAGTCGAAGATGACGGTACGTAGAAAGCCGGGTGCATTAACTGTAGTTCGTCCAAATGAAGATAGTTGACGGTCTGTTGGTAGATTGTGGCCTGGCTTGATTGTACCAGTTGCGTAGAATGGTCATGCGCCGAGTATGCTGAGGACGGACACAGCAGCACCAAGTGCGAAGATCGCCTGCGAAGCGGAAAGATGCGCTGCATGAGCCATGGCGTTCCAAATGCTGCTCCCGTGCCAACTAAACGGTCTGTCGCTGAGACAGCCGCTGAAATTGCCAGTGCGATGTGTTGTCACAGTCGAAGATGACGGTACGTAGAAAGCCGGGTGCATTAACTGTAGTTGGTCCAGATGAAGATAGGTGACGGTCTGTTGGTAGATTGTGGCCTGGTTTGATTGTAGCAGTTGCGTAGAATGGTTATGCGCCGAGTATGCTGGGGATGGACACAGCAGCACCAAGAACGCGAACATCGCCTGCGAAGCGGAAAGATGCGCTGCATCAAAGCGTTTCACTAAAAGAGGAGTCGTCAGCTCTACGCAATATATCTTGTGGAGTGCCACAAGGTAGTATATTAGGACCCATTCTTTTTACTATCTATATAAATGATATAGTAACAATAAGCAACCAGGCATTCTTTGTAGTCTATGCCGATGACACAAGTTTCTTTATTCAGTCAGAGGACGCTAGTGAATTATCATCTTTAGGTAATATTACATTTAGTAAACTATTAGAATGGGGTAAAGTAAATTCATTAGAAATAAATACGAAAAAAACCAAGGCTGTCCTATTTCGACCTGCGCAAAAAATTCTTGATTACGGTATTTGTTTAAAGATAGGCCAAGAAAAAATAGATACTGTACGTGAGGTGAAAACCTTAGGTGTAGTATTTAATGAACATTTAAATTGGGATGCACATGTAACAAATGTGCTTCGCAACTTGGCCAAGGCCTGTGGCGTTCTGTGCAGACTTCGTTACATTGTCCCACCTAAGATAAAGCTAATGTTATATAATGCCTTATTTACCCCACACATCAATTACTGTAGCCTTGTTTGGGCAACGACATCAAAGGCGAACATACACCGGCTATTTTTAATGCAGAAGAAAGCAATCCGTCACATTGCAGGCTTACCGTATGATGGCCATACAATAGAGCTTTTCTCAACATATAATATAGTCCCTGCAGTACATCTATACAATTTAAACTTAGTATGAAGTATAAAATCTCGTTGGCAAAATCCAATACATGCTTTCTCTCGCTTTGCCATCTCAGACAATGTTGGGATGTTCCTTACAACATAAAACACAAAAACATTTGGCTAGTCCCCTTTTCGCGCACAAATAACGGTTTTAATAGATTGGAACATCGCTTGCCAGTATTATTAAACACACTTCAAGACACAGACATGGACATAAGAACAGCGTCAAGACCCGCACTCGTTAAATATTTTAGGAATCTAACAGTATGAAGCAATAGATTAAGGATTGGCATTTCCATGTTGTAATTAATGAAACATTTCTGTATAAATACATTTGTCTTTGTTTCAGATATCATTTTTGAAGTATGCACATGTTGTATAAATTTTTGTGTATAGAGTTTTTATATATATATATGTGTGTGTGTGCGTGTGCTGACTCGGTATAATGTTTTCTGGTGTACGCGCGTAAAATATTATTTGATCGTATTTTGTGCTGTAGTGCAAGAACTTCTGCAGAAACTAATCTAATCATTGTGTGTAAATTTTTGTGTGATTTGAAACCGCTGTACGCTGCCATCAAAGGGGGCAAGGGCCTTAGTCAAGCTGCTTAACTAGCAGCTTTTAGTCCTTGCCCTCACATTTTTTCTGTAACAGGATAAATGTGGAATAAATGAAATGCGAAATGTGTTCCAAATGCTGCTCCCGTGCCAACTAAACGGTCTGTCGCTGAGACAGCCGCTTAAATTGACAGTGCGATGTGACGTCACAGTCGAAGATGACGGCACGTAGAAAGCCGGGCGCATTAACTGTAGTTGGTCCAAATGAAGATAGTTGACGGTCTGCTGGTAGATTGTGGCCTGGCTTGATTGTAGCAGTTGCGTAGAATGGTCATGCGCCGAGTATGCTGAGGACGGACACAGGAGCACCAAGAACGCGAAGATCGCCTGCGAAGCGGAAAGATGCGCTGCATGAGCCATGGTGTTCCAAATGCTGCTCCCGTGCCAACTAAACGGTCTGTCGCTGAGACAGCCGCTGAAATTGACAGTGCGATGTGACGTCACATTCGAAGATGACGGCACGTAGAAAGCCGGGCGCATTAACTGTAGTTGGTCCAAATGAAGATAGTTGACGGTCTGTTGGTAGATTGTGGCCTGGCTTGATTGTAGCAGTTGCGTAGAATGGTCATGCGCCGAGTATGCTGAGGACGGACACAGCAGCACCAAGAACGCGAAGATCGCCTGCGAAGCGGAAAGATGCGCTGCATGAGCCATGGTGTTACAAATGCTGCTCCCGTGCCAACTAAACGGTCTGTCGCTGAGACAGCCGCTGAAATTGACAGTGCGATGTGACGTCACATTCGAAGATGACGGCACGTAGAAAGCCGGGCGCATTAACTGTAGTTGGTCCAGATGAAGATATTTGACGGTCTGCTGGTAGATTGTGGCCTGGCTTGATTGTAGCAGTTGCGTAGAATGTTCATGCGCCGAGTATGCTGGGGGCGGACACAGAAGCACCAAGAACGCGAAGATCGCTTGCGAAGCGGAAAGATGCGCTGCATGAGCCATGGTGTTCCAAATGCTGCTCCCGTGCCAACTAAACGGTCTGTCGCTGAGACAGCCGCTGAAATTGCCAGTGCGATGTGTTGTCACAGTCGAAGATGACGGTACGTAGAAAGCCGGGTGCATTAACTGTAGTTGGCCCAGATGAAGATAGTTGACGGTCTGCTGGTAGATTGTGGCCTGGCTTGATTGTAGCAGTTGCGTAGAATGTTCATGTGCCGAGTATGCTGAGGACGGACACAGCAGCACCAAGAACGCGAAGATCGCCTGCGAAGCGGAAAGATGCGCTGCATGAGCCATGGTGTTCCAAATGCTGCTCCCGTGCCAACTAAACGGACTGTCGCTGAGACAGCCGCTGAAATTGCCAGTGCGATGTGTTGTCACAGTCGAAGATGACGGTACGTAGAAAGCCGGGTGCATTAACTGTAGTTGGCCCAGATGAAGATAGTTGACGGTCTGCTGGTAGATTGTGGCCTGGCTTGATTGTAGCAGTTGCGTAGAATGTTCATGTGCCGAGTATGCTGAGGACGGACACAGCAGCACCAAGAACGCGAAGATCGCTTGCGAAGCGGAAAGATGCGCTGCATGAGCCATGGTGTTCCAAATGCTGCTCCCGTGCCAACTAAACGGTCTGTCGCTGAGACAGCCGCTGAAATTGCCAGTGCGATGTGTTGTCACAGTCGAAGATGACGGTACGTAGAAAGCCGGGTGCATTAACTGTAGTTGGCCCAGATGAAGATAGTTGACGGTCTGCTGGTAGATTGTGGCCTGGCTTGATTGTAGCAGTTGCGTAGAATGTTCATGTGCCGAGTATGCTGAGGACGGACACAGCAGCACCAAGAACGCGAAGATCGCCTGCGAAGCGGAAAGATGCGCTGCATGAGCCATGGTGTTCCAAATGCTGCTCCCGTGCCAACTAAACGGACTGTCGCTGAGACAGCCGCTGAAATTGCCAGTGCGATGTGTTGTCACAGTCGAAGATGACGGTACGTAGAAAGCCGGGTGCATTAACTGTAGTTGGCCCAGATGAAGATAGTTGACGGTCTGCTGGTAGATTGTGGCCTCGCTTGATTGTAGCAGTTGCGTAGAATGGTCATGCGCCGAGTATGCTGAGGACGGACACAGCAGCACCAAGAACGCGAAGATCGCCTGCGAAGCGGAAAGATGCGCTGCATGAGCCATGGTGTTCCAAATGCTGCTCCCGTGCCAACTAAACGGACTGTCGCTGAGACAGCCGCTGAAATTGCCAGTGCGATGTGTTGTCACAGTCGAAGATGACGGTACGTAGAAAGCCGGGTGCATTAACTGTAGTTGGCCCAGATGAAGATAGTTGACGGTCTGCTGGTAGATTGTGGCCTGGCTTGATTGTAGCAGTTGCGTAGAATGTTCATGTGCCGAGTATGCTGAGGACGGACACAGCAGCACCAAGAACGCGAAGATCGCTTGCGAAGCGGAAAGATGCGCTGCATGAGCCATGGTGTTCCAAATGCTGCTCCCGTGCCAACTAAACGGGCTGTCGCTGAGACAGCCGCTGAAATTGCCAGTGCGATGTGTTGTCACAGTCGAAGATGACGGTACGTAGAAAGCCGGGTGCATTAACTGTAGTTGGTCCAAATGAAGATAGTTGACGGTCTGCTGGTAGATTGTGGCCTCGCTTGATTGTCGCAGTTGCGTAGAATGGTCATGCGCCGAGTATGCTGAGGACGGACACAGCAGCACCAAGAACGCGAAGATCGCCTGCGAAGCGGAAAGATGCGCTGCATGAGCCATGGTGTTCCAAATGCTGCTCCCGTGCCAACTAAACGGACTGTCGCTGAGACAGCCGCTGAAATTGCCAGTGCGATGTGTTGTAACAGTCGAAGATGACGGTACGTAGAAAGCCGGGTGCATTAACTGTAGTTGGCCCAGATGAAGATAGTTGACGGTCTGCTGGTAGATTGTGGCCTGGCTTGATTGTAGCAGTTGCGTAGAATGTTCATGTGCCGAGTATGCTGGGGACGGACACAGCAGCACCAAGAACGCGAAGATCGCCTGCGAAGCGGAAAGATGCGCTGCATGAGCCATGGTGTTCCAAATGCTGCTCCCGTGCCAACTAAACGGTCTGTCGCTGAGACAGCCGCTGAAATTGCCAGTGCGATGTGTTGTCACAGTCGAAGATGACGGTACGTAGAAAGCCGGGTGCATTAACTGTAGTTGGTCCAAATGAAGATAGTTGACGGTCTGCTGGTAGATTGTGGCCTCGCTTGATTGTAGCAGTTGCGTAGAATGGTCATGCGCCGAGTATGCTGAGGACGGACACAGCAGCACCAAGAACGCGAAGATCGCCTGCGAAGCGGAAAGATGCGCTGCATGAGCCATGGTGTTCCAAATGCTGCTCCCGTGCCAACTAAACGGACTGTCGCTGAGACAGCCGCTGAAATTGCCAGTGCGATGTGTTGTCACAGTCGAAGATGACGGTACGTAGAAAGCCGGGTGCATTAACTGTAGTTGGCCCAGATGAAGATAGTTGACGGTCTGCTGGTAGATTGTGGCCTGGCTTGATTGTAGCAGTTGCGTAGAATGTTCATGTGCCGAGTATGCTGGGGACGGACACAGCAGCACCAAGAACGCGAAGATCGCCTGCGAAGCGGAAAGATGCGCTGCATGAGCCATGGTGTTCCAAATGCTGCTCCCGTGCCAACTAAACGGTCTGTCGCTGAGACAGCCGCTGAAATTGACAGTGCGATGTGACGTCACATTCGAAGATGACGGCACGTAGAAAGCCGGGCGCATTAACTGTAGTTGGTCCAGATGAAGATATTTGACGGTCTGCTGGTAGATTGTGGCCTGGCTTGATTGTAGCAGTTGCGTAGAATGTTCATGCGCCGAGTATGCTGGGGGCGGACACAGAAGCACCAAGAACGCGAAGATCGCTTGCGAAGCGGAAAGATGCGCTGCATGAGCCATGGTGTTCCAAATGCTGCTCCCGTGCCAACTAAACGGTCTGTCGCTGAGACAGCCGCTGAAATTGCCAGTGCGATGTGTTGTCACAGTCGAAGATGACGGTACGTAGAAAGCCGGGTGCATTAACTGTAGTTGGTCCAAATGAAGATAGTTGACGGTCTGCTGGTAGATTGTGGCCTCGCTTGATTGTAGCAGTTGCGTAGAATGGTCATGCGCCGAGTATGCTGAGGACGGACACAGCAGCACCAAGAACGCGAAGATCGCCTGCGAAGCGGAAAGATGCGCTGCATGAGCCATGGTGTTCCAAATGCTGCTCCCGTGCCAACTAAACGGACTGTCGCTGAGACAGCCGCTGAAATTGCCAGTGCGATGTGTTGTCACAGTCGAAGATGACGGTACGTAGAAAGCCGGGTGCATTAACTGTAGTTGGTCCAAATGAAGATAGTTGACGGTCTGCTGGTAGATTGTGGCCTCGCTTGATTGTAGCAGTTGCGTAGAATGGTCATGCGCCGAGTATGCTGAGGACGGACACAGCAGCACCAAGAACGCGAAGATCGCCTGCGAAGCGGAAAGATGCGCTGCATGAGCCATGGTGTTCCAAATGCTGCTCCCGTGCCAACTAAACGGACTGTCGCTGAGACAGCCGCTGAAATTGCCAGTGCGATGTGTTGTCACAGTCGAAGATGACGGTACGTAGAAAGCCGGGTGCATTAACTGTAGTTGGTCCAAATGAAGATAGTTGACGGTCTGCTGGTAGATTGTGGCCTCGCTTGATTGTAGCAGTTGCGTAGAATGGTCATGCGCCGAGTATGCTGAGGACGGACACAGCAGCACCAAGAACGCGAAGATCGCCTGCGAAGCGGAAAGATGCGCTGCATGAGCCATGGTGTTCCAAATGCTGCTCCCGTGCCAACTAAACGGACTGTCGCTGAGACAGCCGCTGAAATTGCCAGTGCGATGTGTTGTCACAGTCGAAGATGACGGTACGTAGAAAGCCGGGTGCATTAACTGTAGTTGGCCCAGATGAAGATAGTTGACGGTCTGCTGGTAGATTGTGGCCTCGCTTGATTGTAGCAGTTGCGTAGAATGGTCATGCGCCGAGTATGCTGAGGACGGACACAGCAGCACCAAGAACGCGAAGATCGCCTGCGAAGCGGAAAGATGCGCTGCATGAGCCATGGTGTTCCAAATGCTGCTCCCGTGCCAACTAAACGGACTGTCGCTGAGACAGCCGCTGAAATTGCCAGTGCGATGTGTTGTCACAGTCGAAGATGACGGTACGTAGAAAGCCGGGTGCATTAACTGTAGTTGGCCCAGATGAAGATAGTTGACGGTCTGCTGGTAGATTGTGGCCTCGCTTGATTGTAGCAGTTGCGTAGAATGGTCATGCGCCGAGTATGCTGAGGACGGACACAGCAGCACCAAGAACGCGAAGATCGCCTGCGAAGCGGAAAGATGCGCTGCATGAGCCATGGTGTTCCAAATGCTGCTCCCGTGCCAACTAAACGGACTGTCGCTGAGACAGCCGCTGAAATTGCCAGTGCGATGTGTTGTCACAGTCGAAGATGACGGTACGTAGAAAGCCGGGTGCATTAACTGTAGTTGGTCCAAATGAAGATAGTTGACGGTCTGCTGGTAGATTGTGGCCTCGCTTGATTGTAGCAGTTGCGTAGAATGGTCATGCGCCGAGTATGCTGAGGACGGACACAGCAGCACCAAGAACGCGAAGATCGCCTGCGAAGCGGAAAGATGCGCTGCATGAGCCATGGTGTTCCAAATGCTGCTCCCGTGCCAACTAAACGGTCTGTCGCTGAGACAGCCGCTGAAATTGCCAGTGCGATGTGTTGTCACAGTCGAAGATGACGGTACGTAGAAAGCCGGGTGCATTAACTGTAGTTGGTCCAAATGAAGATAGTTGACGGTCTGCTGGTAGATTGTGGCCTCGCTTGATTGTAGCAGTTGCGTAGAATGGTCATGCGCCGAGTATGCTGAGGACGGACACAGCAGCACCAAGAACGCGAAGATCGCCTGCGAAGCGGAAAGATGCGCTGCATGAGCCATGGTGTTCCAAATGCTGCTCCCGTGCCAACTAAACGGACTGTCGCTGAGACAGCCGCTGAAATTGCCAGTGCGATGTGTTGTCACAGTCGAAGATGACGGTACGTAGAAAGCCGGGTGCATTAACTGTAGTTGGTCCAAATGAAGATAGTTGACGGTCTGCTGGTAGATTGTGGCCTCGCTTGATTGTAGCAGTTGCGTAGAATGGTCATGCGCCGAGTATGCTGAGGACGGACACAGCAGCACCAAGAACGCGAAGATCGCCTGCGAAGCGGAAAGATGCGCTGCATGAGCCATGGTGTCCCAAATGCTGCTCCCGTGCCAACTAAACGGACTGTCGCTGAGACAGCCGCTGAAATTGCCAGTGCGATGTGTTGTCACAGTCGAAGATGACGGTACGTAGAAAGCCGGGTGCATTAACTGTAGTTGGCCCAGATGAAGATAGTTGACGGTCTGCTGGTAGATTGTGGCCTGGCTTGATTGTAGCAGTTGCGTAGAATGTTCATGTGCCGAGTATGCTGGGGACGGACACAGCAGCACCAAGAACGCGAAGATCGCCTGCGAAGCGGAAAGATGCGCTGCATGAGCCATGGTGTCCCAAATGCTGCTCCCGTGCCAACTAAACGGTCTGTCGCTGAGACAGCCGCTGAAATTGCCAGTGCGATGTGTTGTCACAGTCGAAGATGACGGTACGTAGAAAGCCGGGTGCATTAACTGTAGTTGGTCCAGATGAAGATAGCTGACGGTCTGCTGGTAGATTGTGGCCTGGCTTGATTGTAGCAGTTGCGTAGAATGTTCATGCGCCTAGTATGCTGGGGACGGACACAGCAGCACCATGAACGCGAAGATCGCCTGCGAAGCGGAAAGATGCGCTGCATGAGCCATGGTGTTCCAAATGCTGCTCCCGTGCCAACTAAACGGACTGTCGCTGAGACAGCCGCTGAAATTGCCAGTGCGATGTGTTGTCACAGTCGAAGATGACGGTACGTAGAAAGCCGGGTGCATTAACTGTAGTTGGCCCAGATGAAGATAGTTGACGGTCTGCTGGTAGATTGTGGCCTGGCTTGATTGTAGCAGTTGCGTAGAATGTTCATGTGCCGAGTATGCTGGGGACGGACACAGCAGCACCAAGAACGCGAAGATCGCCTGCGAAGCGGAAAGATGCGCTGCATGAGCCATGGTGTCCCAAATGCTGCTCCCGTGCCAACTAAACGGACTGTCGCTGAGACAGCCGCTGAAATTGCCAGTGCGATGTGTTGTCACAGTCGAAGATGACGGTACGTAGAAAGCCGGGTGCATTAACTGTAGTTGGTCCAGATGAAGATAGTTGACGGTCTGCTGGTAGATTGTGGCCTGGCTTGATTGTAGCAGTTGCGTAGAATGTTCATGTGCCGAGTATGCTGGGGACGGACACAGCAGCACCAAGAACGCGAAGATCGCCTGCGAAGCGGAAAGATGCGCTGCATGAGCCATGGTGTCCCAAATGCTGCTCCCGTGCCAACTAAACGGACTGTCGCTGAGACAGCCGCTGAAATTGCCAGTGCGATGTGTTGTCACAGTCGAAGATGACGGTACGTAGAAAGCCGGGTGCATTAACTGTAGTTGGTCCAAATGAAGATAGTTGACGGTCTGCTGGTAGATTGTGGCCTGGCTTGATTGTAGCAGTTGCGTAGAATGTTCATGTGCCGAGTATGCTGGGGACGGACACAGCAGCACCAAGAACGCGAAGATCGCCTGCGAAGCGGAAAGATGCGCTGCATGAGCCATGGTGTCCTAAATGCTGCTCCCGTGCCAACTAAACGGACTGTCGCTGAGACAGCCGCTGAAATTGCCAGTGCGATGTGTTGTCACAGTCGAAGATGACGGTACGTAGAAAGCCGGGTGCATAACTGTAGTTGGTCCAAATGAAGATAGTTGACGGTCTGCTGGTAGATTGTGGCCTGGCTTGATTGTAGCAGTTGCGTAGAATGTTCATGTGCCGAGTATGCTGGGGACGGACACAGCAGCACCAAGAACGCGAAGATCGCCTGCGAAGCGGAAAGATGCGCTGCATGAGCCATGGTGTCCCAAATGCTGCTCCCGTGCCAACTAAACGGACTGTCGCTGAGACAGCCGCTGAAATTGCCAGTGCGATGTGTTGTCACAGTCGAAGATGACGGTACGTAGAAAGCCGGGTGCATTAACTGTAGTTGGCCCAGATGAAGATAGTTGACGGTCTGCTGGTAGATTGTGGCCTGGCTTGATTGTAGCAGTTGCGTAGAATGTTCATGTGCCGAGTATGCTGGGGACGGACACAGCAGCACCAAGAACGCGAAGATCGCCTGCGAAGCGGAAAGATGCGCTGCATGAGCCATGGTGTCCCAAATGCTGCTCCCGTGCCAACTAAACGGTCTGTCGCTGAGACAGCCGCTGAAATTGCCAGTGCGATGTGTTGTCACAGTCGAAGATGACGGTACGTAGAAAGCCGGGTGCATTAACTGTAGTTGGTCCAGATGAAGATAGCTGACGGTCTGCTGGTAGATTGTGGCCTGGCTTGATTGTAGCAGTTGCGTAGAATGTTCATGTGCCGAGTATGCTGGGGACGGACACAGCAGCACCAAGAACGCGAAGATCGCCTGCGAAGCAGAAAGATGCGCTGCATGAGCCATGGTGTCCCAAATGCTGCTCCCGTGCCAACTAAACGGACTGTCGCTGAGACAGCCGCTGAAATTGCCAGTGCGATGTGTTGTCACAGTCGAAGATGACGGTACGTAGAAAGCCGGGTGCATTAACTGTAGTTGGTCCAAATGAAGATAGTTGACGGTCTGCTGGTAGATTGTGGCCTGGCTTGATTGTAGCAGTTGCGTAGAATGTTCATGTGCCGAGTATGCTGGGGACGGACACAGCAGCACCAAGAACGCGAAGATCGCCTGCGAAGCGGAAAGATGCGCTGCATGAGCCATGGTGTCCCAAATGCTGCTCCCGTGCCAACTAAACGGACTGTCGCTGAGACAGCCGCTGAAATTGCCAGTGCGATGTGTTGTCACAGTCAAAGATGACGGTACGTAGAAAGCCGGGTGCATTAACTGTAGTTGGTCCAAATGAAGATAGTTGACGGTCTGCTGGTAGATTGTGGCCTGGCTTGATTGTAGCAGTTGCGTAGAATGTTCATGTGCCGAGTATGCTGGGGACGGACACAGCAGCACCAAGAACGCGAAGATCGCCTGCGAAGCGGAAAGATGCGCTGCATGAGCCATGGTGTCCCAAATGCTGCTCCCGTGCCAACTAAACGGACTGTCGCTGAGACAGCCGCTGAAATTGCCAGTGCGATGTGTTGTCACAGTCGAAGATGACGGTACGTAGAAAGCCGGGTGCATTAACTGTAGTTGGCCCAGATGAAGATAGTTGACGGTCTGCTGGTAGATTGTGGCCTGGCTTGATTGTAGCAGTTGCGTAGAATGTTCATGTGCCGAGTATGCTGGGGACGGACACAGCAGCACCAAGAACGCGAAGATCGCCTGCGAAGCGGAAAGATGCGCTGCATGAGCCATGGTGTCCCAAATGCTGCTCCCGTGCCAACTAAACGGTCTGTCGCTGAGACAGCCGCTGAAATTGCCAGTGCGATGTGTTGTCACAGTCGAAGATGACGGTACGTAGAAAGCCGGGTGCATTAACTGTAGTTGGTCCAAATGAAGATAGTTGACGGTCTGCTGGTAGATTGTGGCCTGGCTTGATTGTAGCAGTTGCGTAGAATGTTCATGTGCCGAGTATGCTGGGGACGGACACAGCAGCACCAAGAACGCGAAGATCGCCTGCGAAGCGGAAAGATGCGCTGCATGAGCCATGGTGTCCCAAATGCTGCTCCCGTGCCAACTAAACGGACTGTCGCTGAGACAGCCGCTGAAATTGCCAGTGCGATGTGTTGTCACAGTCGAAGATGACGGTACGTAGAAAGCCGGGTGCATTAACTGTAGTTGGTCCAGATGAAGATAGCTGACGGTCTGCTGGTAGATTGTGGCCTGGCTTGATTGTAGCAGTTGCGTAGAATGTTCATGCGCCTAGTATGCTGGGGACGGACACAGCAGCACCAAGAACGCGAAGATCGCCTGCGAAGCGGAAAGATGCGCTGCATGAGCCATGGTGTCCCAAATGCTGCTCCCGTGCCAACTAAACGGACTGTCGCTGAGACAGCCGCTGAAATTGCCAGTGCGATGTGTTGTCACAGTCGAAGATGACGGTACGTAGAAAGCCGGGTGCATTAACTGTAGTTGGTCCAGATGAAGATAGCTGACGGTCTGCTGGTAGATTGTGGCCTGGCTTGATTGTAGCAGTTGCGTAGAATGTTCATGCGCCGAGTATGCTGGGGACGGACACAGCAGCACCAAGAACGCGAAGATCGCCTGCGAAGCGGAAAGATGCGCTGCATGAGCCATGGTGTCCCAAATGCTGCTCCCGTGCCAACTAAACGGACTGTCGCTGAGACAGCCGCTGAAATTGCCAGTGCGATGTGTTGTCACAGTCGAAGATGACGGTACGTAGAAAGCCGGGTGCATTAACTGTAGTTGGTCCAAATGAAGATAGTTGACGGTCTGCTGGTAGATTGTGGCCTGGCTTGATTGTAGCAGTTGCGTAGAATGTTCATGTGCCGAGTATGCTGGGGACGGACACAGCAGCACCAAGAACGCGAAGATCGCCTGCGAAGCGGAAAGATGCGCTGCATGAGCCATGGTGTCCCAAATGCTGCTCCCGTGCCAACTAAACGGACTGTCGCTGAGACAGCCGCTGAAATTGCCAGTGCGATGTGTTGTCACAGTCGAAGATGACGGTACGTAGAAAGCCGGGTGCATTAACTGTAGTTGGTCCAGATGAAGATAGCTGACGGTCTGCTGGTAGATTGTGGCCTGGCTTGATTGTAGCAGTTGCGTAGAATGTTCATGCGCCTAGTATGCTGGGGACGGACACAGCAGCACCATGAACGCGAAGATCGCCTGCGAAGCGGAAAGATGCGCTGCATGAGCCATGGTGTTCCAAATGCTGCTCCCGTGCCAACTTTTAATAGGGAATCCCTGCAGTGACAATGTGCTTCTGTCCGAAGCGAGGATAATTTGTTGGGGAAGAAACGAGGCAGTTCGGCTCGTCTGTTGCTAAGGCAATCTACCTGCAGATATTTATTCCCTTGTATTGAGAATTTCGAGCAGCGCAGAGAGGAATGTGCATTGTACATGAGGCATATAGAAAGTTATCGATAGAGAAAAAAAACTCAACCATAAAAAGAGAAAGCGCTATAAAGCCATAAACACGCCTTCTCTTTTCACTCTGGCTCTTCGGTGTCTGAACGAAAGGCTGTTTTAGCGAATTTTTCGGGAAAGTTTGCCAAACCGCACAGGATGCCGTGAATGCCACCGGTGCGAAAAATTCACCGTTGCGAAGCAGCTCCACAGTAGGGGTTGTACCTCGCGAAGTGTGGGTGAGGTTTTTTTTTAGATTCTGTTTATGACGGAAAACTTTAAGTTGCCTGGATGTTTGATTTACACGTTTTCGTGACGCCCACTAAGTTATATTCAAAATATTTCGCCTCTCTGAAAAACAACATCTATGCTGCGGAACTTCTATAAAGGTGTATTTACGAAATAACTGTTGCCATCGCAGCCGTGTAAATTGGGCTAAATCAGAACCGAGGGACTGACTTATGTTGCGCCATAAGCAAAGCATCAGTCGCATACCTATTTTTGCGGGCGCCAATACATATAAATTTTCATTTTTTTCCAAGGAGAATTCCCAACGCTCTACCTAGCAATGCCCAGTTTTTTCACCCTTTTTTGATTGATGTGCTCTTAGCTCGGCAGCTGTTTGCTATGGGCACATTGCGTTCCTCAACTGTGTTATTGTATTGCGTATTATTGTAGTGTCTATTTGTCATATTATTCTCCGTACCTTTTTCCTGAAAACACCACGTTGGCGTCACAGTTGCAAGCAATCTTCTTGAGACTGCATGATCAAACATGAGCGTAAGGAATGCCGGCAATTTTCCCCCTTTCCTGAACCATTTATTTTGCTGGCCTCGGCCGTGTAAGGTTTTGTTCTTGTTTCTTGGAATAGTTCGGGAAACCGTTGCCAGCACACAGTCCGAAAAGCCCACTTTTTAAATTCCGGCTACCTCTATTGCGAACTACGCCTAATGGAAAATGGACTAGCTAAGAACTGACTTCAATGCATTGAACGCAATGCCATTCTAAATCAACTTTGGATGGCCGGACGAAGAATTTAACAACGCCATACTGTAGCCTGCGTCACCCTTGCGTAGAGAGCTCGGGCGGTGCATTTCCGTGGAAACAAATCCAGATCTTGGCGCAGCCTCTGGGTTCCAGGGGCCACACTTACGCGGTAGTAGCGCCAGATAGACTCGCTAGCAAAGTACACACGAACTCTTCGCCCAGAAATAAAGGGCTGCTCTCCAATTTCAGTTTTTGTTACCAGGTACGCGCTCCTCTAGCGCTCGACTAAAGGGTGACGCGGACATTTCATCGTTAAAGGCGACCAGCACACGTCATCATCAACATCATGATAATCAGCCTGACTACGCCCACTGCACGGCAAAGGCCTCTCCCATGTCTCTCCAATTAACCCGGTCCATTGCCAGCTGCGCCCACCCTATGCCTGCAAACTTCTTAATCTCGTCCGCCCACCTAACCTTCTGCCTCCGCCTGCTATGCTTGCCTTCTCTTGGAATCCACTCCGTTACGCTTAAGGACGTGCTTACCATGAAAAGGGAAATATAGACCCAAAAACTGAATTTGCGTGTTTTTAGAACTTCACATGTGAAGTTCAAGCCCCATCCGTTTAGTGCATTGAATTCGGCCCTAATAAAGCCCGTTTCCATCAGGCGGTGAAGGCTTCCTCAAAAATGGTGGCCAGAAAGTTGAAAGTTGGTTTTTGGGGAAAGGAAATGGCGCAGTATCTGACTCACATATCGGCGGACACCTGAACCGCGTCGTGAGGGAAGGAATAAAGGAGGTACTGAGAAAACAAAGGAAGAAAGAGGTGCCCTAGTGGAGGGCTCTGGGATAATTTCGACCACCTGGGGATCTTCAACTTACGCTGACATCGCACAGCACACGGGTGCCTTAGCGTTTCGCCTCCGTCGAAACGCGGCTGCCGCGGTCGGTTTCGAACCCGGGTACTGGCCGGAATTGAAAAAGCCAGATTTTCTGAGTCCGTGTTAGGAGCGGCTTCACATGAGATTCTACAAGAGCAAAAAGGAAACCTTATAGGGGCAAGAGCACTAAAAGAAAGGGATTAGGGAAGGTGAATGATTGCCGCCATTCTTAATGTTAATGCCGCCGCGGTGGCTCAGTGGTTATGGCGCTCGGCTGATGACCGGAAGGACGCGGGTTGAATATGGGCCGCGGCAGTAGCATTTCGCTGGAGGTTAAATGCTAGACGCCCGTGTACTGTGCGATGTTAGTGCACGCTAAAGAATCACAGGTGGTCGAAATTATCCGGAACTCTCCACTATAGCGTCCCTCATAACCTGAGTCGCTTTGTGAACTACAAACCATAAACTTTTGGCGCATGTTTTGTCACACATTCTTAAGAAAGTTGGTTGAAACTATGACGTTAACGTGGTGTCTGCAGTAAAAAAAGCAAGCTAGAGAGATTTTGTGACGAAGAAAGCATTCGTGACGCAGTGCGTGAACACACTAATGGGGATGGTGTAAAACCCTCCGCTCTGTTTTGTGACTTGTGTTTGCGGGGTGGTTTATTCTATTCCTTTGACATGCGGACTCAATTACACGGCACAGACCAGTCATTTTCTCAGTTTACGCATCCGAGAGCACTTGGTAGCGACGACTGGAAAAACCCCTGAACGCCGTTCTGCTTTCCCCGCAGCTTAGTATGCACTTTTTCCTTAGCTATTGTCCTGCCGTCGCTGCTGCCAAATTTGACGTGTGTGCTTGTTGAGTGTTACCTCAACGAATAAGAAACTGGCAAATTTTAAAGAGGCAATAAAAGAGATATCCTGAAGTTTATTAATAATAGAGCAGCGCGTAACAAAACAGGACAAAAGTAGGAACCCAGAACGACACGAGCGCTAGCTGTCAACTGTTTATTTCTTGCCGTTGCTACATATAAATACATGAACCACAGTATGGAATGGGAAAGAGCGATCAGGTCAGCTGATACAAGCTAAACACTCAGCCTTTCGCTGGTTGCCATCGATTTAGATAAGTGAGCTCTTTTGCTGAAAATGCCAGTGATGCCACGCTGACACACTTGTTGCCTGCACGTGAAATATTCAAAGCCTCAATAATCTCTCTAACATGCTTATCATTGTGGCGGTTGATAATTTGGCTCCTTTTAAAAGGGGGCATTCACGGCTTTGGAAGGCCCCGTTTCTTAGGCTGGATCTTGCATTGGCGACAGTGCAGGCTCAGGTGGCCCGATTTTCTCTCATTAACATTGTAGTCATGCTCTTTTAACCTGCTATTTACACTCCTCCCTGCTTGCCCAATATACTCATGGCCACAAGACAACGGTACACGATAGACAACACCCTGTTCACAAGTGACAAAACGTTTTTTCTTTGGTTACCGCAAGGATTTGTCTTCTTGCAAAGCATAGGCAGTTTTCAAAGCATAGACAGTTTAAACCGTCGTGCTGTTTTCATTTTTTGAAGCAGGCCTTCAGCCACACAAACAAGTAGCGGCCTACGATACCCAGAATCAGACAGTCGTCTAATGTGTAATGCCAAGCATTCTTGCATCGTGTGCACTACTGTTCAACTAGCAGGGAGATACCAATGAACAGCAGGATCGCAAGAAAGTAGCTGTCATCCCTTACATTCATCAGGCCTCCCACAACCTTAAGAAAATAGGAAAACGAGGAGGCGTTGAAGTTGTATTTTCAGCGCCCATAAAACTGTCGATGCTTTGCGAGAAGACAAATCCGTGCGGTAACCAAAGAAAAGAAAAAGGTGTTTAATTGACCATCAGAAACGATTTGTCACTTGTGAAGAGGGTGTTGTCTATCGTGTACCGTTGTCCTGTGGCCCTGAGTATATTGGGCAAACAGGTAGATGTGTAAATATCAGGTTAAAAGAACATGATTACAATGTTAATGATAGCAAATCGGGCCACCTGAGCCAGCACTGTCGCGACTGCAAGACCCAGTCTAAAAAATGGGGCCTTCCAAAACCGTGCATGCCACTTTTTAAAAGGAGCCAAATTATCAACCGCCACAATGATAAGCAGGTTAGAGAGATTATTGAGGCTTTGAATATTTCACGTGCAGGCAACAAGTGTGTCAGCGGGGCATCACTGGCACTTTCAGCAAAAGAGCTCACTTATCTAAATCGATGGCAACCAGCGAAAGGCTTAGTCTATAGCTTGTATCAGCGGACCTAATCGCTCTTTCCCATTTCATGCTGTGGTTCATGTATTTATATGTAGCAACGGCAAGAAATAAACAGTTGAAAGTTATGGCTCGTGTCGTTCTGTGTCTCTCCTTTGTGTCCTGTTTTGTTACGCGCTTTTCTATTATTATCGATCACCAACCCGCCCAGCAAGCAACACTCCTCAAGTTTAAAGACGAGCTCCGTCAAGAGCTCAAGTTGCTGCGTGAGGCGGCCGAGCGAGGCCTTCGCACTGAACTGCGTGAGGTGCGAAATGAACAAAAAAGCATAGTCTAAAGCATATAATTTGCAGATTCCACAATTTAAGAACAGAAAATGAAGTTAGAGACTGAGGTTGCAAAAAAACACTGCCATGCAAAACGAACTTCAAACAATTAGTGCAAAGTGCGATCATCTTGAAAGTAAGGCAGATGAATACGAGAAGAGACTAGAACAATACTGGAGAAACTTAAACATCGAATTCTAGACATCACATCCAGAATAGGCACTGTCATCGATTCTCAATCACGCCTGCTGATATTGAAGTCGGCCACAGAATGCCAACCCTGATAAGTTAAACATAATACTGCAATTTAAATCCCGCGCAAAAACGTGATGCGGCACTCAAGAAAAGACCCGCCGCGGTGGCTCAGTGGTTAGGGCGCTCGACTACTGATCCGGAGTTCCCGGGTTCGAACCCGACCGCGGCGGCTGCGTTTTTATGGAGGAAAAACGCTAAGGCGCCCGTGTGCTGTGCGATGTCAGTGCACGTTAAAGATCCCCAGGTGGTCGAAATTATTCCGGAGCCCCCCACTACGGCACCTCTTCTTCCTTTCTTCTTTCACTCCCTCCTTTATCCCAGAAGGATAAATGCTTGGGCTTGTTGGTTCATAACTTCAAGGTGAAAAACGTAGCGCAAAGAAACGAGGACACAGAAAGACGGACAACACACGGCGCTTACTTCCAACAATGGTTTATTTCAGAAAGAAAAAGTGGTTTTATAACGAAATCACGACCACCACGCCGTCAAACCATGTGCTAGCAAAGCGTATCAGCCAGATGGGCGTGCTCTTTCGCCATCAATGATACAGAGGGGGTACTCACACAATCATCTTTCAAAAGTGATATCCATTCCGCTTCTATGATTTCTCGTGTCAACCGGTTATTGTGCACTTTTAAAACCATGCATTGTTCAAGAAGCGGTATGCAGTGACATGACCGGCAGTGGACTGACAACCCTTTTCCACGCATATCATCTACGTCACGCCCATGCTCTCGAAGCCTATCATTCAGGCATCTGCCGGTTTGCCCTACATACTGCTTGCCCCCGCGGCGAAAAACCATTGTTACCTTTTCATTCATCCCATTCTAAGCTCGTAAAAAGATCTATTGCTAGCCTTTCATTTTTTAATTGTTTGAAGAAGTCTTGCCCGCACCTCATGCATGAAAGTTTTTCTCAGCAATGTAAGAGGCTTGAGAATGCTGGTTACCCTTCCCATGTCCTAGTGTCTGTGGCGGAAGGTGTTTTGAAGAAAGTCTGCAATAAAAAAGGCCAGGATAACCAGGAAGCCATGAGTAAGAAAGAAAAAGTTGCCGTCATTCCTTATTTTCATAAGTTTTCTCATAATCTCAAAAAAATAGCGCAACGTTCGGGAGCCAGAGTGGTTTTTTCGGCGCCTAAGAAGTTGAGTCATCTGTGTACGAAACATATCAAAAAATCTAAAAACGGTGTTGGTTGTACGAAAAAACATAGGAAAAAGTTTGTCCATTGTATTGAAAATGTCATTTATCAAATTCCTCTTTCCTGTGGCAAGCAGTATGTAGGGCAAACCGGCAGATGCCTGAATGATAGGCTTCGAGAGCATGGGCGTGACGTAGATGATATGCGTGGAAAAGGGTTGTCAGTCCACTGCCGGTCATGTCACTGCATACCGCTTCTTGAACAATGCATGGTTTTAAAAGTGCACAATAACCGGTTGACACGAGAAATCATAGAAGCGGAATGGATATCACTTTTGAAAGATGATTGTGTGAGTACCCCCTCTGTATCATTGATGGCGAAAGAGCTCGCATATCTGGCTGATACGCTTTGCTAGCACATGGTTTGACGGCGTGTTGGTCGTGATTTCGTTATAAAACCACTTTTTCTTTCTGAAATAAACCATTGTTGGAAGTAAGCGCCGTGTGTTGTCCGTCTTTCTGTGTCCTCGTTTCTTTGCGCTACGTTTTTCACCTTGAACTCCTTTATCCCTTCCCTTACGGCGCGGTTCAGGTGTCCAACGATATATGAGACAGATACTGCGCCATTTCCTTTCCCCAAAAACCGATTATTATTATTACTCAAGAAAGCAATGAAGGCTAGGCTCGCCAACACAGACATAGGCTTCCATGACAATGGCTCTGACAATGGCTCAGCACCTGTGTATGTCTATGAGCATCTTTGTGCCGCACTTAAACGGCTGCTCGTCCTAGCCAGAAAGAGGTAAACAGAGCACAAATGAAAATCAGTGTGGTCGTTCAATAAAAAAATCGTTGCGAAGCAGACAGAAGCCTCAAAGATAATACAGATTGCCGGAGAACACGACCTTCCAAAGATAAACGAACTTGCAAAAAGCGCATTAACCATTCAGCATGGACTATCGAGAATTTGCTGTACCTGAATTTGTTTTCCCTCCCTCTTTGTCGACCACATCTGCCCTACATTTGAACACCCGTTCGGCACTAAACACGGATGACGCCATCAATAGCTTTTTAAACCACTTTAGCTTTAAATTTAATACAATTATGTTGACTGAGACGAGGTACTACGAGGTCTGTAATATCCCTTGACCAGTATGGATAAAGAGCTTTCTTTCTTGGAGGTGGTGGTACTGCAATCTGTACTGATTCGTCTAAAAATTATGATCTTTTGCCTGGATACAGCAAAGTGACTGTTCACTATAAATGTTGGTGTTATGAAACAAGGATTAAATCCTATCTGTTGTTTACCGCACTCCCAGTGGCAACTTGTCGTGCTTTCTCGAGTTTTTGGAATATATCTCTGAAACCAGAATGCAACTAACACACAGTTCTGGAGATTTCAGGATTGGTATTTTAGAAGACATTAACACAGCTTTCGATTTTATTACTAGATTATCCTCAATTGGTTTTACCAACGTAATTTCTACAGCCACTCGCGCCACATTGTAAAGTACATCGGCACTAGATCTAATTATCACCAACACTGAAACAACCATCCACCGTGACGGCACAATTGCATGTGATGTAAGCGACCACTGCTCTGTACTCATGCTTCATTCCAAGAACTCAAATGGCAGTAATGTGAAAGTTCGCGATTCTTTCTCTTTTCAGTGTATTACAGCTGATGCAATGGAATCATTTAAAAATGAAATAAGCACGTGTGGCTGGTCTTTTATTTTGAAGACATGAGCGGTCGACGCATATTCTGCTGTTATTGTAACATTTGTGCGCTTATACAGACATTTCTCTTTCAGAACAGGCACGCGCTCAAAGAAAATAAAAAAAGCTCCGAATCACGCGATGTCACATGAGAATTATACCGCATAAAAACCGCTTGTACCATTCTTTCCTGTGCGCGCGTGAGCCAGAGGCTTTTCGGGAATTCAGAAAGACACGAAATAAACTGAATGCCGCGATCAAATCAGCAAAGAACGCATATTATAATCACCTGTTTGCAGATATATCTAGACATCAGCCTAACCTAGCTTTGAAAGTAGTGAACAAAGTATTGGGCCGCAGCAACTTCAACTCAACCTCAGATAAAGTCCCTGTTGACGATAAAGAACTCACCAGTAAGTCGCTTGCACATTAATTCAATAAGCATTTTGTCAGCATACGCGCAACAGCACACCTCGTGACATAGGATAAAAATATAATTTGCAGCCCCGTAAGCAGTTTTTATGGAATCCAGTGACGAAAAAGAAGTGTCCAGAACATTAAAAAGCCTAAATAACAGAGTTGCTTTAGATTGAGATATTCTACAAATAAAGCCGGTAAAATATGTATTGGAATTCCTGCTTCCAGTGTTGGTGCACATTTATAACTTAATTTTTGAATCTGGCGTCTTTCCCGGTGAAATGAAACGTTCTAGAATTTCGATCATTTTTAAAGATGGTGATAAGAAAAATCGGGACTAATTACAGGCCAATAAGCATCATTCCTGTCTTTTCGAAAGGGTTGGAAAAGTTTGCGTTCACACGTCTAATGAATTATTTGGCGCTAGAAATGTTATCAGCGATGACTTACATGGTTTCAGAGCAAGGAAATCAACCGAAACTTCTCTCCTAACTTTGAGAGAAACTGTATTGGATAATACTGATAGAAACTTTGTTACCCTTGGCCTATTAGTAGACTTCACGAAAGCTTTTGAATCTTTAAGCCAGAGCATGCTTATAACAAAACTATATCGGTACGGAACTAATTAAAGCCTACTTAACCACAGAACACAACTAGTAAGCTTGGGTAATCATCGATTAAACTTTTTGCCAGTCACTAACGGTGTTCCGCAAGGAATCCTGCTTGGACCGCTGTTGTTTCGTGAGGAGCAAAACCGCAAAACAGGACGGGACTGTAGCAGGCGACAACACAGGGCGGTCCTACCAATGTCCTACCAACTGGCCTACAACCAAGTCCTTCTCAGTTACGCTGTTGTTTAATGTCTTTGTCAGTGATAATGTACACACTGGCAAATCAATTAAATTCACCATATACGCCGCTGACTGTTCTGTACTTATGCCCGGTCCAGATGCAAATGTTTTGAGAGAGCAGTGCCAGAACTTCCTTATAAAGTTATCCTCATGATCAAAGTTAAACGGACTAAAAGTCAATCCAACAAAGACGAAGGTAATAGTTTTCAAAGCCAAAAATAAAGTATATCAATTAAACCATCCAATTACCTATGACGGCCTGAATATAGAAATAGTTGAGTCAAACAAAATTCTCGGAGTCACATTCAACAGTAATCTAGGCTGGGGCTTGCATATTGTAGACATACGCAAGAAACTTTTCAAGGCAGTTGGTGCTGTGTCACGTTGCCGGACAATCCCTCCAATGCAAATTAAGCTTCAACTATATCATGCATTATTTGCTCCGCACATCTACTACTGACATCTCGTCTGGGGAATCACAACAAACAATAACATGCACAAAATTTTTGTCCCGCAAAAAATAATCTCCTCTTACTTTGCAAATCACGAGTATCCCTCTCACACTAGTCCCATGTTCGCGGCCTATAATGTCATGCCCGTGTCGTGTTTGTACGAATTTCGTATTTTACGCTTATTTTATCTTTCGCGAGGCTTCTTCCATTACTTCTTAATTGCCACCGCGTTATTAAAACGTCACGAAAGTATCATTTCAGCAAGAAACTCTGAAATTTGGTTCGTCCCGCGCTTCCGCACTAATTATAAAAGCCAGCCACAAAACATAATCTCTCATCACTACTAAACAAGTACAGTTGCGATACTTAGCCCACGCTAAACCAGATGAAGGAATTTGCAATACTTAGCCCACGCTAAACCAGTTGAAGGAATTTCTTAAGATTTCATAACAAAAATCGCATGAACAATGCTCTGATTACTAGTCTTATGCAACATATCTGTCGATGTAGTTGTGTTTTTTTCATAACTTAGTGGACTAGTTTGTTACTTTGCTGCCCTTTTTTAAATTTACATATGTGCGGTGGTGTTTTAAATACTGTATAACTGGCAAGTGTCTGCCAGTTCAAGTAGTTTCCGGCTGTTTTCTATGAGGAATTTGTTATGATACGCCTTAGCTGGGGCTTAATGACTTGACTGCAATGTTTGGTTGCGCGATTTATTTATTGGAGCTACAATGTTTTATATACTACATATCTTGCTTTTTGAGCGTTTGTGTAGCGCACGTGCGAACAAGTCGGTTTCGTTGTTCTGCTCTGTTTATTTAGAGGTGTCTACATTGTAGTGTTTTCAGGTTCTCCACGCCCTGCCTTCTAATGGTCACATGGGCCTCGTCAAGCTGCCTCGAGCAGCTTTTAACCCAGGTGCTCCAACCAGTAAACATTTGGTAAAAAAAACGATTTGATTTGATTTGAAATGTCACTGGTTCATGGCCCGAGCAAGCACTTGTCCGCCCATTTAAAGAGCTTTTAAGGCTGACAGCTAGGCTAGTTGGTGTCCGGGAGACTGCCCCGGGAGAATGTGCAAGCTTCCGGGGTAAGAATGTTCACTAATAAATGCGTCAGTAATTCATCGTTGTTGTTGCTGGACGCAGAGTTTGACTATTTAACAAAAACTTGGGGGCCTTCGTTACCGCATTCTTAGAGAAGGAAGTGCGATAGCATTTATGTTGTCAGCAGTGATGTCTAAAATGAGTGTCTAATATTCTTCTTGCAATTTTCCTGCCAAAACTCCGGTTAAAACCGATTCCATTGTCCTTATATGGTATGCATGAGTAATCATCTCTCAGAATGCTCGAGTACCATCTATTCGATTATAATATGGAATTATATTAATATAACCCACTAATTCACCTTAATCTTTTTCTGTGGTGGGCCTACTTAATGGATTTTGGGTGTGCTTAGGAATTTTTGGTGGTGGCCCAACTCCCGAATTTCCGCGTCTTCACACTACCAATTTTGCTGATGGCCTAAGATTGGTCCACTGGTGGTCACTCGGTTTTGATGCGGTCACAACCTTCTCAACAGCATTCCTAGATCGTGGGGAGACCCCATACCCCTACTGGCACATTTGTACAGCGGTTAAGGGACGCTTACGTTCCTCTGCAGATGGCTGTTTCAAACACAGCCACCTGCCTCAGGTTGCTCTTCCCGAGCTCCCGTAAGGCGCGCAGCGCCACGCTGGGCAGGTGGCAATTTTATTGAACGTGGCAACGGTGGGCGGGTTGCCGCCTTCGACAGTGTGCAGATTGTGATAGCGTCACTAGGCTACGTGACCTCTCTCAGCCAATCAGAGAATTTCGTTGGGAATTTCACTTGTGTTTTCTTTGAATGGTGAGTTGGGGTCAAATTACCGTTACGACGTCATCAGAGAATTGATCAGTCAGAGAATTTCGTTATGAAGAAGCCTTACTTTTTTTTATGAGACGAGAGTCTAAATGCTATGGAATTAAAAGCAACTTACTTCTATGATTCCTTATTTCAGTCGTGGTGCTGTATGCAGTGTAATTTTTCTTGTCACTTCTTGCACCATAGCCTGGACTGGGCACGTAACGCTTATCCCACATATTGTGTGCGTCTAATGAAAAACTGTTCGCTTGATACTAAGCATTTCCTCCTGTGTGTTCAGTTCCCGTCTTGTGATGCAACAACGTAATGATTATCATCAATAATCTTTCTCTAAGGCGATCCTATCGTAATAAGCGTTGGCGAAGAAAAACAAGGAAGGTTGGCACGCACGTAGCGGTGTGTACTGAAACGGACACGTTCACAATAGAAACATTCTGGCTGCCGGAAGTGCATTATCCCGAGCACAATTTTCTTGCATAAAACAGGATTGCAG
The DNA here is from genome assembly GCF_052857255.1 of Amblyomma americanum. Taxonomy (NCBI): domain Eukaryota; kingdom Metazoa; phylum Arthropoda; class Arachnida; order Ixodida; family Ixodidae; genus Amblyomma; species Amblyomma americanum. The sequence goes on along the minus strand of NC_135507.1, from coordinate 122,822,638 downwards.
TTCAAAGCGCATCAGGAGCCATAAATGCTCATCATGGCATCTCATCGTGCGAGCGCGTCTTTCTCCTGCCGCGACTGCTCACACTTGACCGTGAAACTGCGCCTGGAAAGCTCACGTGTTAAACGCGGTCGTGGAGTACCAGTGCCTTGTGCGGGATGCACAATGAAAAAAAATATGTATATTAGAAGGGAGAAGGAAAGGGAAGGGAACAAGAAAGTGTATGTGGATGCCACAGTTTAAATAAAATGCACGAATCCCTTAGGCCGAGTAGAAAGATTATTTGTACCCCACAAATTTGCCTAAAAGCCGGTTCTTCACTTATTGAAATAGTTCCTCTGGTCAAAAGTCTCGGAGTGCTTTTTATTGAAAATTTCTCATGGGATGAACACGTTGAAAAGGTCAGGGGCAGATCGGCAAACGTTGTTGGTATCGTGTCCCAACGGCGATATTTCTTGGCCAAGCGTATTAAGCAGATGCTGCGCAATGGACTTTCATTTCATTTCATTTTATTACCTTAAAGGCCCCAAAAGAGGGGTGTTACATAAGGGGCGGCACCAATTAAAAGCACAGATTCACTGTAACAGGAAAGTTTTTACATTTTCAGGGAAAAGACTTGGGCAAGTGATGATGGCAACGTTGTTTGTGGAAGGCCGTTCCAGTCTGCGGCTGCACGAGGAAAGAAGGAATGAGAACAAGTGACGGTGCGTGAGCGTGGACGGGCAACTTGTAGGCGATGGCTGGTGCGATGAGATATGCGCGCTGGGGGAAGAATATAAGGAGCGATGTGCATGGGGCTGTGGAAGAATCTGTGAAATAAAGACAGGTGGCAATGCGACGGCGGAGCGATAAGGGTCATAATCCGGATGCTGTTTTTAAGGAGGAAACACTGATGTCATAAGAGTGCGATGAATGAATGAAGCGAGCAGCGCGATTTTGAACAGATTCGAGGGCATTGATGAGGTAAGCTTGATGAGGATTCCAAATGGGCGATGCAAATTCTAGTTTGAACCTGACGAATGATTTGTAAGCTAATAACTACATATTGGGGAGCGTGGTGAAGATGGCGCTTGAGGAAACCTCGCGTATTGTTTGCTGACGATATTATGTTAGTAACATGCAAGCTCCAAGAAAGACCGCTAGAAATTGTTATGCCTACGTACTTGTATGACTGAACTAGTTGTCCGGGAACTTCTGATATTTCGTAAGAGAAAATTAGAGGATTACGGCGGCGGCTGATGGACGAAAAATTACATTTACGTGGGTTAAGTTCCATTAGCCACTTATTACACCACTCCTGAACAGCATTGAGATCATTTTGAAGAGAAGATTGGTCAGCGGTGGTGAGAATAGCACGATAAGGTACACAGTCGTCAGCGAACATGCGTATGTTAGTTGTTACGTTTGAAGGCAGATCATTAATGTATTTGAGAAACAGTAGTGGGCCAAGCACAGATCCCTGTGGAACGCCCGTCGTTACTAAGAGTAATTTAGAGTTCTTATTGTTAACGGAGACAAACTGCGAGCGATTATTTAAAAACTCTTCAATCCACTTAAAAATATGGGGGTGCAAAGTTAATTGGGAAAGTTTTATCAGCAGGCGTTTATGGGGTACTTTATCAAAGGCTTTCGCAAAATCTAAAAATACGATGTCAGTCTGTAGATTACAATCAAGGTTAGCATGCAGATCATGAATGAACGTAGCAAGTTGGGTCTCGCAGTTATAACCCCGGCGAAACCCGTGCTGAGCAGGTTGAAAAAAGTTGTTCGAATCAAGGAATGCCATGGTGTGTGTATAGATGACGTGTTCCATGATTTTGCTAGGAATACTATTTAGAGAGATGGGACGGTAATTAAGCGGCGAGTTCTTGTTACCTGATTTGTAGACTGGAACGACCTTCCCAATTTTCCAGTCTATGGGCAGTTGACCTGTGAAGAGTGACTGAGCGAATAACAAGCACAACAGAGATGAACATATATCTTTGGTATTAATCAGTATTTTAGCGTTGATATTGTCAGTTCCTACAGAGGATGAAAGTTTAATGTTTTCAATTAGTGACGAAATTCCTGCTGAAGAAAATGTAAGAGAAGGCATAGTATCTTGAATGACTGGTGCGTTTGGAGGAAATGTCGGATCTGTTTCATAAGTAATCACGGAAGAAAAGGCTGCGTTGAACATGTTGGCGCATTCTGTTTCGCATACAGTTTCCCCCGAACCATCGGTGAGGGAAATAGTGCGTGTGTGCTGGGGGTTACTGACTTGCCAGAACCTACGGAGGTTAGTTGACAACATTTTAGGCAGATCGGAGTTGAAAAAGGTGCGCTTGGCTTCTCGAATACTTGATAAGTACGTCTTTTCGGCTGCGTAATATTTCTTCCAAGCGTTCTGACTAGGAAGCAACTTGGCCGATCGGAAAAGACGCTTCTTTTTATTTTCAAGGCGTTTGAGTGTATTTGTGAGCCATGGGTTTTGAGGGTTAGTTCGTATATTTATGTTCGGAATAAACCTGTCAACCAAATCGTCGATTACACTCTTAAACAAGGACCAGTTATCATGAATGGATCTTTGATGAAAGTTAGATTGAAATCATGGCAAAAATGAGCGAAGTTCATTATTTATTGCCGTATAGTTTCCTTTATCGTATAATCGGATAGTTCTTTTAGTTGTGGCGCGTAAGAATGGTTTAATCGTGAATGCGGCATGTATGACGTGATGATCGCTGACGCCTGGTAGATACGGGATGGAATGAACGCATTCAGGGTTATCCGTTAATAACAGATCTAGAATATTTGCGCAGTCTTCGGTTACACGGTTACTTTTTTCATCTGATGTTAATTATTGCTTCTTGATTTGGGGTACAACTTCATTTACTGCGGTCAAACGGTCAGACCTACATCGCAAGAAAACTGATTGCAATATTACTAATCCTTCACAATTTGAACATACCGAATTGGTCTTTGCATCACTTGGCGCCACCCCCGCTTCCCAAACTGTATGAAACTATACTCTTCGGGTCGTATAAAACAATTATTAGATAAAGTAATATATTTTTGATACATCTGTTCATTTTAAAACATGAGAACTTAAGTATGCCAGCCATGCTGGTTTCACTTGGTTTGTGCCTGAAATTCGAACGAATCACGGTCGCAAAATGTTGTGCTACACTGTTCCATGTTCATTAAAAAAAAGCATCTGAATGAATGTGGACCTAGATATCGCTGACACTGTTGTGTTACTGGGATTTATACTAGTTTTTTTTTTTGCTTGTGTGCACAGATCCCGTTTTATTTCCTTATTCATGCAATCCGACTGGTACTGTTACGAATGTATGCTACATGCTGTATGACACTCTCATACTGCCCATAGAGTTCCTTAGTGCACCTAGAGGGAAAGCTGGCGGCTTTTCACTTCATCCACCATGGACGCCCGAGGCATGCTGGGAAGACAGCAAACTGGATTCACATCCAGTGGCTCGTTAACTGTGCTACAGCTTGTTTTTTTGTTGTTGTTCAGTTCCGCTTTCATGATTGTAGTTTTTACTGCCATTTTTATTTTTATTTTATTTTTTATTATTTATAGATACTTTACAGGCCTCCGGAGAGGCATTGTGTAAGGAGGTGAAATACAGAAGTTTGTGCAAAATAGGTTATAAATAAAAAAACATAGTAAAAGTACAGCAAAACACTAAAAACAAGTAAGTTTAGATAAGATATCGCAATTCGCAAAAAGTGAAAAGTAGAAAGCAACTGTGCGTCATGTAAAAAAATAGGGAAAATGCATAAAGACTTATACAAAAGCAAAAGAAAGCATATCAGGCATACATGAGGAAAGCTGCGCATCAATAGAACCAAAGAGGAAATAGTCTCAAGCAGCTGAAAACGAAGTTGTATGAATCGTGAGTATATAAATGACGAGCTAAGCGTTATCAATGAAGTGGTTGAGTAGAGGTTCGCGAAAAGTGTCATGATTACCCGGCAGGGCGATGCAGTCCGGAAGACCGTTCCAGAGACGGATGGCACGCGGTAGTGACGAGAAGGTGAAAGCATGTGTGTTGCCATAAATGCAGGCATAGATGTAGCTATTATGTAATCTTTGTGATAAGTAGGAGGGACGTTGTAGATGTGCTGGCGGTGAATCAGTAGCATGGAAGTATTTGTGAAAGATAGATAAAAGGGCATTCTAGCGACGAATTTGTAACGGGTGGAGCGAAAGTTCGATCTTTAGTAGGGTTGCACTGGAGTGATAACTTTAATTTTGCGAAATGAAACGACAAGCCTTTTTCCGGACAGCTTCCAAACTTTACATTAGATATTTTTGATGAGGTGACCAGATGGCTGAAGCATACTCTAGCTGCGGTCTGACAAAATAAATATAGGCTGGTTTACGCACGTGAGGGGTCGTGCAATGCAGGTTGCGGCGAAGGAAACCTAGTGACCGGGAAGCATTAGCGAAAATGGTGGTTATGTGTTCAGCCCAAGAAAGGTTTGGTGAAAGACGGACGCATAGATGCTTATACTGCAAAGTCCGAGCCCATGCATCGCTATTAATGTGGTAGGGAGAATGCGAATTGACTGATTTGCGGCTAAAAGTAATTATCTTACACTTAGAAATGTTTAAAGTCGTTAGCCACGTTTTACATCAGTCGTTAATGCTGTCGAGCTTACTTTGAAGTGTTGAAGTGTAGGTCGGTAGTAAACTCAAATAACTGTGTCTCACAGGAAAAGCCTTTTCTGAAACCATGCTGCTTAAGGAAAAAAAACATGATTTGATTCCAGGTGATTGTCGATGTGTTATACGAAAATGTGTTCAAGCATCTTGCAACAGATGCAGGTAAATGAGACGGGGCGGTAGTTTTCGTGCGAATGTTTGTTGCCATTTTTGAAAACCGGTACAACCTTTCCTATTTTGCAGTTGGCGGGGAGCTCACCTGTAGATAATGGCTGCTTAAAAGATGATGCTGGAGACAGAAATGGTATTTTTTAGTATTTTTTAATTAATTTCGTCAACAGCATAGGAAAAGGATACGTTAAGGTTATTTATCAGGTGTACTAAGCCATCAAGTGTAATGCCAACTGGTGCCATGTAGGGTAGCCAAAATGTGGTACATATGGGATGTTATAATTATCTTCTTCGGTGAAAATAGATGCAAAAATCGAGTTGAATGCTCTAGGAGAGTCAGCATCGGAGTAGGGGGTGTTGTTAACGTCATGTACTGAAATATCATTACTGACGCTATTCTGACGTATTGTTTTCCGGAACTTGCTTGGATTATTCTTAAGTAGCGCAGGAAGGTCTTTTGAAAAATATTTATTTTTTGCGTCACAAAAGGCTGAACAATATAGGTTTAGATAGTTTTTATATTTACCCCACGTGCATGGCGTACATTCGTGCTTTGCATTTTTGTACAATCGTTTTTTTTTCTTATTTCTCATGCATTGATGCTTTCTTGCAAACCAGGGTTAGATTTATCATTTGATAGCGTGATAAGTGGGACATGTTTGGCTACAAGTTCTGCGAGCTTGTCTCTAAAAAGAATCAAGTTATCTTCTACTGACATGTCTTGAAAAGAGGGCATCAGGATATTATCAGAAAACAATTGAAGTTCATCATTTATTCGATTGTAATCTCCTCTGTTATAGTCGCGAATCTTTTTCCTCGTGATGGCAGTGAACAGAAGTGGAATGCTTATTGTCAGTTGAAGTTAATTGTGGTCCTCAAATCGTCTAAGTAATTTATGTAAGACACTGTGTCAGGGGCTGTTGTGAAGATGAGGTCTAATGTACTGGGACCACGGGTGGGTTAGGTAACTAACTGATATAGGTTGAAATTTTAAGTCAAATTAATGAAGCTTGTGAAGCAGTACAAGGGGATGAGAGGTTTGCCTAGTCGATCGGTGGAAAATTAGAGTCTCCGAGTAGGTAAGTTACATCAGCCTGGTACAGCTCAAATGCCCTCGTAAGGCTTACACGTAGTTTATCTGAAAATGAGTCATCGGAGTTCAGTGAGCGGTAACAGTTGCCTATCAAAAGTTTGATGGAGGAAATAATGCGAGCTGTTCAAATGATCTCAAGATCAGAGTCAATACTGATAGCAAATAACGCCAGCGATTTTTTTATGCCTAAGAGTACGCCCCTGCCTCGCTGATGAATGGGATCACACCTGTATATATTTTATGAGTTGGAACCAGAAAGAACTTCGCAGTCCTTGATATGGGGATGTAGACATGTTTCAGTGAAAGCTATAATATCAGAGTCACTGTCTTCGAGAAAAGACGATGCATAAGCGCTCTTGGATAAGATATTTCGGATATTAGTAAAAGATATTGATAAAGGGGAAGATTTGACAAGTTTATTTTTTTTTTGTGGATGTGCGTACTATTGTCTCGTTTGAGCTATTGATCTCACTGCACGACAGCATCTGTAGCTACATTGTAGATGCGCAGTTTATCGACTGATAACTTATACTTCAATTTATGCTGCTCTGCTAACTCGATCAGCTTTGCCCTTGCCTTGCGCGTTGTAAGCGAAAAATCCTCACGGACTGCAAAATCTGTTCCCTTAAGTTTAGGCCCTGATGTCAGGGTAAGTGCTTTGTCCTTGAAATAGGTCAACTTTGCAAATTATTGGCCTCCGCTTCTCACCGTTAAATTTCCCCAGTCGGTGAACCCGCTGAAACTAATGGCTGGTAGCGGTGATTTCAAACTTTTCCGTGCAGAATTTCATTATTTTCTCCTCGGACATTGTGCAGTCTTCACCTGCTTCAACTTCTATTCCTAATAATAGAAGGTTTGAACGCCGCATCCTATTTTCCGCATCGTCACATCTTGACGCAATGGCTGCCAGCTGATTCGAGACGCACACTATGTCCGCATTTTTTTCTTCCTCTGTTGTACTGCGTGAGGCGATGGCTGTTTCTAAGGTCGCAACCTTAACACTAAGTAACCGAATTTTGTTTTCACTTTCTGCCTGTTTTTCTTTGGCAGCTTTCATCTCCTCCAGTAGGAGAGCACAGCCGTCTTCAAGTTTACAGATCGTTTCAAGGGCCTCGGCAAATGCGTCAGCTTCGCCTTTAGACATAGGACCGGGGTTGGATTCAATGTCACCAGAGAGCATTAGCAAGATGTTGCACAAGCTGGAAAAAAAACGCCACTAAAAATGTGAACATTCGCTCTAACATGCCTTCAAGAGCAGGTAGCCACGACACCGAGTTTTGTGAGCTTTGGGGTTGCGTACTGCATGTACGGACAAAGTTCATTTGGGATCCGAAGCATCCTAAGGCGCCTGCATAGACTCGAAGTGAGCTGAGCACAGTGCCTGGTGCCTGCTAGGCCTAAATTCCGTTTGTCCCCTCACTGGGAGCCATTTATGCTGCCAGCTGGGTTTTACTCAGCGGGAACCTGTGCTAGCTGTGCACTTAGATGTGAAAGAAGAGAACAAATTTTGTTTGTGTGTGAACTGACAACGCAACAGCCCGCTGCTGTGACCACTCTGCACATTCCTCGTAGGAGTCTCGGAGAGAATTTATGAGCGCAACGTACGTCGACAAGCGCAACCTGTGCTGACCGCACTCGCCGAGATATTGCGTTCGATTCATTTCGAAGAGTGGCGATGGCCGCGAATTGCGTGCAGGAACGATCGACTTCCACCTCACGAATTAACTCACGCAAATACTCGCATGTTGCACTTGTCAGCGTGAACACGGGCGCCATTTACTTGCTGCAGGAGAGGTTTCGATCGCTTCCTGATTCATGCTTTTCTCGGCACGATCTGTAAGCGCAGCGCCAGGACATGCCGAGAGCCGGCACCTATAGTGCGCGCAAACTGGTCTCTCACAGGAAAGCGGGGGCAAGCTTCTCGCGGCACGAACGTAGCCTGTGTGCGGACACAGGGCGCATCCCGTAACAGCAGACTACGCCAGTGAAACCTTTCTATCTTTAACGATACGAAAACTGAAGCCTCTAAAGCGTAGTATTTTAAGCGCTAACAATATTTTTCAATGAATATTACCTGTGAAAAATGTCTCTTAAACGCAAAAATTATTTTCCATATAGTTAGCTACTTTTCGCGGCATGAAGAGAAAGCCTTCTCTAGCCATGATCAAATTCATTTATCGTCTGCTTTTACGCTCGTTGATTTGCAATATACAGTAAGCGTATTTTATTACAGGACATACTGATTGCAAAACAACGCTTCCTTGCAACGTATAATTTGCGAAAAATTGTATTTTTGCAGTCGTAGTCATGTTCTAGGGCCAAGCCAAGTGCGCCTTGCTGTCTTCCCGGTATTCCCACGGTGGATGAAGTGCTCTTTCCTTCAGAAACTCGCATAGACGGTGGCGCCAGCTTTCCCCCTAGGTAATATTTAGAAACTCTATGCATACTGCTGTCCAGCCATTGTAGGGTGCGTACACCTCTGTCGAGCCTTTCCTCTGGCTTTTTGTCGGCGCACCACACACCCTCAAATTTGACTCTTTGCGGATGAATGCGTTATTTACTCAATCATAAATACCCGTCAAGACCGAGGTAAGTTAAATTGCTCGCTGCAGGCAGATAAAAAATGGTAAAATGAATAAAAGATGGGGACACAAGTTGAATGCATCAGAGACATCTCGGATCAATTTCACTAAATATAAAAAGCCGCTAGAATTTATGACTATTTATACTCTAGACAACGTCGCAGTTACTTAGGCTATAATCAAATGAAATAGGTGTTACACATCACCAGCAACATGACTTGGGAGCCCCCCACATTCATGCTAATGCTAACAAAAACTGCGCTTCTTAAGAAGTGGCCGCCGTGTCCCACCAGAACAGTGTATGTAAAGCCCTTGTAAGGCCTAAATAAGAATTCGCGAATCATATCTGGAGCGCGTACCGAAAGTACCTAATTAACACAATTGAATGAATACAAGCTTTGGCTCTACGCCCTATTTATTCTATGTAAAGCCGTTGCTCCAGCGTCTGCGAGTGCCTCCAGATTAGCGTCTAGATTTAAATTTGTTTTTCTCCTCTACCGAGGTCGCTTTAAACTCAACCCAACGCATCATCTTAAGGAACTCTACAACAGCTGATTAACCACATTAACATGTCGTAAGAACCCCTTATTCTTATTTCCGATTTAATATTGCAGCAAATTATCAGAAGACATAGGAGCACTTCTGTAGACATATTTATTGATAAAATTCAGGATTTTGATTTTTCTTTCTTGTTATGCAAGTTGTGGCATTTTATTTGTTTTATCTTGCACATGTTGCGCGAGATCTTGTTTTTCTGTCTTGAAATCAATGTTTTTGTCATGTATTTTCAAAGTAGCTCAAAAGTTTCACGGGAATCTCCCAAGGTGGAGTAGATTTCTAGTAAGGGAGTACTTACTCTGACATCCACCCAAGCGAAGCCATATACGGCTACAAAGGAATGCTATACTGCTTTCCCAGAAACTTCGTAGTTTTGACCAAAACTGTTCCCACTTCAAGTTATTGATTGATTCGCTCTCGCCCTAGCATAAGACTGCCGTCCCGGTTAGCTCAGCTGGTGGAACGACTGCTCCGGTGAAGCGGTGGTCCCGGGTTTGAGCCCCGGACCAGGACGAATTTTTCTTTAACTGTGAAGTTTCTGAGAAAGTTGCATAGATTTCCTTTGTAGGCGTATGGCTGTGCTTGGGTGGATGCCAGAGTAATTGCTCCCTTATTATTATTTTTCAAGTAATATGTTTACATTTTTACTTTGTTTTCTATATTATCCCCACTCCGGCATGGGCCCGAGATGGCCCTGCAGTATATATAAATAAATAAGTAAATAGGGATTACAGACCCTCTTTGCTCCAACAGTGAGAATAATGAAGACCATGACCGTTTGTGAGACTCCATATATTTTGTAGTAGTTAGAAAAATGTGCACTCGCCGGAGATAACGGAAAGGTAAATATTTGTGCTTCGGTGCATTGCATTTTCTTTGTTCACTGACAGCGCACTCGCCCTGCGCGGACAATACACCGGGTGCGGACTGTTCACGAAAATGACGGTACTTAATTTGCAGCAGTTTTCACGTCCGCTGGTCTATTGCATCATAGTGTTTTTGGCAACACTGATAAACGAGGCGGAGACCATAAACGTCGCACTTTTTGACTGACTTCAACATGTCAGTAACCCTGCGAAGCATGCCACATGTGACAGGGGGCGATACAACGTATCAGCAACCAAAACATCGGTAAAGAAATATCAATAATCAGGATGCTTTATAGTAGCACAAAGGAGAGGAAAACGCCCAAAGCTATCTAAAAGATAGTGTGTGAATGACTCTCGGGACAGTTAAGCGTCTAAAACAGATGGGTTGTCACGCTTGCTTCCAGCGATAAACACAGCCCCCATTAATGCGATCATGTACAAGGTCAATGCCACCTTTTGAAATGCTATCCAGGTCTCGGATGTGGGGCGCCTGCTGGTGAAAACACAAAGTGCGAAAAACAAATCAAAACAAACATTCTAATCCAGCGTGAATTGAGTAGAGAAAGTTTTAATTTAAGCGCCCAAAGTACCCTTAAGTAATATTTTCGCCTAAAACGGAAGCCGCCAAGCAAAGAGCTAGTGTTCAGTAAACTTCAAATACCGCTGTGATCAGTATGCATCACGACGGTTCATAGTCAGCAACAGCACTGTTACCGCCCATTAACATTGAATAAAGCAGTGCAAAAATTAGTGGATAAGACAAGAAAAAAATTTCGACAAGCTCGAATTATCATGACTAAGAGCAAGTTGTCCTGTTATTCTCTGTCCTTGTGACAGCCCTGGTGCGTTGACTGCAGCCTCTGTCAGCACAATTGGTTTTGTTCTCGAAATCAGGGCCGAGTTGGATTGTGTTTCCAGTTCGCGGATAAGTGTTTGCTCGCTAAAGGAATGCCCCGAATGAATGCGGGGAAAAAAATCGACCTGTTCGCCGCGATTCGGTTAGCCAGGGCAGTGAACCACATTCACAGAACAACACACAAAAAAAACGCACTAAAAAGCTGTTCACTACCACAAAGCGGCGTATCCCCTAAATGTGTGTTTGGCTGGCTGCGCAAAACTTGGCAAGCTTATTCAGCATAGAGTATGAAAATACACACTCATGCTGCTACCTAACAAATTTTGAATACTCCCAACTAATATAAATTGAGCCCCTCTATCTGGACGAGAGCAGAAGTAACGCAGCTATCTAACAAGGAATGCACTAAATCATCAGGCACTGTACACTGGTGAAAACATGGAGTCGAAGCGTGTTGTTTCTAGCCTGCAAACAACAAACGAAACACGTTAAGAATGTAAACTCGGCTGAGTACACCCAAAAATGCAGCGCGGGTGAAACGTTGACCTTACAATAACGTTGCTTCATAAATGACGTACCATAAATATTAGCTTCTGTCGGCCGTAATTTGCTTGTATTGACTGCATGAGCATTATACGAAGCAGGAGCCGATCTCGTTTTGTAGACCTTTTGGTGCTTACAATGAGTGACCAAGACACACGGTTGGCTAATTTAATGTGTCGTTAATGATTTGATAAGTAAGGGTTGAATTGTTTTGGTTTTTATTTCGCGAAAATTCGGCTGACTATTTTCAGTGTTTATTTAAAAAGGCGACTTTCGGTTTTGTTGGCCAATAATATTTTCTGCATGGAAATATTCACTTTTTATCGGCAAAATATGTGATGTCCCTGTGCAGTCGAAAGTTACGTAAAGTTTATGTTAACCTTTTTTTTAAAAACCACACGCTCATGTTGCCGCACATAAACGGCGGTCGAGCGGTCTTTGCAGAAGAAAGTCGCACAGTCGTAACAGAAAGCAAAAATGCCAAGGTTAAATGATTGGTCTATGACCCAGAATGAAAGTTTGGTTCTAAATACTTCATTGCCTCATTCTGGTTGCTCTCGGAGCTAAACGAGAGGACTGCGCACCCTATATGCTCCGCGTGCTGAGGCAGCGATCGAACTGCTCCTTGACTGTCGCAAAAGCCAGAACACGACACCTTCATGCCATCGATGTATGGTTTCGCATCAACGGTTGCTTGTTACGGTCACAAAAGTTTTCAGTGTGTCCTTACATGCAGTGGAAGTACCTACTTAACGAAGCGACCGCCACCCCAAGTCAGTGGTAAGTCTGAGCAGGCGGCACTACGTTCACCAGTAGAGCTTAGCCAAGTGGTCGAACTTTCCTAATGGCAACGGCATGTCCGAATTCGTGGAGCAACACCTTATAACTCAGTTATTGGACTAAATTCCTAAGATGCCTTTGTCTCACAGTTTTCCTGGTTCCGGCATTTTCTTATTTTTTTCTCATCATCATCATTTCATTTTATAAAACCAATACATCAAAACTTAATTGGACCAATAGCCAGCTCGGTTAGTGAAAGGTCCAAATACATAATATTCACTAAAGAATGGCAGACATTTAAAATACATGCCCAAAAAGACGTGAGATGCTACAATAGCGGCATTGCACATATGTTAAGCACGTACATATTCTGCAAAACAACAAAAAATAGGTTTATGAATGCACAAAACTAACTACAAACGCATCCAGTCCCACAGTTCTGGGCAGACAAGAAAAATGTTTTTCAATAAGGCCGAAAAATTATGTTTGAGTTTGATGTCATCGGGAATCTCATTCCATATTTGGGCACCAATGTACTCTAATAGCCTTTGACCGTAAGTGTTATGACAAGGGTATGTTAAATCTATCATTAGTGGCGGCTCTTGTTTGTCTCAGCGGCGATCTAAACAGTTTAAGAGGAATTGGATCATTAGTTCTTATTACTGTGTTTATTATTTGAGCTATTTTTAGTTTGTATGCAACTGATACCGGTAATATTCGCAGTTCTTGAAAGAATGGTCGGCTAGGGTCAATTGTCTTTGCAAAGGTTATGGTACGAACAGCACGCTTCTGCAGGCGTAAGATTGATTCTAAATACGTTTTATAGGTACCGCCCCATGTCTCTAGGCAGTAACATAAGTGACTATGGACAACCGCGATGTACAATATGCGTAAAATCGATGCACGAAAACATTCCCTCGCCCTTAATAAAATGTGACAGCCATAAGCTAATTTAGAGCAAACATTTTTAATTTGCTGCTTCCAATGCATGTCCGATTCAAAAACTACACCCAAGTACTTGGTTTGGGAGACATTAAGCAAATACGTACCCTTTAAGGTTAGAAATAAGTTATCACAGCTAATTTTCTTTTTACTTGAGTGAAATAAAGTATACTTTGTTTTCTCGGTGTTAAGTGCGAGCCGATTGTTTACGAACCACTGAGAAATTTTACTAAGTTCCTCGTTAATTTTGCCCTCCAGATCCTCTAATGTATCTCGTGTAAAAAACAGCGCTGTGTCATCAGCGTATATAACAGCTTCAGAATAGTTCAGAAACCGTGGAAAGTCATTGATGTATGAAGAAAAAATGAGGGGTCCGAGTACAGAGCCCTGCGGCACGCCAAGTGTGATTTTTTGAGGAGCGGAGATATAGTTTCTGGTAACAACGCATTGCTCTCGACTAGAAAAGTAACTTTTGACTAAATCATAAATTTTCCCCCTTAAACCATAAGTCTCCATTTTCTGTAGTAATATCGAATGGTCAACCGTGCCAAAGGCTTTTGATATGTCTAAGTAAACAACTACGCCCAGTTTGTTCCTATGTAATGCGGTGGTTATCAGCTGTGTAAGGACCAGAACTGCCGAGGAAGTGGATCTTTGGGGTCGGAAGCCGTGCTGATTTGGACAGAGGACATTGTACTTAGTTAAAATGCTCTGTATTCGCTTGCAGAGCACCTTTTCGAATACTGTATTAATTACACTTATTACTGAAATTGGCCTATAGTTTGATAGAATGGACCCACTGTAACAGCACTGAGTAGCCAGTCAGTAGTGACATGCATGCCCGAAATACTTACCTGTTTCGGTTAAAAACAAATTTCAAAAAATAAATTCGTCGCAAGGTTATCTGTGCTTTTCAGCTTCAACCGAAAAGTCCAACCCATAATTATATGTTACCAGGTGGTATATATTTAGGGCGCCCAAAACTGCAAATAATTCACTGAACATTTAGTTCTACAATTCGAACAGCTCTTCCTCGAAACGCATATAAGGAGGCCAGATGCGATGAATACGTGCATCCTCAAAGAGAACTGCATTAATTATTATATGCATGAACAAACGCATGACAACGATTAAGAAGAACATCTATTGTGGACAAATTTCGTCATTTATAAAGTACATACCGACCTTATGAGGCTTTTGTAATAACTGAGCGGACGTCTAAATCAACTTCGCATTGGTTTGAGTCAATTCCCGAGAATGTTGTGCTAGTAACATGCTGAATAAGTCTGTTATTCTAATTTACGCCCGAACGATGAGAAGTCACTTTCTTTTTTCCCGAGTGGAGCCAGATGAAAGCAGTTTCACTGTGCTTAAGGTTGACTTCACTTATGTATGCACCATTTTTATATAGTCGGTGATTATATCTTTACTTCACTAATTACGGCACTTTCATCGCGATCCGCTAATAATAGAGTCGGATGATCAGCATTCAGTTCAGTTTGGATAAAAGTTAACTCTGAAGGCAAATTATTGATATAAAGAAAGAAAAGGAAAGACTACCAAGAAAGAGCTTTTGGAGAGAAAGAGATTTTGGGAGAGCTCCAAGACTACTGATCCGGAGTTCCCGGGTTCGAACCCGACTGCGGCGGCTGCGTTTTTATGGAGGCAAAACGCTAAGGCGCCCGTGTGCTGTGCGATGTCAGTGCACGTTAAAGATCCCCAGGTGGTCGAAATTATTCCGGAGCCCTCCACTACGGCACCTCTCTCTTCCTTTCTTCTTTCACTCCCTCCTTTATCCCTTCCCTTACCTCGCGGTTCAGGTGTCCAACGATATATGAGACAGATACTGCGCCATTTCATTTCCCCCCTAGACCAATTATTATTATTATTATTAGAGCTCCAACATTTGTTTCTTTAGCAATGGATTGTGAATTCCTAAAGAAAACAACTTGGCGACGTTCCTTTAAATGATTTTCATTGAGTTCTATAAGTGTGCCATTTACCCCATAATCAATTAACAACAACGTGATTTAACGAATCAAACAGTTTAGCTAAATCGATGAGTATGCCTGTTGATTGATAACGAGAATGTATGAACTTTATAGCTAGATGCAAAGGCCGAAACAGAACATGCTGTATAATATTCTTTTGGAAGCAAAAGTGGCAGGGGGACAGGATTCTATGCTGTCCCCGATAGTTGTCTCACTCAAGCAATTTTTCACTGACTATAGGTAATCCAGATTTCGGCCTGTAATTCTGGGTGCGTTCTTTATCATTTGACTTGAATAACGAAAGGTTACATTTTTGGTGGATAAACGCCGGTAGAAAATTAAGTTAACTGTGTGAGCGAAAAGGGGAGATATTAAAAATGGCTTAAGGTTTAACATTGCTAAGCAAGAAGTATTCTGCGAAAGCGCAGCTTTTTGCAGGTGCACACCACCGCCACGTACCTGAAGGCTCGATCGAGGATTCCTCTGGCCCTGAGAGCCAAATATGTGCGTCTGCTACCTTTTCTTCGTCAGTGCCAATTTACCCAATGCACGCCGGCGGCCTATGCTCCAGTGCCGCGTTTCTGCAGCAGTGTTGTCAACGCCAACGGGTTTCTGCCACAACGTTGTCCACACCTAAGCAGGCAACGCACATCTCTCTGTCACTATAGCCACACGGCTCCAAGCGCGAATATTACTTTGATAGTAGTATTAGTTGATGAAGAAGATGATGTGCAAGGCACAGCGCGAGAGTGTGTTGCAGTTAATGTCGAGGCGTGTTTGGCTGCGGCGGTAGCCAAGAGGAAGAAGCCGTTCTGAGCGGCTGTGCTTCAACATGCTCCATGCTGGAAACAGCGCATCGGCCGTTGGCCGAGGTCTACCGACGTCTCAGGACACTACGGACTCGTACAAAGTTGTCCTTCCCCGATTGCCAACCGGTAATGTTGTCCTTAATACCGTTTTCCTGCATGCTGACCTTAAGGGTCGCCCGTACCGAGCACCTGACTTCCGTGACGCACTCGCACAGATATTGGATCTCCGGGAAATTTTGTGCATTGGTCAATACCAAATGAGCCACGTGTGGATGGTTACCTGCGAGAGTAGTTCTTCCAAACAGAAGCTTGTTAACAAAGCGGAGTTTCCTGTCAAAGGACTGCGGTGCATGGTGTTTGACCCGGATACTAAGAACGTCAAGGTTAAGCTCCTTTGGCTTCCCCGCTATATGGAACACCGGAGGATTGTGGAAGCATTAGAGCCTTATGGCACGGTCCAGTCTGTGGAGCGTGAAAAGTGGCGGTGCCCAGGGATGGAGCATATGGAAACGGCGAACCGTGAACTCTCCCTCACACTCAAGGATGGAGTGTCAGCTAGCACCATTCCACACACACTTAATGTTTATGGAGTGCAGGCATTAGTCCTTATCCCAGGGAGACCTCCACTGTGCCTCCGATGTAGCCGGGTTGGACATGTCCGGCGCCAGTGTCGCACGCCTCGATGCACTCAGTGCCGACGCTTTGGCCATACTGCGGAGAACTGTGTCTTGAGTTACGCTGACAGGCTGCGTCAAGGCCAGTGGTCACGGGAAGATGACGTGGCATCAGAACACATTATGGATGTGTCTGAGGGTGTGGACGCGACCGGAGAACTAAGTCATGAGCATCGAATAGATGGGGAACAGAAGACTTCAACACCTCAAAACAACACGGAATATGAAGCGACTGGCCATCTAGCATCCACGCCTCCAGGACGAAAACCGTTGGACCCGGGCCCCCCCGTGAGTGTTACAGAGACTGCTGTGCTTGCTGCACAGGAACACCTCGTTGCCACAGGTCAACGTCCGGATATGCCTCCTGTGGAGTCAGTCGAGGCGATACAGCCAGTGAATGCTCGCCGATCCTCCTCTGATGCTGATTCTGCTTCGTCGTTGGAGGGTAACGGTGAGACGTGTGTGGCGTCGATCTCTGGCGTGTCAGGTTCTCTGTCGGCTGTCAGTGTGGCAGCGAGTGATGTGCTCCCCTCGGGTTCGTGGGCCGAGGCCTTGGCTGTCTCAGAGGAAGACATGGACAGCACCGCACCTTTGAAACGTCCTGCAGATGCTGACGAGGTGTGTATCGATGGCGCTGACCAGAAGGCACAATGTGTAGAGGCCACGGGAAGGGTGGTGTTAAAGAGGAGGGCGATGTCTGCCCGAGAGGCCGCCAATTTGGCGGCGGGCCACCACATTCCAGGGGATGGCGTTTGTTAAGACTGGCACCAAAATGGCGAGCGTCGCAGCATATCAAGTCGCTACCCTTAACGTTAGGGGTATGCGTAATCGTAGGAGGCAACAGCAGGTACGGCATCTCTTAAAGAAATGGAGTGTGTGTGTAGCCGCTATCCAGGAAACAAAGTTGTCCTCTGATGAAGAGACAGCAGCTGCTCTTGAGCCTTTTTTGTCGGAATACAGCATTATTGTTAGCCACGCGAGAGGCTTATCCGGAGGTTGTATGCTATTCCTGGCGAACACGCTAGAGATGACAGCCATGTCTTATTGCATAGATGACGAGGGGCGACTTATATGCTGTGATCTCACAATTTCAGGTGTACAGTGGCGGATTATTTGTGTTTATGCCCCCACAAAGCAGCGCGATAGAAGGCTTTTTTTTCTGTCATTAGTTGAACATTTGTGCACGGACCGCAAAATTATATTGTTGGGAGATTTTAATTGCGTTTGTAGGGATGAGGACCGTTCAGTGGTATGTAAGAGATACGACCATAGTGCTGCATTACTTACCGATTTGGTTTCTGAATATAGTCTTGTGGATGTGGGGCAGGAAAAAAGCGACAGTATACATTTCACTCATTTTCAGTTTTCCTCTAATGCTCGCCTTGACAGAATTTACGTTTCTGTTGACGCATTAGCAAGTGTGTTTGGCTACTGGGTGCGGCCCATTTTCTTCAGTGACCACTGTATGGTGTCTCTTCAGATAGGAAAGTACACTCGGCATGTACTTCACCCTCGATGGGAGTTGTGGAAGATGAATAACTGTCTGCTCTCAGACGAAATCTTTCAGCGTGCTGTACCTACTTGTTTGAAGGACGTATGGTCACGCCGTGATCTTTCCATTTTTCAAAAGTGGGACTTGTTTAAACAGGAGATCAAAAACTTGGCAATTGAGGCCTCAGCAAGAATCGCTTTCCTGAAGAGACACCACCTTCGTGAGCTTGGGCGCACCCTAACCGAGCTACATGAGCTAGAGAGGGTAAGCCCGGGTGCCTATCTCGAAGAGATTAATAACGTAAAAGCACAGCTTCAACAATTTGCGACAGACAGATATAAGGGGGCCTTGATACGATCTAGGTCCCGAAGGTTTCTTGATGAGCAACCTTCTCGTCGGGCCCTGAGTGATGAAAGAGAGAATGCTCTCGCGAAGGAAATATTGGAAATTCAGTATGGTGATTGCACATACAGTGATGCGCCTGGTATTCTTGCTGCTTTCTTCGACTATTATCGGAAGCTGTTTGGCAGTTGCGAAGATCCAAGTCAGGGTTTCGATTACAGTTCCTTGCTCGGAAACTTCCCTCGACTTGATGATGAGAAGTGTGCTATAGTGAAGGGACCTATCACTTTGGATGAAATTCAATCAGCCATTTCTGCCCTGCAGAGCCAGAAATCTCCTGGGCCAGATGGTATTACTAGCGAATTCTATAAAACATTTTCGCCTTGCCTAGTGCCTGTTTTGATGGAAGTTTTCAAAGCATCTTATGATGTGGGTGTCCTGCCTCCCACTTTTTATTCTGGGCACACAATATTAATTCCCAAAAGCAAAGATACCAATCGGTTAAAAACTGATGAGGGATATCGTCCAATTTCCCTTTGCAATGTTGATTACAAAATTTTTGCCAAGGTTCTTAGCAGTCGTCTGCAGCTCGTCATTATGGACTTGATAGGTCCGCATCAGGTCTGTGGTATTAGAGGCCGCAGTATTCAAACACATATCCATATTGCACGTTCAGTATTAGAGACAGTATCAGATGAGATAGGCCAAGTAGCTCTGATTCAAATTGACTTGGCTAAGGCGTTTGATAAAGTTCGGCACGATTTCTTGTTCGCGGTCTTGGAGTATGCAAATATTGGTGACGTCTTGCTCAAAGGCATAAGGCTGTGCTATAAGAACTCCTATACAAGGGTTATTGTTAATCAGGAGCTAACGAAACCAGTACCACTAGAAGCATCTGTTCGTCAAGGATGTCCACTGTCTCCATTGTTGTTTGCCCTATATCTGGAACCCCTCTGTCTCAGTATAATTAACAGTGCAGCTATCCGCGGTTTCTCTCTGGCTCAATGTGAAGTTAAAGTTTTAGCTTACGCTGATGATGTCGCCCTCTTTTGTTCTGACAAAAAGAGTGTACTCGAGGCTCTAAACTTGACTAAACAGTTCTGCGATGTATCAGGCGCGGTTCTTAATTTAGAGAAATCCAAAGGCTTTTGGTTGGGTCATTGGGGAACTAGGCCAAGTCAGTTCGGTGGTATATGCTGGAACTGTAGCCCTCTTGAGTACCTAGGCGTTCCGCTGCACCAAGTTCGCAACAGTAAAGCCTACTGGGATTCACAAACTGTAACTCTACGGCGGCAAACACAGGCTTGGATGGGTAGGGAACTCTCAGTGTTTGCGAGGGCACAGGTCTGTAACATTTTTTTGTTTGCAAAGCTCGCGTATGTCCTTCAAGTCCTGCATTGTGCGAGGAGGAAGGTGCAAGCAATACATAGAATATTTGCAGCATTCGTTTGGCGCTCTCAATGGGAGCCGATGAGGCGTGACAACTTGTTCCTTCCCTTAGAGGGTGGTGGAGTGGGCCTTGTTCACCTGTTCGTGCATCAACTCGTTTCCCGTTTTTTTCTTTTTCAAATCGGCAAACGACCCGTTTCTGGTAGCTGTGCTCATTAGGCGGCTTAGTTTTCATTTGCCTTACTTATTCGCACCGACTGTGCAGGCTCGTGAGGGGACTTTATGGGGATTTCTTAAGGAGGTTGCTGACACTTTCAATTTTCTCACTGTGCGCTTCTCTTTAGATTACCTGTATAGCCTCTCGAGAAAGCAGAAGACCCAGGCTCTCACTGAGTCTTTGTTCCCTACACCATTGTATCGGCAGCCTTATCTGGGGTCTTTGGACATCAGTGTTCTAAAGCGTGTTAGGCGGATGTGCATTCAGGCAGCCGCTAAAACGTTCTTTTTCAAACTACACACAGCGACGCTGCCTGTCAAGACATTTCTTAATGACAAGGGGATGTTTGTACCCTGGAATGTGAATTGTCGTCTGTGTAACGTGCCTGAGACAATTGATCATTGCTTCATCCTGTGCCGTGATGCCATGTTCTTTTGGGACATACTACAACGAACTCTTAAGAAGGACATTGAAATTACACCATACACTATTAGATTTCTGCCTGTTGACAAAAACTCTGTTGTGCCTTATGACGTGTTTGTGTTGATGGGACTATTCAGTCTTTGGAAAAGCCGTATGATGGACAGACATGCCGAGCCACCAAGATCGTCCAAATCTGTGTTTCGGGAACAGTGTGCGTTGGTGAGGAGTGTATATGCTGCTCGCGACGAACCTCCAAGCTGGCTGCCGTGCCTAGATGCTTGTGTGTGCCTCCCTGAATTTTGATGTTTTGATGGGGATGCAGTGGTGAGTTAGGGCTATGGGGGGCTCATATTAAGCAGCCCGGTAACTTGAGACGCGAACTAGTCTGATTGAAGTTTCCTCCTTTCTACAGAAGTTCTTCCATGCAATAAAGAAAAAAAAACTGCGGCGGTAGCCAAGTGCTCTCGTGCAGTGGCCAGCGAAGCTGACCCCCGCCGCGGGTTCGAATCCCTGTCGCGGATATTTATATTTATTTACAATAATTTATTTATTTCACTTGGTACAAACCCACAAACATCACTCACTTAGCAAAAAGCCACATACATCGCAAGATCTTGCTCGGGTTTACCCACCGGAATAGTGCTCTCGCGCTAATATTCGACCGCATCACCATCGGTAGTGGAAAGGTTAAATGGGGACGTTGGTCGAACAAGGCATACGGCACAAGGTTCGCCACTACTTTCAGTTGAAGAAAAGCAGCCACTAAAAAAGGTGCAGATGACATCTGGCGACGTATGTATTTCGCGATTACGTTATTTTATTAGGCAGATATTGCTTTCATTCTCTGCAAAGGTTCATAAGGCTGTAGCCTTTTCCGTTCATACAAACCGATCGCTGAAGTAGGCATTTTTTTGTAGAAAAAAAGAACAATTTTCGAAACTCGTGAGTACTCAGAATACCGGTAGTAGTAGAAATATTTATTTGCTATTCAAAATAAAGACGAAGTCTTCTGCTGCGGTCGGTGCCCTTATTTCAGGACTCCAATAGCCATGGCCGCTTCTCTTTCCTGGGACAGCAGGTTACGCTGAATCGTCAGGTCAGAGCCAGACAGAGCAGCCTCCCACTGCTTCTTCGTGCAGTGTGTATTTGTAGGTTGTCTGGTTTCTCGCGCCGGCAGCCCAACGTGACGTGGTATGCTGTGGGTCTCTTGTCGCACCATACACGGGTATGCTTCTTGGTGGTGCTCAGAGAATAATGTGCTGCATTTATGTAAATTTTGGAAGCTGTTGGTTTGGAGTCGCCTCCAGTCCCCAGGCTCCTGTGGTCACAGCCCCTTGTGTGGTGGGGGGAGGAGTTGACGCATTGGTCGAAAGTATTGCAATCTGGCGTCATAGGTATTGATGTGGTGTCCAGCTGGGCGGCGTGGTCTGTGTGTAGCCTGCTCGGTTTGTATGTCCTCAAGCTGTACTACCCACGACCTCGTTGCCCTCGAGTCCTGAGTGCGCTGGTATCCATGCGATTTGGCATTTGAGCGATGGGTAACCAATTCTGTTAAGAATACCGGTGCCTTAATGATGCATAAGAGGCTGTTTTTACAGCGTCAGCTGTTAAACGCCCTTCCTGGCTTTCGCGTCGTCGTCGTAGTAGCGGTAGTGTGCCGTAGTCGTCGGCGGCACCGCTGAGTGCGTTGTCATGGGGACCACTCGGAGGGGGGTCATCACCGAAACCATCCCGAAGGCGGTCACCGTGGTAGGAGGAGGGTATGGCGCGAGCGTGAGAAGGCGCAACCACCCGAAGAATGGTTACCCTGCAAGGAGGAGAAGGGCCATTGTGGAAGGAGGATGGTGTGGCGAGAGCATAGGAAGACACAACTGGCGGGTGGTTACCGTGGAAGGAGGAGTATGTGGCAGTGCGGAGGAATCCCCAACAGCAGCAGGATGGTTGCCGTTGAAAGACAAGGCCATACTGAGAGCGTAAGGTGGCTCAAGCGGTGGTTGGTTGCCATGGGAATCACCCGGTGGGTAATTATTGGAGTGTTACCTCAGAAGGAGCAGGGTTTGGCAAGATTGTAGGAATGCGAGGCTGGTTACCATGGCAAGCATCTGGAGGGCGACTGCAGTAGAAGGAGGAGGAAGGGTATGGCGAGAGAGGAGGAATGCATAACGGCTCATCTGCGGCAGCCGCTGCGAAATCCGCCACCCGAGGCGAGCAGGGCGTCTGGAGAGGAGGGCTAGTCGAAAAGGACCGTGTGCAGAAAACTAAAAAGAGTGCTCTAGAAATATTGAGATATGAAGTCGCTCTCACATTCGGTCCCTTGAGATACTGGAAATATAATGCATAAATAGCTGTCCCTGAGTCTCGCGTCACACCGAGGTAACCATCTTTTATTTTTTTTAGTTCTTTATACATACTGTACTCCTTTTTAGTGCAGCGTAAGACCATATTTGATATCCAAAGATTTTGCGAGCTTTTGCGCTTGGCGGTAACAGAGTACGAAGTGGTCGCAGCCGCCATTGCTTTTGTGTACTCCTCAACAAATTTGTTATAGCTCTCATTAGCGGAGCTGAATAGATATGCAAACGACCAATCAATTGCACATAGATTATTTACGAACCTCCTGTGACAAAAAACGGCGATTGAATTGCTTGTCAGCGGATTTAAGATAGTTTTCTGATTGTAAATAGCGCAGGATAATGATCCGGAATATAATATATGCCTCAGTATCAAAACAGCTACAAACAGATATTACATACGAAATGGTCAATAATTGTAGAGCTTCGCTCTGTTACTCTCCTGGCTGCGTCCACAAAGCACGTGTAGCCATAACACGTATAGTAAGAAACATATGACAAATAAGATAGGCAGCTCTGATTTGATAAGTCAATTTACAATCACTCACATTGATTGCAGCAGCATTGATTTAAAAAGAGAAGTACAAAGCATGTGGTCAAAGTCGGCCCTGTTAATGTCTTCGTTAATGTCTTCGTTAATGTCGATTGAGATTAGTACACCGTACCGATGACCAAATTCTGGGTGATTTCAACTGCGATTTTTTAACGCATATCCAAACACTGCATGTCCAAGCAATACATATCCAAACACAAATTCAATAATTATTTAGCCGTCTGTAACTTATACTTTCACCGTTGGCACAAAACAACATAATTATGAGGAACATTTGAACGCTTGGGCCAAGCAGTGGCCTGCTCCGGAAATTTCGACCACCTGGGGTTCTTTAACGTGCACTGACATCGCACAGTACATGGGCCTCTAGAATTTCGCCTCCATCGAAGTTCGACCGCCGCGGCCGGGATCGAACCCGCATATTTCGGGTCAGCAGCCGAGCGCCATAACCACTGAGCTAGCGCAGCGGCTTGAAATAAATCTGTTTATGCAACATGCGCTGAGGCGACATTTATGTGACAACCGGTTTCGATAAAAAGTTGCAAGTCATTAGGGTTTAACGAATTTTCAGATATGCCACAAAAAAGTCGAATATTGAATCCGTATTTTTTCTAAGCGTTCTGGCACTGAAATGCACACGCGACAGTACGTCCTGCGATGCTATTCCACGATTGATAATATCAAACATGGAATATTTAACGGCCACGCTTTCTGATATTATCTAGTTGATACTATAGCGAGATCATTGTCGTAGGCCACACGAACGATAGGGCTATCTGTTGTCAATCGCGCCTTCACTTCGCCTTGATCAGCCCATGCGAGCTCTCACTGTGTTTCTATTTTCCTTTTTATTGATTCGGCCGAGACCCTTTTGAAAGCGACGGCTCTAACTGCCGCGTTCTGCAGAAAATTCGACGCCGTCTGTTGTGGTTGCCACCAGCGAAAGAAATCGGATTGGTCGAAAAATGGCTACATCAGGCATAAAGCGGGAAAATTGAATAGCGATTAATACGCAGGTCGTGATTACATGGTCGCAACACGCCACTTACACTTCACGCAGACATGTTTTTTCAGCTTGGTTAAAGCGAGGCTTTATAAAAGTAGGGTTTTTGAGGTAAAGAGAAGTTTTCTGCTGCATAGTAATACAGTGTTGGCGGACGTCAAAACCTGACGAATCATGTTAATTATAATAAAGTGGTTAATTAAATTTTAATATTAATCTCTTTAACTATTTCTGACAGTTTCCTAACTTCAATTAGAGATTTGAAGCCGGCAGTTAGTAATAGCCATATCAGTTTTTAGGATCTGGAAACTGCGGTTATCATCGCCGCTATGACAACTAATTTTGGTTACGTCGTGTCAGAAATATATGCGCTTTCGAATAGCACGCAAGGCAAGCAACCCGTCTAGTGCGCTAACTAGTCGAAATAGGCAATTTTTGTCGAGCCGGACTGCAAGTGACTGCAATGTCTGCTGCAAGTGATGCAGTCTGTAGGCTGCCTGCCTTCACTTTCGCATTTTCCTTAATTCATATTGTCACGGGTGGTACAGCTCGGTTGGATACGTCAAAGTAGGTGACTGCAGCGGACGTCAGTAGCAGTCCCAAAAGTGGAGCATTCGCAGCCAGACACTTCGGCTCCTTTTTCTAAGGCCAGCTCGCGCGCGCATTCCGCGCTCTCGTGGTTCTAGTAGAACGACGACGATGAATGGGCGGTGTCATTACTCCCTGGCAAAAAGAAGCATCGTCCCGATGCTGGGAGTGAGTGGAGAGGTCGGAAGGAATGAACGGGGTTAGTGGGCGAGGCTACCGATCGTGATAAGGCTTCAGGCGGACCACGTGAACCACTTCAGTGCACGGGGACCGTCGGGACTTCTGAAAGCCATCGGGAATGACCTCGTAGTTGAGGTCGCCCAATGACCTGACCACGCGGTATGGTCCGAAGTAGCGATGGAGGAGTTTTTCGCTCAGTCCTCGTCGCCGAATGGGGAACCACACCCACACACGGTCGCCAGGCGCATAATGGACGTCGTGACGGCGCCGATTGTAGCCATCTGCATCTCGAAGTTGTTGGTCCTGAATTCGAACTTTGGCCAGTTGGCGAGCAGCTTCGGCGCGTTCCAGGAACGTGTAGGTATCAGTGTGAAGGCTAGAGTCGTCCAGATGTGGTAACATTGCGTCGAGCATCGTCGTCACTGCACGGCCGTAGACGAGTTGGAATGGGGACATCTGCGTTGTTTCTTGCATGGCCGTATTGTAGGCGAAGGTGACATAAGGAAGCACTTCGTCCCACGTTTTGTGTTCAATATCGACGTACATGAAAATCATGTCAGAAAGGGTTCGGTTCAGTCTTTCAGTCAACCCGTTCGTTTGAGGGTGGTACGACGTTGTTCGGCGGTGGTCGGTATGACTGTAAACCAAGATCTCCTGCAGCAGCTCAGCCATGAACGCAGGGCCTCTGTCAGTGATCAGCACTTCAGGTGCCCCATGGCGGAGTACGATCTGATGAACGAAGAACTTAGCGACTTCTAAAGCGGTGCCGCTGGGTAGAGCTGACGTTTCTGCATAGCGGGTAAGGTAGTCCGTCGCGACAATTATCCATTTGTAGCCAGAGTTCGAACGTGGGAACGGACCCAGCATGTCCATTCCTATTCGTTGGAAGGGCCTTGTGGGTGGTCTAATGGGCATCAAGAACCCAGCTTGTTTGGTTGACGGTACCTTGCGACGCTGACAGGCTCGGCACGTTCTGACGTAGTGAGTGATATCAGCACGGAGACGAGGCCAGTAGTAATTCTCTTGGATTCGGGCTAGCGTACGGGCTATACCCAAATGTCCAGAAGTGGGTTCGTCATGGGAGGCTTGGAGGATTTCATTGCGCAGGCTAGGCGGTACGACGATTAGGTATTGCGTATTGTTTGGAGCGAAATTTTTCTTGACCAGCAGACCATTGCGGATGCATAAAGATGGCAACACGCGCCTGAAAGCGCGTGGGGCGGTCGTGTTGCTGCCGTTGAGAAATTCCATTACGTCTCGAAGTTCGAGGTCGGCGTATTGTTGGTCAGCGAGGCAGGAGGCGCTGAGAGCAGTCAGTAAGATGTCATCATCATTACAGGCGTCGGTAGAAGGATCTACTGGGGCGCGGGACAGACAATCGGCGTCAGAGTGCTTGCGCCCGGATTGGTACACGACAGTCATGTCGTATTCCTGGAGCCGCAGACTCCATCGGACGAGGCGAGCTGACGGGTCCTTGAGGCTTGCGAGCCAGCATAAGGCATGATGATCGGTCACCACCTTAAAATTTTTGCTGTAAAGGTACGGTCGGAATTTCGAAGTGGCCCATACAATGGCAAGGCATTCTTTTTCGGTAGCGGAATAGTTTGATTCGGCTGGTGACAACATCGACTTGCGTAAGCGATGACCCGTTCTTGACCTGCTTGGATCTGGACCAGGACAGCACCTAAGCCGATGTTGCTGGCATCAGTATGGAGCTCCGTGTCGGCGTTTACGTCGAAGTGAGCCAGAACGGGAGGCGCCTGCAGGAGGCTTTGAAGGCTGCGGAATGCATTTTCTTGCGCTGCTTCCCATGTGAAAGGTGTGTCGGACCTTGTTAGGCGCGTCAGCGGCTCGGCAATGCGAGCAAAATCTATCACGAAGCGACGGTAATACGCGCGCAATCCAAGAAAACGGCGGACAGCTTTCAGGTCTTGCGGCGGCGGAAAATGGGCAATAGCTGTTGTTTTTTCAGGATCAGGCTGAACACCGGCTTGATTCACAACGTGCCCTAAGAACTTCAGCTCTGTATGCGCAAAGTGGCATTTCTCATTTTTGAGCGTGAGTCCAGAAGACCTTATTGCTTGTAGGACCAATTCGAGGCGGTGAAGATGCTCCTGGAAAGTCGGGGCGAAGACGACAACATCGGCAAGATAGACGAGACACGTCTGCCATTTTAAATCGGCAAGGACGGTATCCATGGGGCGTTGGAAAGTTGCCGGTGCAGAGCACAGTCCAAAGGGCATGGCCGTAAATTCATACAGGCCATCTGGAGTAATAAAAGCTGTTTTTTCACGGTCCCGCTCATCGACCTCAATTTGCCAGTAACCTGACTTGAGGTCCATCGAAGAAAAGTATTTACCGCTACAAAGGCGATCCAGAGCGTCGTCGATCCGGGGGAGAGGATAGACATCCTTTTTGGTGATTTTGTTTAAGCGACGGTAGTCTACACAGAACCGCAATGTTCCGTCTTTCTTCGTCACAAGGACGACTGGCGCTGCCCAGGGACTCCGGGAAGGACGAATTACGTCGTCGCGGAGCATTTCCTTCACTTGGCGGCCAATAGCGTCGCGTTCAGCGGGAGACACTCGGTAGGGGGACTGTCGGAGAGGGTGCACGTTATCGTCCGTAATAGTGCGATGCTTCGCTAGGTGAGTTCGTCCAACACGCGATGATACCGAGAAGATGTCGCCGTAGCGCAGAAGAAGATCTTTAACTTGTTGTTGCTGCGTCGGGGAGAGTGCTGGATTGACGTCGAACGTGAAACCAGTGACTGGGCTCTGCTCTTGCGACAACGACATTGTGGAAATACTGGGTGTGCTGCTGACATGGGCGATGGCATCAACGTGAGCCACAACGGTTCCCACGTTCAGATGTTGGTGTGCACCACCGAAATTGGTTATCAGCACTTCTGTTTCTCCGTCGACGAGATTAACGACTCCTCTGGCGACAGCAAGGCTCCTGGCAAAAAGCAAGATCTGGTTGCCTTCCGCGATGCCTTCGAAATTCCGCACAGTCTTGGCGCCGACAGAAACCATAATACTCGAACGAGGTGGGATGGTGACGTGGTCATCCAGGATGCAAAGTGCGGTCGGATGGTCTGGATCTCTGTGTATTGCGTTCTCTGTGGAGAAACACACGGCCTTTGACTGGAGGTCGATGACTGCTCCATTCTCGGTCAAGAAATCCATCCCGAGAATGACGTCACGTAAACAATGTTCGAGTATAACGAACGTTGCCAGGTAGGTTGCGCCTTGAACTGCTACTCTTGATGTGCAAGTCCCGGTCGGTGTAACTAAGTGACCCCCGGCTGTACGAATCTGTGGGCCCATCCACGGAGTGGTGACCTTTTTCAGAGTGGCGGCGAAATTTCCACTGAGGATAGAGTAATCCGCCCCTGTGTCGACGAGTGCACTGACGTCTGTTCCGTCGAGGGAAATGCTCAGGTTTGCTGTCGTAGACGGCGTGTGAGCGGTACGGCGCGGTGTTCGGTCACGGCTGCGGTGCGGCGCGGGTTCATTTCGATACGTCAGGTGGCATTCCCGTCGAGTCGGCGTTTCACGGTGTTGGACGGCATTCGGTCGTGGCATCGGGTGGCCACCTAGTTTCGGCGTAGGAGGGTCTGTTACATTTCGTCGGTGAGCAACCTCCCCCTCAAAGGTTGCTGCTTTTAGTTTTCCTGGCGGGGGCTTGGCGACCTTCCCCGAGGAAAGTCACCGTAAGACCGACGACGTGGGGATGGCGACCTGCTGGTCCCACCGGCAGATTCGACCAGATAATCGTTGATTTCTCTGGGTCGCTGCCCAGGCTGCGGACGTGGTGCATCTGCAGGGAACCCCGGCAGGCCCATCTGACGATACCTGCAGTTGCGGTACAGGTGGCCCGGCTCACCGCAGTGATAGCAGAGAGGACGGTAGTTGGGAGTGCGCCAGATGTCACTTCTACGGGGATACGATGGAGCAGGACGAGCAGGTGGTGGCGGCCGAAAAGAGGCCGGGGTTTCCTGAAGACGAGTCGGCGGCGGTTGTGCGCGACGAGCAACAGCGGCGTATGTCATTTGCGGTGGGGCTGTGGACGGCTGAAAGGGAGCTGGTGTTGTAAGCGCCTGTTGCACCTCTTCCCGAATAACCTCGGATAGAGCAGTAACCGTTGGCGCAGGCGGCGTAGCCGGGAACAGCTTCTGGAGCTCCTCGCGAACGATAGCTCGTACGGTTTCGCGAAGCATGTGGGTGTTACTGATGTCCGTGGTTGCCGCAGTCATGGCCAAAGGTTGACGCTCGTATTGCCGCAACCGCATATCGAGTGTCTTTTCCATGGTGGTTGCCTCCGACAGAAACTCTGCGACCGTGTTCGGTGGACTGCGAACCAGTCCGGCAAAGATTTGCTCCTTGACACCTCGCATAAGGTACCGGAGTTTCTTCTGCTCTGTCATGTCCGGGTCAGCTCGACGAAATAACTTTGCCATCTCTTCGAAGTATACCAGTATGCTTTCATTTGGTAGCTGGGTTCGGGACTGAAGGAGCAGATCGGCCCGTTCTCTTCGAATCACCGTGGTGAAATCCTTCTGGAACTGGTCTTTAAATACGTTCCACGTCGTTATGGACGACTCCCGGTTCTCGAACCACGTACGAGCTGCGCCCTCCAGCGAAAAGAACACGTGTTGAAGCTTGGAGTCTTCCGCCCATCTGTTGTATCGGGCCACGCGTTCAAATTTCTCCAGCCAGTCTTCCGGGTCTTCGCCTGGAGAACCTTGGAAGATCGGTGGCTCCCGAGGCTGCTGCAGCACAACAGAAGGTGAACTAATCGTCGTCTGCATGCCTATTTCGGGCTGGACGGTCGTCGACGATGGCGCTGAACGAACCGCTTGGGTTGAGCGAGACTCGAGAAGCCCAAACTCGGGTTGAAGGCCTTGGAGCCGGCGGCTGCCGTGGTGTACAGGCGTCACCTCGATGGCAGATGACCCTCGAGGACTTGAATCCTTGCTTGCTGGGGGAGTCCGAGGCATGGAATGCGTTACCCAGCGCCCTCCACCAGATGTCACGGGTGGTACAGCTCGGTTGGATACGTCAAAGTAGGTGACTGCAGCGGACGTCAGTAGCAGTCCCAAAAGCGGAGCATTCGCAGCCAGACACTTCGGCTTCTTTTTCTAAGGCCAGCTCGCGCGCGCATTCCGCGCTCTCGTGGTTCTAGTAGAACGACGACGATGAATGGGCGGTGTCAATATGTATACCTTTAGTGCCCTAGATGTACGACACCGCTTTCCTGAGCAGTGACTCTAAACGTGTACTGTATAAAAGCTTCTACCCATTAGCCTAGGGTAAACATGCTCTAGAATTTTCTTGGTCAAGCGTTGCGTTGTTTGTGTTCCGTATTGGGAGTTGTGTGCGTTCAGAAAAAGCCGCCAGTGTTCTCTGGAAACAGTGAGCAGGTTCAACCACTGGACTACGTTGTGATTTCGGAAGAAAAGCCCACGAGATTTGCGCATTGTAATGAGAAACCCCCAAAAGTTGTGAGAGATGCCACATTAGAGTCGATTCCAATTTCACGCTTTGCCTTATGCAATAGGTGGAGCATTTGCCTAATGTTTCACATCATAGGATGGCTCATAAGGCGGTGTTGAGAGCATATCTCCATTAATGATAAGATGACTCTGAATTCTAAAATGAAATAAACATTTTCATAAAACATTTTAATGTTTGTAATTTTTTGAAAATTTGGAACATCTCAGCTAGGCCATTGGCCCAGTTTGAAAATTTTTTATAGCGGCCGCTGTTAGAGCGACGTCTGGGAGAAATACGGCGTCCGACTCCTTACGTTCAGGTAGTGACGCTCTTACAATCATCAAATGAGCAAAAATACAATACAATAAGAAACAATCCCTGTGTGACCAGAAATGCGATCGTTCTCTTTTCTTCCGTTTCCATATGCACTTGAGCACGAGGACGTTGTATGAAATCCATGCCGCGGCTGGCACGCTTCGCTGGACGCGGAACTCAAAACACGCCCGCGTGCTGTGCGATGCAAATATAGAAAAAAAAACCTTTACAGCGATAGCTCTAACCGGCTCGTATCTTGCTGCATCCTAGCTTCGCTCCTCGACCACGGGATCACTCCGTGTAAGCAGCCCGCGCCTGACGCTTGCACGTATGCACAAACATGCAGCGTGTGGGACACGTGCAGCAAGCGCTCTGGTCGCCGGTTATAGCCAGTTGTAAGGAAGGACAAGCACGTTGGTCGTTTCACAGCGGGAGGACGCCGGGATGTTTTGGGACACTGTTTCATGTTTAAGAGCGGAGACATAGGGAAAGAGGCAGACATGGCAATCGCTGAACGTCAAATAGTTCGTTAATGCAGGCAGTGGCGCATAAAACGTAACTAAAGAACATAGCGCATGAACAAAAAGACGAATGTTGACGACGAGACAGGGACAAGCGTTAACTTTCAGCACACGTTTATTGTGGAAAGGAGCACATATACCCTTGGCGCAAGAAGTGGCGCAAGCTTTCCAGATTGCTCCACAACGCCACGGAAGCCTTTTGTTGGACAGCCTTCGTCCCTTGGTGCCTCGTAAGAGGGCTTTGGTAAGCAACGATAAAATCCACACCATCGGCGACATTGGCCTCCCGGAAGACGTCTGCGAGACTCTGAGTCTTAGTCCAAAGTTCGCTGGCCAGCCGAGGCAAGACATAGCGGAACTTCTGGCCTGTGTCACGGAAGTGGCGAGGTGGGCGAAAGTGATTCCTGTGTTTCCCAGGGAGTTAATGGTTTTCTAAGGTGCGGACAGGAGCGTCCTGGTGTGCGACTGAAAGTATGTTTAACACTCTTCAGGAGCACGGCCTCTGGCCAGCGGATAAAGAGGGCGGATTTGCCATGCTCACGCATGCGACGTTCCGGGAAAAGGCATTCGAAGCCGTCAAGGCTGTTTTTGAGGCAAGTCCAAGGGTTTTGCTGAAGAAGGTTATGTCACAAGCGAAGGACTTGTGACAACAGCACAACTGAAGCACCAATCAGTACGAGGCCGGCACGATGAAGGAAATGATTGATTTACTGGCTGAAAATGCTAGAACGTATGATGGCGTGCCGCCGAACGGCGCGTGACGCCGGCACGAGGAGCGAGCTCGGCTGCACTTCGGCGTCATCATCTTCGGCCGCTGGTGCTGCTCCTGCTACGTAAGGCCGCTGCTGCTGCTACAGTAAGCCCCCCCCCCGCGCTAGTGAAGGAGCCCGGTGAAGCTGGGAGCCGGAACGATGCTTTCCGCTTCTGAGGAGTGGCAGGGAAAAATGGCGGAGGAGGGCAGCTGGCCGGTTGGGGCAGAGAAAGCACACATGAAGGTCCAGTGGGCGGGGCGTCCTCTGTGAAGGCTGGCTTCAAGCGCTCGATTGAAATGGTGCCAGTGCGCCCATGAATGTCGACGATGAATAACTTCGATGTTCTTTCGAGTACACGGAAGGGGCCGTCGTAGGGGCGCTGAAGTGGCTTGCGGACATAGTCTCGGCGAACAAAGACGTGCTTGCATGTCGCGAGTTCGGATGGAACATGTGAAGATAGTCGAGACTGGCGTCGGAGTTGTGGCGCCCTGAGATGACGGCAAAAATAGCGGAGCTGCGTCACGTAATCGGTAGGGCGGGGACTTGTAGACGAATCGGTAGACTAGAAAAATTCACCAGGAAGACGAAGGGGAAAGTCGAAGACAAGTTCTGCCGGAGTGCAACGAAGGTCTTGTTTCAGTGTATCATGAAGGCTGGGCAGAACCAGAGGTAGAGAGGCAGTCCAGTGGGTGATGTCGAGTTGGGCTTTGAGGGAAGCTTTTGGCGAACGATGGAAGCTTTCGATCATACCGTTGGCTATGGTATGGTAAGCAGTAGTTCTAATTCTGGAAGTTCCAAGTAAAGTCATAAGGTTATTAAAAAGTGAAAACTCAATCTGGGTGTCATGGTCAGTGCTGATGGCCGAGGGAACCCCATACCGGGAGTCCCAGCCGGCGACGAAGGTTCTGGCGATGGTGTCACTGGTGGCTTCAGACAGAGGGAAGGCATCGGGAAACCGATCGATGCAAAAAGGAAGGTATGACTGTCCAGCGGAAGGTGGCCAGGGACCCAAGATATCGATGAGGACGTTGTCAAAACGGGCTGAAGGCGGAGGGAACAAGCCGAAGGGAGAGGTGATGTGTCGCTGAGTTTTAGACTCCTGGCAAGCTAGACAGGCACGGGCCCAGGCGCGCACGTCCTTGTTAATGCCGGGCCAGACGTAACGCTTTGTGAGAAGATGCTGCGTGGCGCGAATGCCGGGATGGGACAGGCCGTGGAGGGCGTCGAAGACAAGACAACGAAAGGCAGAGGGCACCAAAGGGCGCGGCGTGCCGGTCGAAGTGTCGCAGATGATGTGGATGGGGCACGAAGGAAGGAGAATTTCACGGAGAACCAGCGAACGAGGGTTCTTGCGAAGGTCCATAACTTCCAAGTCATGTTGCTGCGCTTTTGCGAGGGCCGCAAAGTCAAGGTTCGGTGATGGAGCAGCAGAGGCGAAGGAAGCAGTAACACGTGAGAGAGCATCCGCCGGGGCATTGTCAAGACCTTGCACATGTCTGATGTTGGTCGTGAATTCTGCCACGTACGAAAGGTGACGAATTTTACGGGACGAGAATTCACCGCTCCCCGATTTGATGGCAAAAAAAGTGGTTTGTGGCCGGTGACGATGTGGAATTGCCAACCTTCTAGGAGGTGCTTGAAGTGCCGCACGGACATGTACATGGCAAGAAGTTCACGGCCGAAAGTACTGTAGCGGATTTCGCCAGCGGAAAACTTGCGGGAGAAAAAAATATAGAGGGCTGCAAGAACCATCCACGAGCTGGTGTAGCACAGCTCCGACACCGGAGTAGAAGGCGTCGGTCATGCGGCGTAGGGGCGCATCAGGGCGCGGATGACCAAGGAGAGCGAGGTCGGATAGTTTCGCTTTGGTGGCCTGGAAAGAATCCAGAGCAGCTGAAGACCATGTCACTTGTGCGGAGTTTGTTTTCTTGCCTTGAATCATGTCTGTCAATGGTTTGAGGAGTGCACCAGAGTGAGGGATGAAACGGCGATAAAAATTGATAAGGCCGAGAAATTCATGGAGCTTGCGGATTGAGTCGGGCTGCGGAAAGTCTTGAATGGCCTTGACTTTTGATGGGAGAGGCCGGATGCCGGAGCTGTTGACACGGTGGCCAAGGAAGTGGAGCTCCGACTTGCCGGATTCATATTTTGCTCTGTTGATGATCAGGCCGTAATCAGAGAGACGTTGAAAAAGCTGCCGCAGGTGTTGCAAGTGTTGCTCCGTATAGCGGCTGAAGACGAGGAGGTCATCGATGTATGCCATGCAGAAAGGTAGACCCCGTGTAACTGTGTCCCCGAAGCGTTGAAATGTCTGGCCAGAGTTACGAAGGCCAAATGGCATGCGGAGGTATTCGAAGAGGCTGAATGATGTAATGATTGCAGTGTTGGGTACATCGGATAGTTCTACAGGGATTTGTGGTAGGCCTTGACGCGATCGATTTTAGAGAAAATTGTGGCGCCATGCAGCGCGGCGGTAAAATCCGCGATGTGAAGTAGGGGATAACGGTTCGGAACGGTAGCGTTGTTGAAGGCACGGTAATCACCTCAGGGGTGCCAGTCCCCTGGGGATTGTTTCGGAACCATGTGTAAAGGGGACGCCCATGGGCTAGATGAAGGTCGGATAATGCCGAGCTCAGTATGTGTTCGAACTAGTTGTGGGCGACCTGTAAACGGTCTGGAGCAAAGCGACGGGTTCGAGCGTGTGTGGGCGGGCCAGTGGTCACAATGTGATGCGTGACCTGGTGCTTGACGGGCAGTAAGAAGTTTGAAGGACGGAGCACAGGAGGATATTCATCCAGGAGGATCTCGTAGGCCGACTGGTGTGGGTGTTGTGTGGCGTGGTGTGGGCTGGGTATACTGGCTAGCGGTTCCTGACGACGGAGGCCCTGAACAGAGAGGTTCGTCGAGCCGTCCACGAGACACTTGGTGTACATGTTGACCAGCAGATTGTAGTGGCGCAGGAAATCAGCTCCGAGGATTGGGTAACGTACGCCCGCGACGAGGAAAACCCATCGGAATACACGTCGGAGGTCCAAATTGAGTGTGAGAGCATGTTCGCCGTACGTAGCGATGGGGGTGAGGTTTACGGCTTGAAGCGATGGACCAGTGCGGCGAGAAAGTGATGATGTAATGCTGGAGGGGAGGACGCTCACCTCTGCTCCGGTGTCGACGAGAAAACGGAGGGCCGAGATGCGGTCGCGAATGAAGAATAAGCGGCTCTTCTCTCCGGGGTGACACCACTTACCGATTCTGGTGGTGTCGTGGGAAGTTTCCCTGGAAGCGAAAGGGAGGGGTACACCGACGCGCTGCTTCACCAAAGGTACGGTGATTCCAGCACTCGCTGGCTTGAAGAGGTGGGGTAGCACTTCGTCGGCAAGGTGAGGTCTCGTGACGGGAAGGCGAAAGAGAGCGGGTGGTCGACAGTGCGGCGATTTGGTCAGCGAGACGTGTGATCTGGGCGTGAAGTCTTCAAGGAGGCTCTGAAGGTCCACGCGGAAAGGAACAGATGATTGCGGGGTGGGAGACTGCGAGACTGCGCCGAGAGAAATTGTGGAGTGGGAACGTCCATGACGGAGTCCGCCAGCTCAGCGAGCTTCTCCAAAGAAAACCTCTGGGTGGGCACAAGCACCAGACGGACCAACGACGGCAAGCGGTGGAGGAAAAACTCACGCAGAAAGGCTTGGTCGAAGGCGGCAGCTTTGTAGCCCAGGAGCTGCTGGAGCCGCCGCAACAACTGTGTTAGTTTGCGGTCCCCCAATTCTTCGGACGAGATGAGCTGCTGCAGGCGGCGATGTTCCAAGACACCTGTTCGCTTGATGAGCTCAGAAGCCAACTAGTCAAACGGGGCCGAGGCTGACGGAGTTATGAGGAGGTCGCGAACTTCGGCGGCAATCTCAGGTGGTAGCGACGCAGCAACGTGATGAAATATCTGTGCCTGGGAGGTGATGCGGCCAATAGTGAACTGGCTGTTGACTTCAGCGAGCCAGAGTTGTGGATCGGCCGTCGAGAACTGGGGAAGGTGAAGGGATCCACAGCGCAGATACTGCGTTGGAGGGTCCGTCACCGGGCATGGCGGAGACGTCGTCGGTGTTGGCCATGGTGGGAGCGGGTGTTCCAGCGGACGTCCGGAGTCACCAATTTGAAGCACCAATCAGTATGAGGCCGGCACGATGAAGGAAATGATTTATTTACTGGCTGAAAATTCTAGAACGTATGATGGCGTGCCGCCGAACGGCGCGTGACGCCGGCACGAGGAGCGAGCTCAATTCGGCTGCACTTCGGTGTCATCATCTTCGGCCGCCGGTGCTGCTCCTGCTGCTACACAACCTCACGAACGTTGTGAAGGGAATAGAGAGCAGTCACTAGCATTTTCTGGATGTGTTTTTCTCGGCTAAGGCCCACAAGATAGAATGCCCCTTCCGCGTAATCGTTTCAGTCAGGCTCCAGGAGTGCGTCGCTGAATTCTTTCAAGTAAACCTGAAATTGATTAACGTAGTCGATCCGTTTTTGACTAAAGATTGTTCTGTCGTTATTGACTTCATCAGAGCAAATTACCACAATAATATCACAGCATTTTCTGTCCATACCAAATATTTGTTTTAGTCATTGCCTCATGAAGGTTTGCTGTCCTGCTTTGAGGCTGTGATTGATGAGTGTGATGCCGCCCGTTCATGTGGTATGAGTACTGCCGGTTTTGTTAGAGGTTTTATCGTTGTATTTGACATCAAGTTTTGTGGCTTTCAACAATAACATTTACCTGCAAAAGCAGGCTGATTGCATAGGACCGTGTATTGCACTCCTTTGGTGGCTCAGTGGTTATAGCACTCGGGTGCTGACCCGAAAGACGCGGGTTCGACCTCGGCCGCAACGGTCGAATTTCAATGGAGGCGAAATTCTAGAGGTCCGTGCACTGAGCCATGTCAGTGCACTTTAAAGATGCCGAGGTGGTCGAAATTTCCTACGGCGTCCCTCATAGCCTGACTCGCTTTTGGGCGCTAATCTCCGACAAACCAAAAACCAAAGACCTTTTCTGTGGTTTCTTAGCTCAATTTCACAAGGCTCTTTTTGAGCGGCTAGGTGATCTAAGGATATGAACATTTTTCGTTACGTTAATGACTTATTTTTTCAGATGAATCTGATTTTACTTAAAGGGCCACAGAAAGGGGTGTTCGAGCTTGGCTCTAAAATGCTTGCACTATGTAGAGTACAGGGCCCCGAGCGTTCATGCCGAGTACGAGACCTCAGAAGCGGGCGGGAAATTAACTGTACATTTTTAAAAATCCCCGCTTTCGTGCCTCGCGGCGACGCGTAGTGCCGGGTTTTCGCACGAAAACCTGGCAGACGACGTCACGTTTCGGAAATGACGTCAACAGCCGGGGGTTATCATTGGTTCACAGCGCCAAATTCTTTCAGACGTCACGCTCTACAGCGGCCGCGGCCACTCCACGCGTGCAGCAGCCGCGGCCACTCCGCGCGTGCAGCAGCCGGCGGAGGTAGGGTAGGGGCCGAGTGAGTGGGGCCGGCGGAGGAGCGCCGCCGTTTTGACGTGCGAGAGGAGAGGGAAAGGTCCGAAGACGCGGAAGTTCAAATTTTGTCTGCATATAACTCATCTTCCACAAAACGCATTGAAATATTTCTTGCCGGTCTTATGAACGGTATTATGAACCGGTATTATGAACGGTCATCTTTTAACATCCCAGACATTTCACACCTTTATTGAGACCCCCTTTCTGGGTCCCTTTAACCTTTTGTCTCGCGTATTTTAGTCTCTGATTGCATGCTTTCGGCATCTTACTTTTACCCGTGAATTATCCGCGTAGGACAGCGTCAGGATTTTACGGCTGCATTTTAACCATGATCACGCGTGTTGGTTGTATGAGCCTATAGAGCTAACAAGCCTCCTTTGCCGTACAGCTCTGCAAACTCAAAGCTGGTCAAGAGGAGCACTGTCCTTTTTTTTCCTGTCAAGCGCTCTCTGTAAATCATGCGATCATGCCATGGATGAAAGTGTCAGCAAGCAGCTGACGCGTTTGGAGGCGGCGGACTACCGTATACGCATGTTACTGTTTCAGTCGCTGAAAGCATGCATCGGAGAATGAAAGTTGCATCTCGGATGAGTGACGAACAGAAAGCGGAAGAGAGGAGAAAGAAGGAAGAAAAAAGAAATAAAGAAAAGGTATCTGCGATTCCCTACCTGCATAAGGTTTCCCACAATTTGAGGAAGGTAGGGCAACGTTCTGGCGTGAATGTCTTGTTTACGGCGCCGAAAAATCTCCCGAGTTCGTGCAAAAAGGGCTGCCCTACGCGAGCGCGGAAAACGCAGTGCCCCAATTAAACACAAAGATCCCTATGTGCCCTTCGGGGGGGGGGGGGGGAGGGGGGGGGGGCGGTTGTCTACAGAATTCTACTCTCATGTGGAAGGCACTCCATAGGCCAAACGTGCGTCTTGAAGAGCACAATAAAAGTGTCTGTAACATTGCCGCAGACGGCCATCTGGCTGCGCATTTTAAAAAATGTGACGCGGGAGCACTTTGTCATCCCCTGTTCGGTAAGACGATCAGTTCGTATAGACACCGCAACGAACTGACAGACGCCCAATACACTTCTGTCACTTAAAACAATGCGGGGCGGCAACAGGTACCGGCCAGTAACGTCTATGTATTGTACTCTTCTTGTTCTTATGTGTGCATCTTTTACGCTGTTACTAAGCTCCAAAACTGGAATCGTCAACTCTCCGAAATTTCTACCTTAATCAGGATTGTTATCTGAACGAAAGGATTGAGGAAAGCGTACAAAGGGAGCAGGTGCAGAAACTATCGCAAAACCTAAGTCACCTTATGAGTGGAATGCGATAACATTACATATGGCATTTGTCGCACCTTTTGTTGCAACTTCTGCGTGCTTTTGTGTCAGTTGCAATTATGGGTCCATCAGTCGCCATATTGGGACTGCGAGAGGCACTATCAGGTATCTGCTATGCTGTGACGCTCTCGACGCTCGCATATATCATATTTGCTTTCTGATTTTTGATTTCGATCCTCTATCTACATTGATCTCCTACTGAACTATGCAGGCGTGGGAACCTTCCACCCTTAGAACTAAGGACAAAGATTGAGCGATTAAAATTTTTGTTTCTAATTATTCATAAGCAGGTTAAGATTAGCTTACCTGAATTTTGTGTAATTTCCCCAGACCAACGCTCCATACACAGGCACAGTTTATACATACAGCCACCGGTTACACGCAATGATACTTTCAAATACAGTTTTTTTTTCCCAAGGGCGATTAGAGAATGGAATGAACTACCAGATTCAGTTGCCATATCATCATCTCTCAGTGCATTTAACGCTGGGTTAGAGGGTCTCATCTTCCCTGACAAGATTGCGTCTATGTAGATTCTGTTTCCAGTGCGTATAATACGAGCGTCTTTTTTCCCTCACTTGTTCACCGTGTGCCACTTTTTTTCATTTACTACCTCTGCTTTGCATTGTCGTTGTCTTTTTGTTGTTGACTTGGAGCAGGACTTTCCTTTTCTTTGTTGTATATATTTTTTCTCCACTCCTGTAAAAGCCCTTCTTGGGCTGACAGTATCAATAAACAAACAAACAAACAAACAAATCTAGAAACTAGCTTGCTCGCAGCCAGGTGGAAGGATGTAATGACGTAACAAGATCATTGACCTCTCTGACCAATTATTCATTTAATTTAAACCTGTCACAGTCAGGTTACTTAAAATGCGGTGGGAAGGTTTCCCCCCGCTGCGGTTGGTGGGTTGTGACAACGTGACAAGGTCACGTGACCCCTTTCGACCTGCTAGGGTGGCCCATCAGGCAGGTTGTGATGACGCGACAAGGTCACAAGACATCTCTGGACCGATCAGCAAATTTTTTCTCGGACATCGGCGGGGATTAGGAGTACGAAGAACCCTAATGCTATCGCATTACAAAGAACTGAAAACGTTCAGTTTCCCATTCGCCGAGTTTCGCGGCTTTCGCAGCATAGCGCAAGCGTAGTGAATGTTTCACTTTCTGCATCCGTTCTCTCGCAGAACGGTTGAGGAGTCCACGAAGAGTAAGACAGTTACTGCACTTTCCTCGCAGCCAGGGCGTGCCGCCCGTTAAGAGTTTGCCAGATATGCCCCGGCCACGCAAGAGTGCTGGCCGCCCGAGCGGGGACGCCCTGAGCAAGCGACGGGGCGCGGTTGGCAAGAGAGCGAAGACAGACGCCGGCCCCATGCCCGGGATGCCAGTGCGTCTGCGAAAAACGCGTGATGACTCTGGGCCCGCGAACAACAAGCGTCCAGGGGAAACGAGGGCCGTCACGACACCCGCATTCGGCACTTTAGACGGATCACAAAAACGCCCTAGTCATCGCCGAATAATGCAGAAAAAAGTGCAGCAACAATTTAATAACGTAGCCCTTTCTATAACAGAATTCTTCAGAACCGCATCTCAGCGTCATCACTCAAACCCTACTCTGCAAACCGCCTCTCAAAGGCCCATCTCAACCGCCTCTTTCAAAAGGACCTCTAAAACCTAATGTCAGGGCGCAGCTGCCTCAGCTATTCGCAGCGCACTTGCGGTGTTCTTCGCGTCTTTTTTTTTTTTTTACACGGCCCGCGTTTCATCATAAACTTCGAAATCAATGTCTTGGGATGGCGTTTCTGGAGCAGTGTACCGAAAATGGCAACACCTGAGCACCACTCTAAGCGCCAGCATTGAAGCACGCGGAATTACCTATTCGCCATTTGACTCTACTTTCTTACAAAGTTCTTGCGCAATGGCTCGAGAGGTGCCCATCAGAGATGTGCGATCCGGCGTAACGTGTCATCGGCCAGAGGTAGGCACGATTTAAATCCGAGCATCTGTCGGAAGAAGGTTAACTTGCGTTTTTATTTGTTCTGAGAAGTAGGTCTAAGGGTTTGTAAACCGGGGACCTGTAACCCGACATAGGTACCAGAGCACAGGCATTTTCATTTCTCGCAGATGGCAGCTCTGGAGCGATAGGCGGCGTACCTTAAAGGTGCTGCGGTGTTGAGAGACGAAGCGCAGTAAGACGTCTTTCGAAACGGCGAAGAACAGTAGCTTACGCCGGAACCCGTGTAGCTTGTGTACTTTTGACAGGCTACGGTGCATCCAGCGT
The DNA here is from genome assembly GCF_052857255.1 of Amblyomma americanum. Taxonomy (NCBI): domain Eukaryota; kingdom Metazoa; phylum Arthropoda; class Arachnida; order Ixodida; family Ixodidae; genus Amblyomma; species Amblyomma americanum. Next base: position 122,781,339 of record NC_135507.1, on the reverse strand, counting down.
CGCTTTCGCTTATATAGTTAACCCCGTGATAAATCCAAAGATATTATATATTAGTGGAAACCAGGGCCGCGGTTTCAAGATTTCGTTTTGTGGGTAACATGATTATAACCGGAAGAAAATTCAACATAGCCCAGGTAGAAACCGCATTCATCGCAGGCGTCAGTGATTTTTTTCTTGTCGCTTTGTACAGTCGGAGTTCTACGGGTTAGTACAGCCCAGAATGTGGATGCTATATTGAAGATAAGTTGAACAAACCGCTTACCTTGCGCAATTGTGTCCTTGATTCCTGCTCGCGGACGCACGCCAGCTTTCGCTGTTTTAGGACTGAGTGCCGGTCGGGGGCGCGCTTCGAAACTCTAGCTAGGGCAACTGTTCGAAGGACTCCACCACCAGCGATAAGATGGCTCTACCGGCTGGCCACTCCGCGGCAAGTGCTTTCCGTGGTTGACACGAACATGGAGTTGCCTCCCACTGCGCGCCGTTATTTTTGCCCGAGAAGAGGCTGCAGTTGAGATACGGCAAAGATTTTTAGTGTCCGCCGGGCATTGTCCAAAAGATCGCGTGAATCGCCTTTGTGAGGGTTTGTTTCTACAAGTCCCCGACAACCAGGCGTGTTGTCAAGCAGCCTTATCTACCGGCACGGCTTCCTGGAAAAACAAGTACCATACATAAAGGTTTAGATTAATAAGGCTTATGTTTTCACTGCGCCAAAATCTTTCAAATAAATGCTTCACGGCATATAAATCGCCATTATACTGGAAGCTTTTCATGCTCTGTTTATGAGTTAGTGTACACAATAGCAAGAGGGGAAACAATATCTCTAACGAAAGCTTTTTGTTTGAAAAAAAAAAAGCCCTACCTGTAGAACATAGGCGCAGAGTTTTCAATCTCTTGGGGGGGCTAGGGCCCAGTAAGCACCTTCTATATTTTCATCCCCCCCCCTTCATCCGGACATGGTCCTTGGCAAGAGATAGTTATTTATTTTACTCTTATGATACAGAGTACATTACACAGGGGAACGGCAATTCACAGCAATTTAGAAGATAAAAGGTAAGGGGGCCAAGTACAGATCCTTGAGGTTCCCCAGAACCAAGTGGAACAGTAGAGGAATCAGCGTCGTCAATGCTGACAAATTCAACACGAAAAGAAGGAAATCCATGGATCCAGTTAAGAACTGCGGGGTAAATGTTCGGCACACTAGCAGCATAGCAGCGAGTTATTAACTTTATCGAATGCTTTATCAAAGTCAAGAAATAGGTAGTGTTATGAACGGGATGCACACTTGCCGATGAGGATTAAAGCGTAGATTCCATCGACCGTGATGACCACGTGGTAAGGGCCATTTCGACAGGTCGTTGATCCCACTAGGACCTCACGAAAACCAATGATGTGCTGGGAATCTGCCTGCGGAATCTTTCCCACGCTCTTCAGGAGAGGGAAGATGACTTTCCCTTTGTCTGGTTCCCCGCGCGATGCGACCGACGATGGACAAGACGACGAAGAGGGGACGGCGCATTCCTTTAATTAACCGTGCCTAACGAGAACGTCCCGACCGGAGTGAGCCCGCCGAGGCTGTAGCCACGGCGCCGCACTTGTGTTTGGATGGACACGTGCAGCTTGGGGCGAAGTAGCAGCGGACCTCCGAATCCTCCTCGCCCTTTCCCACGGTGCCCCGCGTGGTCTGGGCTGAATCACTCTCCCGATCTGCGTCTCGTGTTCAATTGGCCACCACCTGGTTAAAGAAACGGAGCCTTAGTGTATTTAACAAGCACCCTGAACCGGAACGAACGCTCTGGGTCTTGGCGACAAGGCTCATCCAGTCGCTCGGCGCTGTTTGTTCTTTCTTTCGAAAAATATGTACATAAGTTTCCCTAAGTGCCAGTAAACCTGTTTGTGTTTTCGTTGTCCCAAATGTCAGCTTCCATCCTTCCTCATCCCTTCTCCGGCCAAACAACGCTACGCTGCATCAAAACAACTGGTCATGCTACCCGGCCCGTAACAACAGATGCCATTGGTGGGATAGAAGCGGCTCGTAAATTTAGTCAGATGAAAAAGCGTAGTCCAAATAGAAGTGCAAGTCGTAAGTGAAGGGAAATAGTTGAGTCTCACAAGAGAAAAAATTTCGTATGTCACGCTCTGTTAGAGCGAAGAAGTTATTATCTTCCAGAAAATTAAGAAGATGTATAAATATACGTACCATTATTTTGCATGCAATGGATCTCAAAGATATGGGTCAATAGTTAGATAAATTTGATTTATCTCTCGCTTTATGCACTGGTATGACCACAGCAGTCTTCCAGTCTTCAGTAGAACTCCATGATGATACGATTGTGAGAGCATGCATTTCATGATGATAGAATTATACTCCTTAGCATTCCTTATAAACTTGCCGTTTATACCATCAATTCAGAAGATGTTAGTTTCAAATCGATAATCGGTATGATGCCTTGGAAGTCGAACATGGTGGGATCCATCACGAAATGATCGCACAGTTGGAGATTGGGACGAAGAAGGAAACGACTTAACGAAACTATCATTTAGTACAGTGGCACAGAGGGGGTCGGGAGCAGGTTCGCCGATGGATGCAATAAACACACTTTATTGTTGTTTCCAGGTTTTATTATGTTCCAGAAGCGTAATGGGTTAGTCCTCAGAATGTTCAGGGCGGTTATTTTGAAGGTGGATTCAATAGAATAGTAGAAGGTGGACTTAGTAGACAGCGCTCGTGTTGTCTTTTCTTTCTATTCCTTGTAGAATTTCTCGCTGGTCGTCAAACGAACTTTTGTCAGCGCGCTGGGGGCTACTTCAGCGCTACCCACCCCATCTCTTCAACTACCGCCTTCACGAACTACAGACTCGTACAATACAGGGGGTGCTGACACAACTCAAGAATGCCCCTCAAAGGAGCCCCTCAAGCCAATGGCGCGTACTGATTCTCCCCTTTGACCGCTTCTGTCCTTCCCCGTTGATCGGTCCCCTTGGGCCGGCTAGTCCAAAATCGAAGCGGGGGGGGGGGGGGGGGGGGGCAGATGAATAGGGAGTAACTGTGGCGTAATGGGATTTACCGCGGCCTCACGAAAATCGCTCACAGTGAGCAATATATTTACGGCAGCACAAGCATTTCGAAGAGTGGGCTGGTTGCCAGACCTAGCGCGCACAGCTTCGCGGCGCGCCCCTAAATCAGGCTGGGGGAAAAAACCACATTTCTCGCTTGACCGGTCCGCAGGCCGACAATGCGTCTCGCATAGTAGTGACGTGTGAACATGTGACCGCCGGCCCGGCGTGTGAGCGTGCATTGTGATCGCTCTGCGGCCGGGAGCACTGTCACGCTGGCAACTTGTGGGCAGCGGTTTTATTGCAGTCGGTGAGGTAAAGCGCTCGGGGAGACTTATACGCGACAGCGTTAAGCAGCTCGTGTCGCCGAACAGCAGGTGTCGGTGTTGTAACACGAGAATCTCCAAATAAAAAATCCTGCGGAGACACGGGGAATCGAACCATCTTTAATATAGCATGATGAGCACGCGCACAACACGCTACGAAGGCTAGTTGGTTCGAATAGAATAAAGAATGGACGTAGAGAATGCGTTGTGGTCTTTGACTTCGCCAAGGGTCTTTGTGTTCTGATGCGTACCTGAGTAATTATCAGTGTGCTAATTTTGAAACGGGACCCTGTAACAATAGCGTTCTACTGTCTAAAGCATTTCAAGTGACTGCCATGAGCTGTGGCGATGCAGTGGCATCTATGTTGTAGAAGTGAAAGTAAATGCGAATAGCTTGCTCTGAGGTACGATAGGTGGTGTTGTATGACGGCGTTCGGTGGCGGCTTTCACTCTCTCCTTGGGGCAACGTGGCTGGGAGCTGCAGCGACTACGCCCGAAGCTAATTGCTTTTGGTATTTACACCTGTATACATGCTGTCGAGCGGTAGTTTTAGACCGAGTTAAGGGTAGGGAGGCCAGCGGAGGTGTGTGAGAATAATTTTTGGCGGGTTTTTACGTTGAGCAGGGTCGAGGGCTATCGGCATAGGAATTTTGGCGGGCTTTCACAAGGCGTAGTCGGCCGGACGATGGGTCGGCAAGCTAGGAAAGTTAAGGAGGACGAGGACGGGGAGTTAGTACAGTGCCAGGAGTGCGACCGTTGGTGTTACTTAGATGAGACTGGGTTCGGGAGCTTAGAAGAGGCGGATGAGGCTAGCTTCGTGTGTAATATGTGTAAGCGGTTTGGGGACGCCGTTCATGCGTTAAAAGGGGAATGGGAAGCTGGGTTTAATGCACTTAATGCGGACCGGCAGGTCGAACGAGAGGCACGGATTAAGCTGGAAGCTCAGGTCGCCGATTTGATTAAAAAGGAGGAGAATAATGCCGCCCTGTTGAAGCGAATTGTGGGAGAGATTAAAGAAGAGCGGGAAAAGCGAACCCAGCTAGAAAAACTGGTTAAAGCGCTCAGGTCGCGGCCGGCTGGGCACCCCAATTCGGAGAAGTGTCAGGTGGGGGACGAGGCTCGTCGATCGTACAGTGCTGTAGTGCAGCGAGCATTGAGTGAGAAAAATGAGAACGAAATGAAAAAGGTTAAAGCGGGCATGGAAACTTGCGACAATAGCGTACAGCGGCAGGAGAGTCAGCTAGAGCGATCCGGAGGCCAACAGATGGAATTAGGAAGCGAACGTTTGGGGCGCAGGAGAGTTCTGGTGGTCGGGGACTCGAATGTAGCGAGGGTTGAGGGGGGCGTTCTGACGGCAGTGAAGGCAGACAGGCGGGTGCAGGTGGAGGCTCAGTCGGGAAAGTGCTTGGTGGATGCAATGGCCAGAGCCCGGGAGGTAATGGTGGGCAGCATGGATGGCGAACACCTTGTGGTCATCCATGCTGATCTCAATGATGTACTACAGGGGAGGAGCCAGAATCTTGAGACGCAGTTGGAGGTGGGGATGCGTAGGCTTAGAGAGGCCTCTGAGAGTGTTGCTGTGACCATATGCACAATCCCAGAGGTCCAGAGGCAGGCTCGCGAAACGGAAAGGAGGGTCGTGGAGACTAATCAGGTAATTAGGCTATTGAGTCGACGACTAAGATACGAGGTGATGGAGGTCAACAGGGAAGTGTACGAGGTTAGGCCCCACCCTTTTGCACAGGATGGCATCCACTACGGTGGTGCCACTGGCATGAAGGTGGGTAGTAGGATAGGTCGCCAGGCGACAGCTTTTTTGGGGGAACCCAGAGCTCTGAAGGAACCAGTGTAGAGAAGGAAGAATTAAGATCAAACGGACAATGGAACCATAGGGGAAGAAAGAGACGCAAGCGCCAGGGCCAAGTTAATTCAGATATAGGTTTCATTAACATGCAAGGTGGCAGGAATAGACTGAAATGGGAGGAAATAGAAGAACAGTTAATACAGGAGGAATTAATGGTATATGGTTTAGCGGAAACACATCTTAGAGACCTGGAGCAACCACCCTGTAACCCAGACTACGCATGGGAATATTGCAATAGAACAGAGGGCAGCAGAAAGGGAGGTGGAATTGGGGCATTCATTCATAAAAGTATGAATTTTCAAAGGGTTAGACTGGGATGCAGAGAACATTTATGGCTAAAAGGAACAGTGGCAGGCAAGCAAACACTCCTTGGCTTTGTATACCTGTGGACAGGGGTTAATGCCAAAGAGGAAAACAGGAAAATGTTAGGATGTGTTGCAAGCGACATTGATGAGCTAGGAGGACAGGGCGAGATAATTATATTAGGCGACATGAATGCACACATAGAAGACCTGGATGGGTACACGGATTCGATAGGAAGCATGCTGCAGGACATGTGTGACAGGCATGATTTAGTTGTATGCAACAGCACCGAGAAGTGTGAAGGGCTCATAACATGGGAGGCGGGGAGTCTGCACTCGACGATAGATTATGCACTAATGTCACAGAGGATGTATAACAGATTAGGGGTAATGAGCATAGATGAATATGGTTCCAGAAGTCTAGGTAGTGACCACAAGCGTATCAAGTGGAGCTTCAGAAGAAAAAGCAATGTAGGACTGAAGCAAGATAAACAATCAGGGGGAAATTTTTACTCAGAAAAGCAATTGGGAGTAGCAGCCAAACAAATCGAGAAAGTAATTTTTGAGGATAGTGAAACAGAATGGACTTATACCAAATTAACTCGATTACTGGAGCTAGAGCTAGCTAAGGTGTGAGTAAAGCTAAAAGGGAAAAGATGCAAACCCAAGAGTTGGTGGGATGAGGAGGTCAAGAGGGCAATAGAAAAGCGCAAGGAAGCATCCAGGGAACACAGATATTCCAAGAAGAGGGGGGAACCAAAACCCGAAGTAGACAGAAAATGGGACACCTTCATAAAGTGTAGAAGGGACGCATCCTATTTGATTAATGAGAAAATTAGAAGAAAGGGTGCCCAATGGATGTCAAAAGTAAATAAAAAGGATAGAAAAGCAGCCCAAAAATTCTGGAAACATCTAAATGCAATGAGTAATAAAACTAGGCTAGAACAAAGGTTTATTGTTACAGATGAGGGTATTCGACTAGAAGGGGATGAAGCAATAAAACACAGGAACAAGGATGACGGAAAAATTTTCAGCAAAGCACGTGGTACATAATTTATCGAAGGAGGATAGACCGGTTACAGCAATAGCTTCACTTGAGCAAGGAGAGTGGGAAAGGGCAGAGAAGAAGGTTCCTAGTGGCACATCAACAGGACCAGATAGTATCCCGATTATGTTGATAAAGTTAAAACCAAAATGCAAGCAAACATTAATACAGGTAGTGAACAAAATGATAGTGGATGAGAAAGTCCCCGATGAATGGCGATTAAGTAGAATGAACATGATATATAAGGGAAAGGGGGACAAAGCAGACGTAAGTAACCATCGCCCCATAACAGTGACATCTGTGGTTTACAGGGTGGTGATGTAAATTATAAAGGATAGACTGCAGGCTTGGGTGGAGAACGAGGGGGTGTTAGGGGAACTACAGAATGGGTTCCGGAAACAAAGGAGGTTGGAGGACAATCTATTTTCATTGACACAGTGTATAGAAATTGCGGAAAAGGAACATAGGCCCTTATTGCTAGCATTTCTGGATATTAGGGGAGCCTATGACAACGTTACTCAGGAGCATTTGTGGGACATATTGGGCACATTGGATGTGGAAAATGGAGTAATTAATCTTTTAAAAGATATATATATATAGAGGTAACAGAGTGCACATAAAATGGGAAAAAAATGTATCAGGGCCTGTAGAGATACAGCGGGGGCTTAGACAAGGATGTCCTCTGTCCCCTTTGTTGTTTATGTTGTACCTGCAAGGTTTGGAGGCCAAGCTAGAGGAGAGTGAACTAGGCTTCAACCTATCATTTTTCAAGCAAGGGGAATTGATTAAACAGACATTACCGGGACTAATATACGCGGACGATATAGTGATAATGGCTGACAACAAGGAAGACCTGCAGAAGTTGTTAGACATATGCAGTACAGAGGGAGATAGATTAGGCTTCAAGTATAGTAAGGAAAAATCTGCAGTCATGATATTTAATGAAGAGGGCGGCGAGCATAGAATACAGGAGTTCGTGCTAAAAGTAGTGAATGAGTACAAGTATCTTGGGGTGTGGATAAATAACAGTGTTGAGTATCTTACAGAGCATGAAAAATATGTAATGAATAAAGCTAGTAGGAATGCAGCTGTCATGAAAAATTGGGCACTGTGGAATTACAATAGGTATGAGGTGGTAAGAGGGATCTGGAAAGGGGTGGTGGTCCCTAGCCTGACCTTCGGGAATGCGGTCCTGTGTATGAGGCCAGATGTTCAAGCAAGGCTGGAAATTAGGCAACGGGGAGTAGGGAGGTTAGCTTTGGGAGCACATGGCAATACACCAAATCAGGGGGTACAGGGTGATATGGGATAGGCGTCTTTCGAGAGCAGAGAGGCTAGCAGTAAGATAGTATTTGAGGAACGATTGAGAAAGATGGAGGAAAAGCGGTGGGCTAGGAAAGTTTTCAGATACCTGTATATAAAGAATGTTGACACGAAATGGAGAAAGCGAACTAGAAAATTGACAAGCAAAAATCTGGACAGCAGTAAGGGGGCAAATCAGCAATTATCGGTTAAGAAAAAGGTTAAAGGAACAGAGAGAGCTTTGTGGAAAACAGGGATGCTGACGAAATCGGCACTGGAAACATACCGGACCTTTAAACAGGAAATTGTCAAAGAAAATATCTATGATAATTGTAGGGGAAGTTCTTTGTTGTTTGAGGCCAGGACTGGAGTTTTGCGGACTAAGACGTATAGAGTCAGGTACCAGGAGATAGACACTTTGTGCATTGCGTGCGGAGAGGAGGAGGAAACGGCTGAACACTTGATACTTTTCTGTAAAGGGCTTCACCCTACAGTGGAAGGCAGCGGGGCTGACTTACCCAAGGCATTGGGGTTTAGGGATAGTGAAGGGAAATTGGATTTTAAGAGGTTAGAAGTAACCAAGCGAAGGTTATCTGATTGGTGGCGAAAAGCAAGACAGGAGTAAAATTTCACAAGAACATGGCTAGGTGGCTTGAGCCACCGCCCGATGTAAAGAGTTCAGCCGTATCCATCCATCCATCCATCCGGTTAGAGTTTGGGTTTTGGGGTTCAACGTTCCAAAGCGACTAAGGCTATGATGGACGCCGTAGTGGAGGGCTTCGGTAATCTCGGCGACCTGTGGTCTTTAACGTGCACTGACACCGCACAGGGACTACGCATTTGAATTTGGAGGACCGGCAGACGAATCCTATGAAGACGTCAACTGGTCCGAACGCGGAGCCCGGTGATAACACGACGGCTTCTCTCCTGCGGGTGGCAGCGTGTGCGCAACCCTTCGCGACATAGCCTCAGGCGGACAGGCAGCGACGACCGGACCTGTGTGCGTCATGTTTTGTGCGGATGTCAGCCACTGCGGTGTCATGGAGCCCGTGCCGCCCGAGCGCCTGTGATGTACGACTCTGTGTGCTGTTGTGGCCAGCGATTGCGACGCCAACGGAGACGCAGACATCTATTACGGCCTGTCTTTCTGCATTCCCTCTTCCACTCCAAACTTCCACCCTCTTCTCAAGGCATGGTAGGGATGCCCACCGATAGTTACTGCGCCTTCCCTTTCCTCTAAAATCACAATCACAACAGGTAAGCAAAACGGCCAGTTCAGGGAGCAGCGTCACTGCAGCCCGTTCGTGATCTCTTCGGGCAGCGGATGGGCTGCTGTCAGAGGCCTGCTATAGGAGACACAACCTGGCCAGAGGGCGCTGCGGACGCCAGTGAACAGCGCCCTCTCCGAGCGAATCCGCCTGGTTTATCGGGTAGGACGACGAGCTTCCCCACTGACTTGTATGCGTCTGCCTCGCCCGCACGTGAAGGAAACTAGAGTTATAGTTTCACGTACGTAGAGGCTCCACGTATGTAGAGCTGTTACGGGTGACCAGTGCGCATTCGCAGAACGCAAAGGATATCCGAGAGTCTCGCGTACGTACGTGAGATTGGGATTTTTACGTTGCGGTCTTTGCGTTGCTTGCGTACGTAGCGTTGACAAACATGGCGGCGCCCTGCCCGCCCGCTTCACAGCGATAACAGCTTCGTCGCTGATCCCTCGACGCGATATCGTGTTCTAAACTGTTGTATTCGCCTTCGATTTGCCCATTCTTACCATCACATAAACTTTCAACATCCGACGCAGTACGGCTAGCTTGGCTTTGACTCGTCTTGTCTTAGAGTGGCTACAGCAGTGTCTTCATCTGTCAGCAGATGGCGCTAGGAAGAGAGTGTGCCGAAGAAACCCCTATAGTAATAGCGCTTTTTTTATGAAGTGCTGTGAATAAACAATAAAAAGGAAAGCCAGAGTAGCAAGCAGACGACAGATAGATGGCAATGACATGCCAACTCGTGCTGCTCGTGGCCGATTGAATCAAGGCTCGAGGTCTCGCGACATGATGCATGTTTTTTTTAATTGCATTTGGGCGTACTTCGGCTGAGAAATTGAGGGTGCCCGGACAGGCCTTTTTATTTCGCAAGGCGTGCTCACTGTGATCAGCGAACTGCACGACAGAAACAAGATGCCTGAAACCCTGAAATTCCTATGCAGTAAAAACGCCGTATTAAAGTTCTAAGTTCTAGTGCTACTTCGTAGCTGGAAAGTGTATTCCAGAAGTATGAGATATGCCTAAATATTCTATTGATGCAAATATAATTACCGGCTGTAAAGTAAGCAAATGCTCCAAATTTTGAACTCCTGTCAACGATAATGCAGCGCAGATTCAGTCAGGTACATCATCATCATATTCATCGCCATTATCTGCCTGACAACGTCCACTGAAGTGGAAATGCTTCTCCCATGCCTCTCCAATTAACCCTATCCTTTGCCAACTGGGCCGCCTTGCATATCTCCGCAAACTTGTTAATCTCATCCGTCCACCTAACCTTCTGTCGCCACCTGCTACGCTTGCCTTCTCTCGGAATCCAGTCCATTGCGCTTATCAACCATCGGTTAGCCGCCGCGGTGGCTTAGTGGTTACGGCGCTCGGCTGCTGGCGCGAAAGACGTGGGTTGGATCCCGGCCGCGGTGGTCGAATTTCGATGGAGGCGAAACTCTAGAGGCCCGTGTGCTGTGCGATGTCAGTGCACGCCCAGGAACTCCAGATGGTCGAAATTTCCGGAGCCCTTCACTACGGCGTCTCTCATAGCCTTAGTCGCTTTGGGACGTTAAACTCCCATAAACCAAAGCAGACCAACCACCGGTTATTTTGGCTTCGCATTACATGCCCTGCCCATGACCGTTTCTTCTTGATTTAAACTAGGATTTCGTTAATTCGCCTGACTCACACTGCGCTCTTCCTGTTTCTTAACGTTCCGTTACACATCGACGTGACGACCATATGCAGTGATTCACGAACCGCATGCAAGGCCGCACGTGTACTTGAACACTCACCCGCTCCGCAACACTGCATAACTGTCACGTGGGGACCTGGGCACGAGGGTATCCTCGGTAATCTGCGCGTTCATGCGTAGGCTTGAGAAATCTCTTCCGGAGTGCCGATGGAACTCTCTCCAAACCCTCGCGGCGGCATCGACAGCGGCACGACCGACCATCATGCGACCATGATATGCTACCGCGAGAGTAGGCGGCGCCCTTACCCACTGCCACGCCACTCCCTCGACATGCTTGAGAGAGCTGCCTGGAGGTAGCTCCAGACCAACTCGTATATCTCGTCGGTAATAGTGAGCCACATTCACCCAGACCATTATACACTGCTCTACCTGTCATGCCCCAGTGGCAGACCTATACCATTATTCTTGGGCCTGTCCACAGCCGCGGGCTGACTGGCCCATCTTGAAACCATCTCGGTCTTCTTGGGAGGACGCTCTGCTTGCCGCCGACCTGATGTACTAAGCAAAGACGGCATGGTCACCCACGCGAGGGGTGAGGCGGACGCCAGAGGGCTACTGGATTTTTAGGAGCCCTCCCTGGGTGCAAGAGCTATTTCTAGCCTTATATACAGATAAAGCTTATTTCTCCTCCTCGTCAAGTAGATGCAAAAAAATGAAATAGATAGTTCATAATTGCCCATTCGCCAGCTGTTGGGCTGTTTTCCCAGCAGTACTACCTTTTCCAATGAGTTACCGTGCAACAGTCCGCCGACGTTTCGGGCAGCTGAAACATATATATACTTTGCGGTGGAATATTGGGAGGATCGGTTATGTGCAACGCTGCCAGGACATGATGCACTTTTGAATTAACACTCTTGTCTGGGCGAGTTGGTTCATTTCTAACAAATAATGCACTTGCGAAAAGAAAACAGGACACAACAAAGCCCTCAAGGCAACTTTATCCAGTTTTTAGATCTGCAGATCAACTTTGGTCAACCCGATTGCAATCTGCGTTACAAGTACAACCCACGTACGAGGAAAAGCCTGCTTCCTTATGAAAGCGCCCATTCTAAATTGATAAAACATGGGATTGTAGGAACACTTCTTCAAGCAGCGCTCAACAAAAGCTGCCCGCACTTTATGGAAGACAGTTTTGGAAACCAAATTGCCCGTCTCGAGAAAGCAGGGTACCCCACTGACGTCATCAGCAGTGTCACAGTCAGACTTCTACAGAAGGTAAAAGAAGGCAACAAGAAGACTTCGAGTCCCCCAATCCCAAGACAGAGCATGAAGGTCATACCATGCTACCATACCATACCAGTCTAAGGCACCCTCAATACCATGCATCAAAATCCCGTACAAAGTATGGGTTCCAAAAACTAACTCACATAATTCCTCATACATTAAACACATATCTATACTTAACAGAATTGTCAGTACAAAATATTTCCGAGGTCAGATTTAGGAAATCTGTTCATGAATATTTTTGTTATAGCTAGTTGTGGTGTGTTTTTACCTAATCAGTTTTTGTCTTTGTTATGTTTTGCTCTTAGTTTTGTTGTGCTTAGCTCTGTGCATGACTGATTTCTGTTTCGTTTTCAATATATCCGCTGCTTTTCTAGTTTCTGTTACTTATGGAAATTTTGTACCATTGCCAAGTGCCACTTTGTTTTGTTTTGTTTTTTTTACATGGGGAGGGCAGGCCTCTGTCAGGCGCTACTAGGCGCCTTTAGCTTGCCCTCCCTTGTTTGCAGTCTCTGTACTGGCCAAACAAAACCAATAAATGAAAAAAAAATATCCACAGAATTTCCCACAACTTGAAAAAGAGAGGCCATAGATATGACGTAAAGGTTCTTTTTTCCGCCCCCAGTAAGCTTTCTAGTATTTGTACTGTCCTGTCTAAGAAGAGAGAGTCATGTGAAAAGAAGCACGATTATCGTTACGTCCAATGCGCCACCAACGTCGTGTATCGAATTCCGTTAACCTGTGGTTGCGTATATATCGGACAAACGGGAAAGTGCGTCAACGAGAGACTGCGGGAGCATGAGAGGACAATAAAAAACAATGAAAGACGCCGCCTACCAGAGCATACTGTGGATCATGGATGCAAGCCCATATTTACCTATTCCACGATTCTGGCCCATGCCAAGACCAAACTTCGGAGAGAAATAATTGAGGCTTTTCATATTGCTAACACCGGTGACGAATGCGTTAGTACTGCTTCAGTTGTTCTGCTCGACAAAGAGAACATTCTTAGATGGACATGTGTAAATTCCATGTCCTCTAGGTTGCATTACGTCGGTGAAACTCGGTGCTGTTATCTCTGTGGCTTAATGTGTTTAGCGTTTCACACTCGCTTTTTTGACACTGCTTTTGCAACGAGGATAGTTACCCGTTGACATGTATCACTTTTATGTTTGACTGCTTTTGTTATGGCTTTTTTGACACTGCTTTGCTAAGATATCTCATATTCCCCGCGTTCATTGTTCACCTCATGATTCTTCAGTTTCTTGTTTGGTTTTATGTTTTGATTGTTATGGAGTATCATATCAGTTTGACAGAATGATATCTGGTTGTACCCTTGGCGGCGGCTTGCTGGTATTAACAGCGCACGTGGTTTATCTTTCTTTTGGTTTTTTAATCTTTCTGTTGGCTAACACTGGTATATATTCAAGTGGCCTGCTCTTAATAAACTAGTCGGAAGTTGCGCTCTGTTCTTGTCGTATGTGTTACTTTGTTGTGTCCTGTTTTCTTTGCGCAAGTGCATTAATTGTTAGTAATGATGCACTTTTGTGTGCACTACGAAACGACTCTAGTTTTTTTTTTAACGCCCGGTGGCGTACCTGTACGCTGGGAATGACAGGGTTAGCTTTGGGATTCGTTTGGGTAACCCATGTTCCACGTCGGAGCAACGTATGCTCGCGCATATACGCCGCCTCAGTTCTAGGCTGGCGGTCTTCACGTCACAGTACTTGCGCCCTTATAAGCTCTCCCCGGGCTGGATGTGGCCTGACTCATGCACCAGCGTGCTGTCGCTATATCCGTGATAGCACTACCTTGGAAGCGCGCGTTTGTTTTTAGTCAACGACAGTGTATACCCGTATCGGCCACGCGTTGAATGAGGACAGGGCCTAGAGAAATTATTCATACGTCACCCCCACTGCTTACAGGGCAGGAGCAGCACCATAATGATTGTGTTTTAGTTTTGCAATATTTTTGGTTTGGTTTATGGGGTTTAACCTCCCAAAGCGACTCGGGCTACGAGGGGCGCCGTAGTCGAAGGCTCCGATGATTTCGACCACCTGGGGTTCTTTAACGTTCACTGACATCGCACGGTGCACGAGCCTCTAGCATTTCTCCTCCATCGAAATGTAACCGCAGCGGCCAGGATGGAGCCCGCGTCTTTCCGGTCAGTAGCCGAGCGCCATCATAAGCACTGAGCCACCGCGGCGGTTTTTCGAAAATCCTGTTATTCCATTCTCATCTCATCACTATCTAAAGCAAAGCCAGGCCTCGGCTCTCGCTGGAGTGGATAATTCAGTGAGGTGCGTAATACTAGAACAAAACCAAACGGATACGGGCCGGTGAGACATGCTTGTCATTAGTCGGACGCCTGCCGTCCTTGCGTCTAAAGAGACGCTAAAGGGGAACATTAAGTGAGATAAGACTGACAGGTTAGCGTCACTTGATGGCACCTGTGCCATTTCTGCCGGAATCAAACCTTTGATGTGCCAGAAAATGGCGTAAAAGCTATGTAGACACGGCGCCACCATTAGCGGAATCGTGCAACAGCGGCTGGTGACATATTCATGAGCTTTCTCGAGGAACGATTTTAAGCCAGAAATAGGCAATCACTATTAGAAGTAAGAGAACAGCAGCGCGGCAAGCGTAGACAAGAATTCCATAAGTCCCATAATTAAAATAGCGCAAAATAGACGACAGTGAGAAACGCTAGACGCAAAAACGAGCGTCGAATCTTTTGCCTCGCATTTTGTGCACTTATGCTGCGCTTGGCCATTGTACTATGAGCAGGAAATGAAACGCGAACAAGAAAATTGAGGTGGCAACAGAAAGACACCAACATATTAGCTCCTGGAGGAGAAATACTAACGAGGTTGAATAACACCTTTGAAGAAAAGACTTTGTGCATTCGGAGTTTCAATGCCCGGAGCTAGTATTGGGCTTTCCCTGGATAAGAGCTTGGTATTTTGCTGCTCGTGATTGGGTTGTCTTGTTCGGGTTTGATTTCTTGCTGATCGTACGCAGTGAGTTGACAACCGCACGCTCTCGACGGCTGTTGCGCTTGATGCGGTTTCCTTCTCACTTCAGCGCTTCAGACGGCTACTTTGTGCAGATGGCGGGCTTTCTGAAATTGCAAAGTGTCTTTTAATTTAGTATGCGCTCGTGCAGACACGGGAATGCATGCACGTCGTATGCTGAAAAATGTCTGAGAAGTACCGCATGGCTGTTCCTCATTTAAATTAACTCATTGAAGGAAAAGTCTCCCAGCGTGGGTCATCATGCATACAGTACACGAGGCGCCGGCACGCAAAGCTGGATTTCAACGCTTTTTATTCCAGTGCTCGTGGCGAAGCTGCAGCATACAGATGCGACACGCAGCTGAACTGGTATTAACTGTACACGCGATCCGCGAGGAAAATGTTCCACCACCTGATGTGTGTTGGTAGAGATTATGCGTGCATTCCGGAACGTATCCTGGCTCTCTTCTGCTTGCCACCCTCTGAAAGCTATCCACGAAATTAGAGAGCGCAACGACAACGGCAGAGCCATTGACAAAGATCATCTGCGATCATACTTACTGCGTAGTCAGTCAGTCAACGAACTCCCGATAACAGACAGCACAGCGCTATGTTTGAGGAGCAGCTTCCATGCAATTCTCACTCAGATATGGGGTTCAGTGAAAGACTACAAAAATAAGGCGACTCATTATGATATCACTCTGTGCTACGCGTCGACTACACTTTTCCTACCCGTTATAGGATACTTGGGGAGCGGGTGGGGGGGTGAGTGTGGGAGGGATGAGAGGGCGCAACCAATTTTATTGGCCGCCACCTTGGATTTTAGAAACCGAAAGTATGCCGCCATTTCGTCCCCTGACGTCATACTCCTATAATTCCACCTCTATCCACTATATTTGACCCTGACGTCATCATTGGCACGCGGCAGGGGGTTGTTTCTACATTGCTATTGTAGATGGCGCTACAAGTCTCAATGCGAGATGTGCTGCTGTCTAGTCGGTGCCACAGATGGCGCTGTGATCTCAGGGTGGTAGCAGACCCCACGATATCTTGAAACGTAATGAGCAAAAGCTAATGCTCTTAAAATAACATAGAGCTACAATAGATTCTATAGTCAATACCTTAGCAGAGATGCGAGTCACTTTTTTCGGAAAAGCGAAGTTGTAGTACAGCGTCCTCGTGCCAATTATAGAAAGGACACTGTGGAATATCAAATCATGCTCATCTGTAATGCTCACTGTAAGTTAATTGATATTGCAAAGAAATGTGAAACGGCTGGCAAATTTAAGCGTGAATGCTGGAATTTCATATCTCTGTCTGCATGATTTTGTAATGAGCGGTCTTCCGATCTTTTTCTTTTTTGCTTTTTACTTCTTACTTCCACCTTAAATAGAGCATTCTCTTCACCGCTTGTCTTTAAATTTATTGACCAACTTTTTTTACTTTCCTTTTGCTTTTTGGACACCTCTGTTACATTATGTTTTCACATGTACATTTTGTTATAGTACAATATTCTGGATAATGTTGCTTGTTCTTGTGTAACTGTTGTTGCGAAGAGCGACTGCTGACGAGCCACTGTTGCTGCACAGTCTCCGCGCTCTGATGCCAGGGCCTAGTCAGAAGGATATGTTTCCTCCTTTTGCCCTGCATCCAGGGCAATGCCGGCGGTTTCGTGTCATGAAAACGTGTCCGAACACCTGCCGCGCTGGCTCAGTGGTTAGGGCGCTCGACTACTGATCCGGAGTTCCCGGATTCGAACCCGACCGCGGCGGCTCAGTGCTTCATTAAGTAACACTGCAATCACATTGAAGCTCATCAAGTATGCTTCATTCGCCTTATTGACAATGAATGCACCTTAATTCGCCTACATTTACTCTCACGTTATCATATTGTTACGCCGAGGAGTTTGAGGGAGAAGAGGAGAAAGGCGCGCGCAGACTGATCTGGGCTCTGGGCCGTCGGCGACCAGCTTTCATCCGTAAAGTTCTCACCTGTACTAAAGTTTTTCGTCCGCTACATCTGGTGGAGGTGCTGGGTACACACGTCATCGATTCGGCAGTACCCCGTCGCAGCCGCCGTGTAGCAGGTTTGCCACTTTTCTCGCCTCAAGAGTTCCTCCCAATGCCTACCACGCAAGCGACGCAGACTCTGGTACAGCGACCTGACCAGCAGACGGCCTTGCTCCATCAGCGAGAGCCGCGTACATTCCACGGCGAGACCGAAGAGTGAGGACGTTGAAGAATGGCTTCGAGGTGCAGAAAGTACAACCGTTGGGACTCTACCGCCCGCCTGTAGAACGTCGTTTTCTTCCTTGCTGGCACGGCTCTGACTTGGTTTGACAACCACGAGGAAATTCTTACGACCTGGAGCCGATTCGCTGAAGAAATCAGCAAGTCCTACGGAGATACTCTTGCGAAGAAGGAACGTGCTGAGCAGCAACTTTCCCAGAGAGCCCAGCTGCCCGGTGAAACATGCACGCGATACATCGAGGAAGTCTTGAAATTTGGTCGCATTGTCAACCGGCAGGTGCTAGAAGATCACAAGGTAGGACACCTTCTCAAGGGAATTGCTGAGGACCTGTATCACTTCCTTATTTCACGCGACACCCTTGCCACGGTTGCAGATGTCACAAAGCAGTGCCGTGCATTTGAGGCGCTCAAAGCACTCCGGATAGCGCCCAAATTCGGCCGCCTTTCCAATGTGACAACCGTCGCCAGCATCGACATCCCCGAGCAAGAAGACATGGCTTCTATAGTCAGGAGGATCGTACGAGAAGAGTTGGCTGCTCAGCGTCATCGTACAAATTTTGATCTCCCCTACCAACAGACATCGAGGTCCGTGCTGTCATGGGAACAGCGCACGCCATGGGCTGCACCAAGTAACAACGGACCATATTACAACTCCGGCTCCGAGCGGACCCAGCAATCGACGTCGCACCATATTTCCAGCAGCGTCCGTCGCATCCTGATGAAGTTCCTCGTGGTGCGCCTCTCTCCTCTTCTTCCTCATACTCCTCGGCGTAACAAGTTATGCAAGTCATCCGAGAGTCTTCCAGTCCGTGGGCCGCACCTGTGATCCTAGTCCGAAAAAAGACAATCCTTGGCGATTCTGCGTTGACTACCTTCGTTTAAATGCGCTAACCAAGAAAGAGGTGTACCCGCTACCTCGCATTGACGACGCAGTCCATTGTCTGCATTCAGCTTCATATTTCTCTTCCGTTGATTTGCGATCTGGTTATTGGCAAATTTCCATACATCCATCCGACCGTGAGAAGACCGCTTTCGTAACCCCAGATGGCTTGTACGAATTTAATGTGATGCCGTTTAGTTTATGCCACCCCAGCCGGTCCTTTGTAGCCCGTCGTACCATCCACTTCCCCTTTTGAAAAGGTTGGAATTGACCTACTTGGTCCTTCCCCAAAGTGTTTAGAGGGATGCCGCTGGGTGATTGTGTGTGTAGACTATCTCACCAGATACGTGGAGACCGCCGATCTCGTTACCGCAAAGGCTGGCGATGTTTCAACGTTTCTACTACACACTATTATTCTTCGCCATGGCACACCCCGTGTTATAATAAGTGAACGTGGAAGGCAATTTACTGCTTTTGTCGTGGAAGAAATGCTCCGGCTTTGTGGATCGGACTACCGACACTCCACACCGTACCACCCGCAGACCAACGGTCTTACCGCGCGCACCAACCGCGCTCTGACAACTACGTTGTCGATGTACATCTCGTCTGATCATCGCAACTGGGACGCAGTGCTGCCCTATGTGACGTACGCCTATAACACTGCCTATCATGAGGTCACCGGGTATTCTCCCTTCTAATTGCTCTATGCCAGAACGCTCCGCGTTTTTCTGGATAGCATCTTCCCGTTTTCCCACAATGAAAACTCGTCCGTTGGCCAGATACTATGCCGTGCCGAAGAAGCCCTTCGTATAGCGAGTTTACGTACCCTGGCCTCACAACGCCGTTCGAAAGAATATTGCGACCGGCGTCATATCGTCCGGTGACTTACTCTCCCGGAGACTTTCTCTGGCTTTGGACGCCAATCCGCAAGCGAGGATTAAATGAGAAGGTCCTGTACAAGTACGATGGCCCCTTCGTCCTGTTCGACCAACTGACTGACGTGGATTACGTCGTCGCCAAGGTGACGACGGGTAAACGCCGTTCCCGCAAGACACAAGTTGTTCATGTGGCTCGCTTGAAGCGCTGCCATCGTCGATATACCTAACATTGTCAGGGACTAGAATCACCGGCCCCCGGGGAAACTGTTACACCGAGGAGTTTGAGGCAGAAGAGGAGAGGGGCGCGCGCAGACTGATCTGCGATCTGGGCCGTCGGCGACCGTAAAGCACTCACCTGTACTAAAGCACTTTCATCCGCTACAGTATTAATTGATTGGATTCGAGTAACTCCACATCACATCGTCTCATCATCAGAATTCACGTTCCAGACATCCAAATTGGCGCCACGCGTTGGCTCCGCCCACTTTTCCGGTCACCTGTTCGAACACGTGGTACGTCACGTGGTATTGCACTTCCTGCGATTCAAATTTCGCGCCGCTCGTTTCCGACCACGCCCACCTTTTGTCACTTTTTTGGCTCTAATTAATTAACTAGTGCTCCGATCGTCAGCAAACTTTTTGCGCCGCATCCTCATTCGATTATAACCACTTTCTGGAAGTTCTCTCTTTCTAGTTCCCCACAATTGTAATAATAATAATTGGTTTTGGGGGAAGGAAATGGCATAGTATCTGTCTCATATACCATTGGACACCTGAACCGCGCCGTAAGGGAAGGGATAAAGGAGGCAGTTAAAGAAGAAAGGAAGAATAGGTGCCGTAGTGGAGGGCTCCGGAATAATTTAGACCACCTGGGGATCTTTAACGTGCACTGACATCGCACAGCGCACGGGCGCCTTAGCGTTTTTCCTCCATAAAAACGCAGCCGCCGCGGTCGGGTTCGAACCCGGGAACTCCGGATCAGTAGTCGAGCGCCCTAACCACTGAGCCACCGCGGCGGGTTCCTTAGATATTAAAAAACAGATTTGCGAAACTGATACGGCAACCTCGCCACTACGGCGTCTCTAATTTCCCTGGAGCTGCTTTGCGATGTTAAACCCCACAAAACAATACAGCCGGGCAGACTGCAGCCTTTTAATGCGGGAGCGGGTAAAAAACAACACTAGTAAACAAACACTGATTACGTTCAAGCATAAAGTCGAGAAAAGAACACTCTTGAATCAAAGCAGTCACACTTAATAACAGCGCATGAAACACATCCGCATTAAGAAGAAGCACTCACACACACGGACGAACGCTGCACTCGCGTCTGGTTTACTGCAGCAAGACAGGCCCTGCGTCGTGAAGGCGTGCACAAATATCTGCTGCGGGTCCTTGGACTCAAGATATTACACTTATTTTTGGAATATGGCGGTGTGCTTGGCCCGGTATTGCACTGCTTCCGGGATCGGCGCGGGCCATATTAGCGCGCGCCTTTTCTTTCTATTTTTGCTCTCCTATCCTTTAAGTCCCCTGCTTTCAGCACGCGGCAGCAAGCGTGACTCGGCTTGAGCCAGTAGGCAGGCCCGTGCACTTTCCTATTCTTCCTATCAGACACAGCAATGGGCGCACAGAATGCACTGAGAAAGACACCTGCAGAAGGCAAACCTAGAGTCGAGATGGACGCTGAGAGACACCTTCTGGCAGGAAAAAAGGTCGAATTCCAGTGTGTACAAGAAAATGGCAGCATCGCTTACTCCGTTATTGCCCCATAATGAAGATTGCAGTAATTGCGTAAGCGATGCTTTATTTTCTTGCACAGATCGGAATTCAACCTTTTCTATGCCACAAGATATCTCTTAGTGTGCATGTCAGCTCTAGGTTCGCCTTTGGCGCGTGTCTTCATCAGTGCATTCTGTGCACGCATTCACGACGACGGGTTTATATGCAGCATGTCTTGTTGCCATTACAAAATTTTTAGACAATCTATAGACTGTCTATAGGCTTCTGGATATAAATTGTATAGAATCTCTATAGGCAAATCCCACTGAGAAATCTATAGGCAATATAAAACCTATAGACAGTTTATATGATTCCGCCGCCGTCGCTCAGTGGCTGGGACAATAATAATAATAATTGGTTTTGGGGGAAAGGAAATGGCGCAGTATCTGTCTCATATATCGTTGGACACCTGAACCGCGCCGTAAGGGAAGGGATAAAGGAGGGAGTGAAAGAAGAAAGGAAGAAGAGGTGCCGTAGTGGAGGGCTCCGGAATAATTTCGACCACCTGGGGATCTTTAACGTGCACTGACATCGCACAGCACACGGGCGCCTAAGCGTTTTTCTTCCATAAAAACGCAGCCGCCGCGGTCGGGTTCGAACCCGGGAACTCCGGATCAGTAGTCGAGCGCCCTAACCCCTGAGCCACCGCGGCGGGGACGCTCGGCTACTGATCCAGAGATCCCGGGTTCGAACCCGACCGCGGCGGCTGCGTTTCGATGGAGGCGAAACGCTAAGGCGCCCGTGTGCTTTCGTCAGTGCACGTTAAAGATCCCAGGTGATCGAAATTATTCCGGAGCCCTCCACTACGGCACCTCATTCCTCCTTTCTTCTTTCACTCCCTCCTTAATCCGATCCTTTACGGCGCGGTTCAGGTGTCCGCCGATATGTGAGACAGATACTGCCCCATTTCCTTTACCCAAAAACCAATTTTGATTTTCTTAGACAGACATAGACAGTCTATACATTTATGGCCACACACTTTTAGTAGACGTGTGTCTACAGACAGTGTGTAGATTACGAATAGACAAAAAGAAATATCTATATGAAGGCAATGAGTATAACAAGTAGATAGACTGTCTATAGACCATTTTTATAAGGAATGCAGTGAACCAGTCGTGAGTGCAGCGTTCATCCGTGTGTTTGTTTTTTCCTAATATGCATGTGTTTCAAGTGCGGCAGTTATGTGTGATTGCTTTTTCAGGTAGGGTTTTTTTAATAATTTTATACTTGAACATCATCAGTGTGTTTACGATGTTGTCTTTTACCTACACCCGCATTAAAAGGTTGCCTTGCCCATCTGCATCGTTTTGTGGGCTTAACTCCCCAAATTAAATCATTTGTGCTCAAGCGCGCAACCGTAGGTAATGAAAACACGTATGCCACTCTCGTTGGATACTTTAGGGGGGAGGTGGGGTGTTAACTTCCAAAGCGACTCAGGCTATGAGGGACGCCGTAGTGAAGGGCTCCAGAAATCTAGACCACCTGGGATTCTTTAACGTGCACTTACATCGCAGAGTACACGGGCCTCTAGAATTTCGCCTCCATCGAATTTCGACGGCCGCGGCAATGATCAGCCGAATTTCGATGGAGGTGAAATTCTTGAGGCCCGTCAATGAGAGATGCATTAAAAGAATGGGAAGGGGAGCACAGTGTAGAGATGTGGATCAGTAGCGAACGCCTGGAGATCTGTACTCGTACAAAGGTGTGTCAGCTACACTCGGCCTGGAACATGGTCTGAAGAATGGTGGTGGTGGTTTTTTTTTAATTAAAATAATGGTAAAAACGAAGGAAAAGATTTTTGCTAGCCCCGGCATCTGCCATCGATACTGAAGCACCTGAGCTGGGTCAGCGGAAATAAAGGATAGCAGGCAGAATGGAGAAATTAAATGAAAGAGGTGAGGGGACCCTGAAGAATGCTGCAAATTTCATGCTTGGATGTACGGTTAACCACCGCATCAATCGGTCGCTGTCGGTAGTTGGCTAGCAGCAAATTACTCTATCGGGGCCTCAAAATGCGCGTCCATAGTATCCGGACTCCGTACTGGCAATGGAACCGATTGGGCCTTGTTGCGACTCTGTCATTTTTCGATATTGAGCGCCCTATACTATACTAGCTGCTTTGCTTGTTTTGTGGCGCTACTTGCGTGTTTATATAAAAACCGTTTATTTCTGACCTATTAGCCCTTGCACTCCGCTGACTGTGTCATCTTTTTATGTCAAATATAGATGAAAAGGTGTTAAGACATTAATATAACTGTTTGAATTTCATATGACGTGGTTCGGGTGTCCACCGAGATGTGGGACGATTACTGCACCAGTTCCTTCCCACAAAAATTAGCTGCGATTTAACTACTGCTGAACCTGGTTAGAGCGCGAAAGCTGTGGTACATCGGGCAAGTAGATGCGGCTTGGCGTCTGTAACGTTGAGAAAATTGAAAATTGATTTTGAGGAAAGGAAACGACGCAATGACTATCTCGCATATCGGCGTAAAATTGAACCGCGCCGTAAGCGAAAGAATAAAGGAGTGACTGAGAGAAGAAAGGAGAAGCAAGTGCCGTAGTGCAGGTCTCCGGGATAATTTCGACCACCTGGGGATCTTTAACGCGCACTGACATCGCCTAGCGCACGGGCGCCTTTTGCGTTTCGCGTCAATCGAAACGCGGCTGCCGGGGTCGGGTTCGAACCCGGGTACTCTGGGTCAGTAGCGGAGCGCTCTAACCATTGAGCCACAGTGACGGGCAACGTACTTATGCGTTACAGCGTTCTAGACTACGATTTTGAGAAAAGGAAGAGCGCAAAAATTGCTCCCTTGGTCAGGGACGCGTTGGGCGTTCGCATGTGGACGGACGCACTCCACATCGGCTCCGTGTCTTTTCGAAGATTCCAACCCAATTTTCACGTGGGCCACCGAAAATTTTCGGCTACATCGACGGATAACGTCACCTGGACCACGGCGACACCACTCCTGAGCCGGTAGGCCCATTTTTTGGACTTTTATCGGACTTTCGAGTGGCCACCTGCGGCCGGGAGCGCTGAGCCTAGCGTAGGCCTAGCGCGCTCCCGGGGCGGCCCCGTGCGGTGCTTGCGTGTCTAGACATCGGCCAGCATGGAACCCCGGGACGCTGACGACCCTATCATGAATGAACCTACCCGGACCTCGGCCCAAGGTTCGGCGAATATTGAAAGTACGGACGAATCTCCTGCCGCGCCGCCGGTCAATGCGAGCCCCGGACTTGGGGACGCAGTGACCGAGGCCATGGAGACCTCGCCACCGCAGCGGGACGACGGGGCCGACATCGACCCACTGCAAGACGAAGACATGGATCGTTGGCAGCTTGTTTCTTACAAACGGCGCCTAAAAAGGAAAGGCTCGAAGAAAGGCTCGAAGGGGCCAGGCGATCCCCGGGAAGAAGCAAGCAACAAGATAGCGCCGACAGCCGCAGCTGGCGGAGCAGAGACGCGAGCGAGTGGCGTGCCGCGCTTTACATTAAAACCACATCTGGCGGGAGCGCAGCGGCAGATCAGGCCACGTCCGCCGCCGCTACCGAAGGATGATATCAAAATCATTTATCGCCCCAAGGGAGGCCTAAAAATCAGCGAAATCCGTGTCGACCAGGCAACGCAAGCCCTCGTCGCGGCCAGCGGAGGAACGATCAAGGAAGAAGACTTCATCATGAGACTCCGGCCCGGATCGAACATCATGATTGCGAGCACGCCCGACCTGGACATCGGCGACGTGCTCAGGAAGATCGAAAAGCTCACGATCAATGACCAGACCTATGCAACCAACACCTATCCAGCCCTACCGGACGACCTGAAGCGTGCGGTAATTCACGGCGTCATGCCGGGGCAATCACCGGCCCTAATGAAATCGAGGCTGCGGCTTCGATCACAAGGAGTGAAGATCCTGGAAGCGAGAATGCTGGGCAAGTCGGAAACGGCGCTCATCACGTTCGACGGCCCGTATATCCCGCAGTGGGTCATCTACCGATCCGGAGAATTCAAGACCTACCCATATCGTCCTACGAGACAGATCTGCTACGTGTGCGGAGAGCAAGGCCATCGTTCGGACGTCTGTCCAACGCCGAACACCAAGCTCTGCAGGACGTGCGGCACACACGACCCACCAGAAGGCCACCCGTGCAAGGCCAAATGCATGGTGTGCGAAGGCGACCACGTCACCACGGAGTGCCGTCGACGCCTCAAGACTACTGAGGAGCTCCGGGGCAGCACGACCGGCGGCGGCAGCGGCAGCGGCAGCGGCGGCAGCAGCGGCAGCAGCGGCAGCAGCGGCAGCAGCGGCGGCAGCAGCGGCGGCAGCGGCGGCAGCGGCGGCAGCGGCGGCAGCGGCGGCAGCAGCGGCAGCAGCGGCAGCGGCGGCAGCGGCGGCAGCGGCGGCAGCAGCGGCAGCGGCGGCAGCAGCGGCAGCAGCGGGCAGCAGCGGCAGCAGCAGCAGCAGCAGCAGCAGCAGCAGCAGCAGCAGCAGCAGCAGCAGCAGCAGCAGCAGCAGCAGCAGCAGCAGCAGCAGCAGCAGCAGCAGCAGCAGCAGCAGCAGCAGCAGCAGCAGCAGCAGCAGCAGCAGCAGCAGCAGCAGCAGCAGCAGCAGCAGCAGCAGCAGCAGCAGCAGCAGCAGCAGCAGCAGCAGCAGCAGCAGCAGCAGCAGCAGCAGCAGCAGCAGCAGCAGCAGCAGCAGCAGCAGCAGCAGCAGCAGCAGCAGCAGCAGCAGCAGCAGCAGCAGCAGCAGCAGCAGCAGCAGCAGCAGCAGCAGCAGCAGCAGCAGCAGCAGCAGCAGCAGCAGCAGCAGCAGCAGCAGCAGCAGCAGCAGCAGCAGCAGCAGCAGCAGCAGCAGCAGCAGCAGCAGCAGCAGCAGCAGCAGCAGCAGCAGCAGCAGCAGCAGCAGCAGCAGCAGCAGCAGCAGCAGCAGCAGCAGCAGCAGCAGCAGCAGCAGCAGCAGCAGCAGCAGCAGCAGCAGCAGCAGCAGCAGCAGCAGCAGCAGCAGCAGCAGCAGCAGCAGCAGCAGCAGCAGCAGCAGCAGCAGCAGCAGCAGCAGCAGCAGCAGCAGCAGCAGCAGCAGCAGCAGCAGCAGCAGCAGCAGCAGCAGCAGCAGCAGCAGCAGCAGCAGCAGCAGCAGCAGCAGCAGCAGCAGCAGCAGCAGCAGCAGCAGCAGCAGCAGCAGCAGCAGCAGCAGCAGCAGCAGCAGCAGCAGCAGCAGCAGCAGCAGCAGCAGCAGCAGCAGCAGCAGCAGCAGCAGCAGCAGCAGCAGCAGCAGCAGCAGCAGCAGCAGCAGCAGCAGCAGCAGCAGCAGCAGCAGCAGCAGCAGCAGCAGCAGCAGCAGCAGCAGCAGCAGCAGCAGCAGCAGCAGCAGCAGCAGCAGCAGCAGCAGCAGCAGCAGCAGCAGCAGCAGCAGCAGCAGCAGCAGCAGCAGCAGCAGCAGCAGCAGCAGCAGCAGCAGCAGCAGCAGCAGCAGCAGCAGCAGCAGCAGCAGCAGCAGCAGCAGCAGCAGCAGCAGCAGCAGCAGCAGCAGCAGCAGCAGCAGCAGCAGCAGCAGCAGCAGCAGCAGCAGCAGCAGCAGCAGCAGCAGCAGCAGCAGCAGC